>NC_045624.1:13039621-13342651 GCF_009829155.1 Mustela erminea | reverse complement strand
GCTACGACTGGGTTCTATCTTCCACTTAGGCAAAGATAAAGAATGACGTTTCTAATACCACAGCAACTCTTTCTATAGAAACAACTGATGTTAGGCTTCACGCACCTTCCCTCGGTCCCAATACACCTAAAACTTCTCTATTCTCTACCTGGGGAACTCAGCTGCCAAATTACCCAACCTTTTGAAGACCAGGCTTGGGAAAAAAGGAAGAAGGAGAATGCATGGAGACACCACCATTTTTATTTCAGGTTGCACGTTCTAGATAAGAGACTGGAAAGAGGACGGAGGACGGAGTGTAGAGAAGTTGGAGGAAAACACGGGATATTAGCAAAGATGTTAGTGTGGATCCAGCAAGTACCATTCATTTAAAAATTATAAATATCTGTCATTATGCTAAGACTCCCCATATTTAGGTAGAGAAAAGGATAATGATCCTTCTTTAAAAGTTGTTTATATAACAAAAATACAATTTTCCAGGATATATAATTCTGGTGGGAAGTATTCTTTTATTCCAATTCAATTAAATCTGAAAATTATTTTCTTTTTAATAAAAATATAATAGAAGAAAACTCAGAAATTAAGACTTGTACCTTACATTTAAATTACATAAATGTCTCACACATTCAAAACTGTTATCAAGCAGTTTTGTAGGCTCTGAATCAGATACTGCCATGGCATTTTGTGCCCTGGACAAAGTAGCCACGTAAGTACTTGATGACTGGAAGAGCTTAGGAGGAAGATATCAACTGTATTTTCCTGAGAACTTGCTACATTGTGGAGGAAAAAAAAAAATCCCCAACACTTGTCTTCATTGCTGGACCCAGTGAGAAAGGAAGGCAATGTGTGCCAGCACTTTCCAGCCTGCTTGGTTAGGCAGACACCCTCCGTGAGCAAGGAAACAAAGACCAGAAACCCAGTAGGTCAGGAAAAAGATGCAGCATTCCCTTTTCCTCTACACCAAATCGTATCTCCTCCTTGCCTCTCATTCTCCATTTAAATAAAAGAGCTTCACTTGATAGAAATTGGTCAAAGACTGGACATGCACCACACAGAAAGGCCATGCTGCATATTTGTTCCATCCCTCAGAAATGAACCGGTGGTGACTAGGGAAAAGAGCTCCACGATAAAATCCCAGAACAGGAAAGAGAACGATGCTTGGCGATTACAGCTGCCCCGTCAGGTGACCAGCCACACACTGATCTGGCGGTTAGAAGGGCAGAGCTGACTGGCAGGCTCTCCACAGCCAATCTCCCAAGCTGTAGCAGCAGTTTCTTTCCATCATGCCTGACCATCAAAAGGTCAGAACTCAGGCTCTCTCCTCTTCCTTCCTGGGAGTGGGCAGACTTGTATGCACGTGGTATTTGTGTTGAAGAAGAAACACTGGCAGCAGAGAATTCTGGTTCCTAAAACATTCTTCCCTCTTTTGGTGGATGGGAAATTCCATTCTGTTCCACACCAGCTTATGCATTGAAAATTCTGTATCTTTAAAAAAAGATTTGAGGAACAGAACTGTGTTTTGATGTTAACAAATTGTACGAACACAAGACTTAAGAAATGAGAGGAGATGTCGCCATGACGGTGTGGCTACTTGAAGGCTGCAAATTCTCCTGTAGAGGGAGGACAAGAGCTAATTTTAAAAAAGTTCTCGCAAATAACCTAGAGACCTAGACAAGCCTCACTGAAACCTCACTGAAAGGGGACTCGCTATTATTACAAACCTAGTGACACTGTCACTAATTTAAAAGCACAAATGGCTGAAATACATAATTTATAATATGTAGAATATGCTTCGGTTCTATCAATTAAATATCGAGTCTGCAGGTAATTTCCCAGTTGGATTTTACATGCTATGCTGAAAACCATTCCAATGAACAAAATTTCTCAAAAACAGATTATAAAATAGTAAGGTTGATTTGAATACTTTCCCCCCAGTTATTAACTCATTTCCATTATTGTAATGCCACTAACAGAAAGGAAGAAGCAGGAATTATCCCCTATTTGCAGAAGATAAAATTAAGAGGTCAAATGATTTGTCCACATCACACATTTGATTGAAGGAAAGAAAATCTAGACTATCCATTTTCTAGTTCATTTCCCCTTTCAGACCACCAAACAATTACATGGGGGTATGTGTCATTGAACTTTCCTAAATTTGAGGGCTTTGTGCCATTATGTTTCACCCAGCATTTTGTTCACATCTTCTACTTGTGACTATGGGCTGGTTCCTTCCCTTACATGCACTCCAGGGCACAAAATTTCTGGGGGTTGGTTCGTAACCGACAACTATCAGAATATAGCCGGCCTGAACATTCATCTTCCGTAATAAGAGTCTGTGATGTGGGTCCAGTCACTGATGTGAACAGACTTTCATCTAGGAGTGACCTGTCCACTCTCTGCCAGTGGAGTCCAACTGACTACTAGAGGACACTGGTGTGTCCCAACAAACAACAGATTGCTAATGACGGGCTGACTGAACCCTCAGATCGCAGGCTGATTATCTTAGTGACTATCTGAACGCCTGCTACATGCCAGGTGCCTCACTACATGCTTTATATATGTTTGCATCTAAGCCTCATCGTAACCATAAGGCAGGTACTATTACTTCTCTCAATTTATGGAGGAGCAAGCTGGGGGCTTAGAATATGAGGTAATTTGCCTGATATCTCACAGCTAGAAAATGGCACTTAATTAAAATGCAAGTTCAGGGTTGGGGGGGTCCTCAACAATGAATACACCCCTAAATAATTTTCAGTAATAACCCATTTGTTTTCCCATTCTGGATATTACTACTAACTGGACTGCAGATAGTGATACTATCTCTTTCTAGCTAAAGCATTCCTTCTACTAAGCAAGTAACCATGGTATTGTGAGTCAAAAGATCAAAGAAGGGTAAAAGAATTATTCTCATATTTAAAAATTAAAAGGACTGTGAAGGGAGTATGGCATTGATGGTAAAAAAAATAGCCACATTACTAAGACCTCGGAGAGCCAAACATGAAGCACAAAATCACAGACGGTTATTATGTTAACAAAGACTCTAGAAATCTATAAACATTTATACTACCTTTGCTTATGGTTTGAAGGTTGCTATTTTTTCCACTATTTTAATACATTTCTTTAGAGCAATTTTCAACATTCTAATTAGCAATCACTGAATCTTGCAGAATCTAAATCTCATTAAAGGAAGCCAATGTGAAAATAGGATTTACTGAGAAATCTTTATTTTAAAAAACAGCTATTCTGTTAAGTGAGAATATCAAAATCTTAATAATCTATTAACTGAGAATATCAAAAGTGATAAAATTCTATGTTAAATCGTATATACCACATGAAAAAATAACTTTAAAAAATCTTCAGATGTTCTCCACTAGTTATGATAATTAGACACTCCTCACTTTGTTGTAGTGTTCTATTCTACAAACTTAAATGTTAGCCTTAAAAAAAAAAAGTCACAAAACAACCTCTCAAAGTATAAACTCTTACCAAGAAACCCCAAATCAGACACCAATGAAGCCAACCCTGAAGATCACTCTACCATTGTCTACTGCTTCTAAAGGAAAGCAGTTTTTACTTCCTAAACAGACTGATGGTCCAGGAATAAAAAAAGACAAAAAGAACTCAAAAGCTTACAGATCAATAAAATTAAAAACTCTTTCTATATATGTCCCTGAAATAATGGAGAAATTTAAGTAAAGATGGGGATAACAGGAAATGGATCTGCTTTTGGGGAAAAAAGCATATTCCTTCTTGCATATCTGAAAATTATCTATTATCATGCTACCTCCTATCCAATTTTATTTGAGGTAAGAATTATTTGAGGTGGAATATCCAGAACACTACGTGACTTTGGAAATCTCGGTATTACTAATTTAATTACTGCCTGAAAAATCAAAGGCCAAGATGAAACTTTTTTTTTTACTTGCCTCGTTGAGAATAACCTAAGTTCTACTTTTCATGTGACTTTATTTAAGATTAAGGTAGAGGACACGTGGGAAGGGCCTGTGATTTTAGATACCTCAAATATCAAGATCTGTTTATTTGAAAGCTAAGGATTTTAAGATACTACATAATTATCTTTTATTCCCAGATTGAACGTATTTCAGTGGCTGTTAATACATATAATTTGCTATATACTTCTTAAAGACAAAATATGCTATGAAAAATTGATTTGCACAGAAATCAACCACCATTTTAGATGTGGGGGGCAGTCTAATCAATTTTTTCAGGAAGTTTCAAAAGTATGATAAACATTCTGGCACAGACACACTGGATTTGTTAAATTCTTAAGAGAAATTACCGTAGGAGAGATGAAATATTGAGTAAAATTTAAAAAGTGCTCTAGAAATGCTTAATAATTCTCAATCTAATAAGACTGTAACTGACAAAATGTTTTAGTCATGAAGTACCCATTTCATAGTATTAAAAAAAAAAAGCAGCCCATTTCCTTAAATTGAGTGACTCACTTGAGACAGCCATTTAAGCTGCTGTGTTAAATGGTCACTATTTAAAGAGGAAAACTTAACTAATGTTTTAGTATGCCAATGACTAGTACAATATTTAATATCTGAAAATAAAAAACCTAAAGCATTTGATTAAATGCTGTGACTCCAAACTACTTAAAGTCAAGAAGAAAAATCGTAGTCCTCATCACTGACCAGTAAAAATTCTAAAATGTAAAACAAATTTTACAAAAAGGATTCCTGCTGAAAAAGGAAATCAACTTTAATAAAAATATCTGGGGGCTGACGTTTTAGCAGTAAAAGCGGTCAGTCACAAGAGAATGAATGTCCTTCTGTTTCAATTATCTAGTTAGAGAGGTTAACTCTACATACAGTTAGAAAATATTTTTCTTTATTTGAAGAATATATCTAAAATGCAGTATAAAAAAACAACAGAAAGGGAGACTACCATACGTCTTCTAACGTTCCCTCCCTCAACACATCCGCGCTACCTAAACATCTCGCCCTGCCAGACTGTCCCTGTCCTTCCACCAACACTTCCAGTGGGCCCAGTTTGGCCAAAAAACTACTAGGTGATCCTCTGGAGGCACACTGGAACATGTGAGATGGCATACATGACTTTCTGAGCAGTTCTAAGAGCTCAGCAATGCCCTCTGGCAAAGAGAAGGAAAGGAGTCAAATGCAGATAGTGGGGGGCTGGCCAGTGATCAGTGTGGGGAGTTGTTGAGGGGGGCGAGAAAGAGGAGTAAGCACAGAAAGGACAATCTGAGTGAAACGAGTACAGTGGGGAACTGCACTAGAGCTGTATCAAGAAAAAGATCCTTTGACTCTTGTGCCTTAAAATGCCCAAACCTTTCGGCATTCCACAGACCAATGTAAGAACTCTATTAGCTACATGCTTGCTATTCAGTTTGTGATAAATAAAACCCTATTTAGTAATTAATAATAATCCTATCTTTAATATCACTAGAGGATTTAGAAATTCAGCACTTTAATGTTTTCCAATATGTTCCATTCTTTCATGCCTTTCTCAATTTTTTTTTTTTGAAAACACGAGAGGGGTTCTTTTCCATTACTCTTGCCTAATTAAAAGGCGTGAATCAATTTTGCAGAAGATGAATGGCATTACTTACTTCAAACTACTCAAATGAGGGGCGTAAAATATGCCATGCTTCCTACTGAGAAGTTTTCTTGGATGAAATCTCATCCATTCCAATTAATAAAGTATTTTAGAAATTTACCTATGGCACTTAAAAACTAAATTATCATTAAGGTTTTCCCAACTTTCTTCTTTATTGGCTCAAAGGATGGTATTTACACAGATGTCTGTGTGCCTGAATAACCCCAAACTGTCAGTTATATTTAAAAACCAACACAGTTCCAAACTGAGTGAAAATGTATCTAAGAGGCTGGGCTTTTGCTACTGACTTTGAAGTGGAGATGGTCATCTCTTTGACGAGATGACACTGATACTGCTTCTTTCATTTCTGATTCCCAGTAAGATTCTGGCTCACAGTAAGAATACACTGACTGCCCCAGTACAATCATCTTCTACACAAGAAAATTTAAGTATTAGAAAGCACTACCAAATATTTCATACTGTGGGCTACAAAACCAGAAAAAAAAAAATAGCCTTTACTCCTAATAAGAACAGAAGGAGCACAGAAATTTTATGACACATGGATAACATGATTGTTAAAAGAGGCATCATGAGAGGTAAGTGTAATTTAAAGTAATAATAATTTTTAAGAAGTCCATTACCTGGTTGTTTGGCAACTAAAGACATCTAAACAAACAAAGCCAAAACTACTCACAGAATTCTGTGACGCTTTTGTAGGGGAGGAGGAAATAATGCATTTGTAAGAAATTCAACTTCTATGTGTGTAAGACATCCTTGATATATGGGGAAGTATTATTTACAAGGAACTTCGATTTTTAACATTTGCCCACTAAAAACCTCAAGTTCAACCATATCGCTCATGTCAAACATGACACTCCTCAGGTAACCAGTAACCTTGGTTACCTGCACCCACAACTTATAAAAAGAAAGTCAGTCTATTGCTTCGAGGGAATAAAGGACAACCATATATTCCAAATTATAATAAAAAGTTACAGAAAAAATATTTAGAATAAAAGTGACTTATTCAACCCTAGTGACTTCTTCAATTAGATCTGTTTGGCTTGCCTTGCCTAACACAGGCTAATCTACTGTCACCTTCCACCTGCAAATCCATGCACAGGGATGTGCTGCTCTTGGGAGTCCCTGATGGACATGTGATAGCTAATAACAAAAGGTGCATGAGAAAAGTTTAAATGAAGTTTAAAAATTAGAATAAGCCAGTAAACAAATCTGGAACAGGATGTAAGCCCTCTGCAAGAGGCACCGCAGATGTTTAGCAAGGTCTGTGCATTTTATAAAATGCATGGATGTTGAAAATCCAATGCTAAGTTTACATTTTAGATTGGGAAATAATTTTATCGAGTTTTTAAAAACCTACACATTCTTTGGTTCATCTTTTTTTAAAAAAAGATCTTATTCAATTTAGCAAATATATAAGCAAACATATCTTCATTTCCTTGGTCCCTACTCCCCTCTACTGGCACACTCATTTAATTTCTTTCAGTGGACAGGAAACGCACCATATCCCCCTGCCTGGATGGGTGTTTTTGGAGAAGCACAAGCATATAGACTAAAATCCTCTGTTTGGAAGCCAGCCCGATTCAAGGAGGGTTCTGATGCACTGCGGTGAATTTTTGGCAATGAGCGGGCCAGCAGCTCAATAGAGGCGAGAATCTGAAAAAAAGAAAAAAAAAAAAAAGAAGAGAAAAAGAAAGTAGAATGAAAATCTAGGTGGTATTAATCTTTAAAATTCTCATCATACTTTATAAAAAAGCACCTGAAATCTTACACTTTGGTATTATCCTAAATGTCTAAAAAAATACTGAATAACTGGTATTTTTCCTTACAAAGAAAAGTAAATGATCAAACTCTTAGAGCTTTAATCTCTGTAAAATGAATGGGGAAAGTAACCTATAGTTAGCTTTTGTTTACATTTGAAATCATCTGCCAGCCTTGGAACAGTAAATAATAAAAAAATTTAAGCCAGTGATATGCCTCTCACAGACCACAGTCCTTTTGGGGAAGAAGATGGAGTGTCTATCAGTAAAGCACTAATGACTTCACAACAGAATCATCAGAGCAACTCATTCTTTAAGAAACTTAGTAATGGGAAATGTCTTCCACGTACATAATTAAAAGTAGGACCCCAATGACCCAGGCTGCTAGTGACACAGGAGTGAGAAGTCAAAGGTGACAATTTAAGAGTGGAGAAGACAGGCAAACTACAAATAGACACCAGTACACAAAATGTAGAAACTCCGCATAGTTTAAGGTACAGAGAAATGGGTTATGATTCTTTAAGGCAGACAGTATGATAATAGACATTCACAATCATGAGACATACATGTAAAAGGCTTGGCACAATGCCGGGCATATATTAAGTACTCAGTACAACTTTAGCAGCCATTACTATTATTATTTTTCTGAGCTATGAAAACTTTTTAAACAGTTAAAACTGTAATCTGTATGATTAGTATAAGGCAAAGAAGCAATGTTACAAAACATTTTAAATTACAAGCATAACACACAAATAAAAATTCAAATAATACAGAAAAAGTTTAAGTCCTACCTTCCAGGGGTAACCACTGTTTAAGAGTCTATACTTTCTTCTGGACCTTTCCTATGCATAAACATGCACATATGAAAACAGAGCCCAGCCCCACCCTCATCACCATTTAAAGTGGTATCATACTACACATATTTTTCTGCATTGCTTTTCTTTCCCCTCACTAATATCCATGCCATCTAGACAGCTACCCTGATCTTTAGGTCTTTAATTTTTCCTATTATGGTAAGTCTTTAAAAAAAAATAGATATATATAGATATATATAGATATATCTATATATCTATAGATATATCTATATATCGATATCTATCTATCTATCTATCTATCTATCTATATATATATATCTGAGCACTTGTGGAAGCAGGTTCTATAACATACATTTTTAGGAGTGGAACTGCCAGAGCAAAAAGTATATATATTTCAAGTTTATGAATTCTACCAAGTCCTTTCAAAAGGCCAAACTAATTTACATTCCCAACAACACTGTTAAAAAATTTATAAGGAGGGCTCTTCCTTACTTCCCAACACTGTTCCCAATGCTGGATATTGCCAGTCTGAGAGAGGAAATCAAAATGTATTTTACTGTCACTATGCATTTTACAGACTGTCACAGAACCTTTAAACAACCTAAATTTATTCAGCATTTATATTTCTTTGTGAATCACCAGTTCATATCCTTTGCTCATTTTCTATTTATTATTATTTTTTACTTATTGATGTGTAGGAGGCCTTTGGATAATATCAGTATTTATATTTTGTTATACATGCTGCAATTATTTTTCATGTTTACCTTACAATACTATTTTTATTATATAGAAGTTTAAAAACTTTTAATGGAGTCACACTTGCTATGTTTTCCTTTATTACTTCTGGATTTTTTCTTTGCTTATTAGGAAAGCCTTCCTTACCTCAAGGTTATAAAAACGACTTCTTATTTTTCAGTTTAGTTTTTTACATATAAATCTTTAGCCATCTGAAATTTGTGTTTAGCATGTGAAATGTGTATACAGTGTGAAAAGAGATCTTATAATGAAAAATTAAAAATAATACTTAAAAGGAGTAGTCTTCAATAATCTCAAAAATTCAGATATGCATTTCATTTTCTGATACCATGCAAAGAATAAAATGTTACATACATTTAGAAATATAAACATTTTAACCCCTTTAATACCACTTAAAAAGTGGCCTATCGGGGCATCTGGCTGGCTCAGTCAGTAGAGTATGCAACTCTTATCTCAGGGTTGTAAGTCTGAGCCCCATGTTGGGTGTAGAGATTAGTTAAAAAAATAAAGTCTTAAAAAAAAAGTGGGCCGGGGCGCCTGGGTGGCCCAGTGGTTTGGGCTGCTGCCTTCGGCTCGGGTCATGATCGCAGGGTCCTGGGATCGAGCCCCGCATCGGGCTCCCTGCTCCGTAGGAAGCCTGCTTCCCTCTCTCTCTCTCTCTCTCTCTCTGCCTGCCTCTCTGCCTACTTGTGATCTCTGTCTGTCAAATAAATAAATAAAATCTTAAAAAAAAAAAAAAAGTGGGCCTTTGGATATAATTTGCATTATTAATGTACATCAAGCAGGTTAAACAGGAAACTCTAGTACCTGGACTCTAAAGAAGAGAATGTGGTACGGGGTCCTGCTGAGACTGGCCAACAATACCTGTCCTTTTACTTCCATAGTCTTAAGTCAGTGGTCTTCTGGGTTAAAAAAAACTACTCTTCCTCAAAGAAGTAGTAATGTAGAATTCCAATATTAAAACATGTATCTACCCACCCTGAGAAAGCCTATGAGAGACTTGTTAAAATTATAAATTCTGTCGTTAATTCTTCAGACAGGAATAAAAGATTCACTCATTCCTGTAGCAGTGACTTCTGTCTAAAAGAGCCAGCTCGGAGTGGGTATTCAAAGGCATTACTAAGGTCCACAAAAGACCAACTCAGTAATTATGGTAGCTGAGTAATTACTAGAGGCAGCTCTTCCCACCTGAAAGCTGTACTGATTTATCAAGATCCATTTATGTAGAGCTATCCACAACTTCATAAGCATCATAAAAAATTGAATTTCTATTACAATATCTATAGAATCCAAACTTTCTAAGCTTGTTGAGGTATTTAGTTTCAGTTTCTGAGGCTTATGAAAGATTGTTAACTTAAGGGCTTTGGCCTTATACCATGAAAAGATAAAAAGCAATGGTAATTTTCCAAGAATCAGAGAAAGATAGACAGTACCAACAGGTGCCCTTTCTTTTTATAGAAAATATAAAGATATTTTTGGCTCCTCCAAAAGATGTGGTATTAAAGGGACGCTTGGAATTTGTTTGTTTTACCACCAGGAAGAATTCAGGTAGCAGCTCTCAAAGTGTAGTCTGTGGAAAAACTATTTTCATAGTAACACTAAGGTATTATTTGCCTTTTTTATGGTCATTATTTTACAAGTATTAAGTGGAGATTTCAGAGGCTAAATGATGTAAAATATTGCACTGCAACATAATGAATGCAGAGAATCCAGATGTCTTCTTCTGCAGAGATTTGCAAAAAAGGTAAAACAATGCCATTCTTTTCACTAATTCTGTTGTCTGGGAAAATACTGTTCTTTTTCATAAAAAGTTAACATGTAATGATTTTATTATGTTTAAATAAACTTATAAGTATTTTAAAAACTTAGTTTTAATTTATAAAATGGCAATTATTACTTATATAAAACAAAAGCTCTTTGGGGGCCTTCAATAACTTTTAAGTGTGTAAAATGGTATGAGACCAAAAAGTCTGAGAACGGCTAGACAAAAGTAAAGTCTTTCTGAATATTTTGTTCTGAGTTTTTAGATAACCTATCATTCAACCTTTATATAATTATCTTTATGTGATTACTTATCTTCTGCCTGCACATAATCACATGGAATCCAAATCCACAACGTACAAACTGTGTCCTCTAGAAACTATTTAAAAATCTGCATCTGAGTATTAGTCTGTCCTGTTAAGTAACACATAGAGCTGCTTCTTACTTGGGGAAAGAGTGGCCTCTCATCTCTTTTCTTTTTTAGGCACTCTGCCATCAATCTCTTCATGGCTTTTGGACAGTTACTCCGTACCTTACTGAGATCTGGAGAAAGATATCCTCGTCCAACCATAAAAATTATCTGGGAAGAGAAAAAAACCAAATCATACAACCTTATTGATAAGCTGAAAAACACATCAACATTGATAATTCAACAAACTGTGTGCATTTATGAGTATTTTTCTGCATGTACACTGTACATCAACAAAAAGTTAAGAAACACAATGCTAGTATTCTGATTCCTATGTATCACATCGTGGGGAACCAATACTTAATGGGCTGTAAGCTGGAAACTTCTGGACCTGTGGAGTATTGCAAAGGTCTCCTAATTGCTCCCCAGGCTTCCAGTCTCTCCTTACGCAATCCATTTTCCATTGCCAGGGTAATCATGAGACACATCAGATTGTACCTCTTTTTCTACTTAAAAAGTAATTTATTGAGTACTTGCTGGGCATCACACTAAGCCCTTTATATATATATATATGGAGCAGGAACCAAAAAAGTTAACCTTTTAGCAGTTGTTTTGGCATCTGCATTTTATTTTATTTTATTTTTAAAGATTTTATTTATTTGACAGAGATCACAAGTAGGCAGAGAGGCAGGCAGAGAGAGAGAGAGAGAGAGAGAGGAGGAAGCAGGCTTCCTGTCGAACAGAGAGCCCGATGTGGGGCTCAATCCCAGGACCCCTGGATCATGACCCCGAGCCAAAGGCAGAGGCTTTAACCCACTGAGCCACCCAGGCGCTCAGCATCGCATTTTAAATTCGTTTGTTCAGGGAATGGAAGAAATGGGGCATTTATTTTTACATAGGTCTGAGAAACAGAGCCTCCTCTGAAAAAAAGAAAGTAAACCACTTGGGTATTAAATTTTCTGTTTCATAGAGTAAAAAGGCTTGTCTTCTCTGGGTGCAGAGAGGTAACTTTTCATGATTTCTTAATTTTTGGCTCTTCTGAGAATGGAGAGAGACAGACTTTAGGAGTCTTGGGACTCTTTTGTATAGAGAGAGGGATTTTGATCTTAGAGGGAACAGGTCCAACATGCACAGACCAGAGGCTGGGTGGAGAGAGCCAGTAAGAGATCCCCTGTTACAGACAAGGCAGAGCTTATAAACTTTAGGAACATTCAAGTCTGATAACCTAACTTTATGTTATTTCCTGTTTGGTGCCATAGTAACTGTTGTTGAACTACACACTGATTTGCCCGAGCCCCACTAAAGCGGAGGTATAAAGCTTATCCTCCTTTCTCACTGCCCCTGTCAGAACTGCCCTTCTTCCCACTTTATAAAAGGCTCACCTGCTCCCCCATATGAAATGTAACAATAGTACACACTGTTCCAAGGTGTCAAACTGCTGGGGTACCACTGGGACACGTTCACACACTGGTATTTAGGCTCTAATGAACAGGTGACAAATTCCTTTGCAAGACAGCTGGTTTCCAGTTCTTTGCTTTCAGCTAATTGTAAAATTTACTGATAAATTATTATGTAATTTTTGGTACATTACAGAAATTAGTTCAAATTAACAGAGTGATACATGAATGGTAAGAATTAATCTTGCCCAGAGAGAAGGCTGGCCTTTGCCTTTGTCTCGTGGAAGGTAATCCCTAAACCTCTGGCAGGTCCTGCCTGATAATAGTTCTTCTGTTTACCTGGGGGCCTTGGGCTGTGCCAGATAGTCTATGCTATTGAACTGATTTATAGAAGGGACGCTGAGTCAAGAAGTATCAGCTAAAACTAAGGTCAGCCACACAGGTGGTCAACCATATTCACTTAGCCCGAGCCCTGGGGATAACTCGGCAATACCTGCATGTTGTCACACACGGACGCCAGGAGAATTCAGTGCTATCCACTGTTACACTGGGAGAAGACAACCAGGACCTCCACATGTGGAACTCTCCTGGATTCTCCCCTTGTGCCTCTTCCCTTGGCTGCTGTAACGAACAGCAAGTCTAAGTACTAGCAACCTGGAAGGCATTCTGAGACTTACTGAAGGCTGAATTCAGCCGAGTGTGGTCTAGGGGATCACTGATCTGTGCAGATGAGTACAACAAACACCTGAATTTTCCATCTTTGTATCTACTTTAACAAGAGTTCTCAGTGGATACTTCTTTAAAAATAAAACAAAAGGACGCCTGAGTGGCTCAGCTGGCCTGGGATTGAGTTCCGCATCGGGCTCCTTGCTCGGCAGGGAACCTGCTTCTCCCTCTGCCTCTGCTTGCCATTCTGTCTGCCTGTGCTCGCTCGCTCTCTCTCCTTCTCTCTGACAAATAAATAAATAAAAATAAAACAAAGAAAGGAACTGTTTCTAAGTCCTACCTCATTTAGCAAAAGCCTATTTATCCACAAATGTATGAATGAACTGAAAAGAAAAGCCCTGTTCGTTAAGACACACATTTCCAGTAAAATTT
Source organism: Mustela erminea (assembly GCF_009829155.1). Taxonomy (NCBI): domain Eukaryota; kingdom Metazoa; phylum Chordata; class Mammalia; order Carnivora; family Mustelidae; genus Mustela; species Mustela erminea. Next base: position 13,329,057 of record NC_045624.1, on the reverse strand, counting down.
TCCTTCTATGTTTCTATATATCAACACTTACATTTTTATCAGTTATATGTTAATAATTATTAACAGCAGTATAATTCAGAATTTTAAAAATATTCAAAGACTAGGGGCGCCTGGGTGGCTCAGTGGGTTAAGCCGCTGCCTTCGGCTCAGGTCATGATCTCAGGGTCCTGGGATCGAGTCCCGCATCGGGCTTTCTGCTCAGCAGGGAGCCTGCTTCCTCCTCTCTCTCTCTCTCTCTCTCTGCCTGCCTCTCTGCCTACTTGTGATTTCTCTCTGTCAAATAAATAAATAAAATCTTTAAAAAAAAAAATATTCAAAGACTAAAGTCACAGGAAAAGATTTTTTCAAATTCTAAATGTAAATACATATTTTTGTTGCAAAGATGTGACTTGGCCAGTAAGAAAAAGCCTTGAAAGCATAAAAAAAAATGTTAAAAATGTTTCTTCAAAGAGAAAAACTTCCAAAAATTAATGAATCTATTTTTTAAGCAAGTGATGGTAGGTATCAAGTCAGAATGGCTTTTAGATTTCACTGGATACACTGAAAAGGAAATAATGGCTTTATTTTGAAATGTTAATGCAATACAAAGGAAATCACATTCTTTGCAATTATTTAAACTTGAAGGGAAGACTTACCTGGATAATTCATGTACAGTAGATTTAAGTGTCACAGACACAATAAAGTCAGTGGTTCCATTTAAAACTCTGGGACTGATTACCTTCCTTCTCAAACCACACTCAGCCCTCTCGGCACCTCCGCCCTTTTATTCACTCCTCTGTGTGACAGGAGCAGCGTCTGCTCATCACCCTGCGCTGCCTCAGCAGACTAACAACTAACAGCATGGCCTGTGCTTTATTCATCTTTGTATCCCTCTGTATCCCACAGTGCTTCGCATACAGTAGTTTTGAAAAATTTTTTTAAATTTTTAAAATTTTTATTATTTTAATTCTTTTTTTTTTTTTTAAGATTTTATTTATTTATTTGACAGACAGAGATCACAAGTAGGCAGAGAGGCAGGCGGAGAGAGAGAGAAGCAGGCTCCCTGCCGAGCAGAGAGCCCAACGCGGGGCTTGATCCCAGAACCCCGAGATCATGACCTGAGCCGAAGGCAGAGGCTTTAACCCACTGAGCCACCCAGGTGCCCTGAAAAATTATTTATTTATTTTTAAAAAGATTTTATTTATTTATTTGAAAGAGAGAGACAACAAGAGAGGGAACACAAGCAAGGGGTACACAAGTGGGAGAGGGAGAAGCAAACCTCCCAGTGAGCAGGGAGCCTGATATGGGACGACCCCAGGACCCTGGGATTATGACCTGAGCCGAAGGCAGATGATTAATGCCTGAGTCACCCAGGCACCCCTGAAAATTTTTTATTAAAATAACTTGTGCATTGATAAGACACTTATCATTTCCTATCTGTTGTTTCCTGAGGTCTTGTGCTTAGAACCCAGCCACCAGGGGGGAAAATTAAAAAAAAAAAACAACCTAGCAACGAGGCTGTACCAAGTCCATGCTTTCTACAAAGTACCCCCCACAGAAAGGCCCAGGTGGAGAAGAACTGAGGCCCCCAGCCCTTGGCCCTGACTGAGCTTCCAGTGGACAGCTAGCACGACACCTTGTAGGATGTGTGAATGAGTCATTTTGGAAGTGGATCCTTTAACACCCGACAAATGTACCCTAGGCAATACCACGTGACACAGAAATAAACCTTCCTTACTGAAGGCAGCCCAACCTGCAGATTCATAATTTGCTTCAGCCACTACATTTTGGGTGGTTTATTATACAGTAACAGTAACTGAAATATACTTAAAATAAGACAGAAGTTATCTGTTATTTTTTTCTAGGATGACGGAGCACTTCTGCTCCAAGAAAACAAAGAGGACAGAGTGTCAATACACCTAGCTCAAATGAGAGCATCACTAATCCCAACTTAGAGAAGCTGCACTGAAGAGTGTGATTAGTGTGATCAGAGAGTGAAACAGAAGGATCAAGAGGGGAAAAAATGACAGCAATTTCTCAGACTTCAGCACTAGAGTAAGGAAAACAAAAGCCAATGCTATTCTGCAAAGTAACATAGGAATGGCCATCCCCTGAGGAGCTAAAAGACGTGCTTTAGGAAAGAATCTGATGTTTATAACGATAAGGAATTCTTTAGTTGAATTGGCGGGGGGGGGGGGGGGGGGGGGGGGAGACACCAGAAGAGGTAAAGTGACCAGGTCATGCAGGTTATGAGTAGTCCAAGGTCATTCTTTATATCGAGCTGCTTAATCAGAGTCCTGCTTTAAATTTGCTGGGAAAAGCTGCCATCTCAGACTATGGTGGGGGGAGCGTGTACAGGAATGGCTCCTACAGTGCACAGTAAAGACACAGTTGTCCTATCTCCTATGAAAAAGAATATTCCTCAATTTTCACAAAGAAGTCCAATCTGAGAGCCACAGAGATCATAGTAAAAAAAAGAGAAGAAACAAATCAAGAGGAATAGATGGAGCAAAGCTTGGGATTACTTCACTGAAGAGTTACTGATTCCCAAGAGGAAGTTCCATGGAAAGCGTCACTTGAGGAAAGCAGACTAAGAAGGAATGAAGTAGACTGGGGGTGATGGGAAGAGTGTATCATTCTTTTACCTCTTTTTTCTTCATCAAACACCCAACGTGGCTTCAGACTGGAAAATTCCAGAACGCTCTACCTATATTATCAGAAAGAATTAACTAGTAAAGGCCTTACCCTTCTGTTGGACACTCACTCACTTTTCTCATGGAGAGTAAGCCCTTGCCACATCATTTATCATATTCCCATGGAAGACAAAAGCACTTAAAATGCCAAGACGCGAATGAGCATAGAACTCCACGATGCTTTTATCCACATTTTGGAAATAATAATATCTGTTTCCATAATATAATTTTATTTCATTAAAACAAACGTATTCACTGGATTCCATCCAGATCTTAGATTCATAAAATTTTATTTGTAGTCTCTATAATAAATCAACTAAAACTAAACTAGAATTCCCTAGATTCCTATAGAAAAGTAATATGCAGGGTGCCTAGGTGGCTCAGTTGGTTAAGTGTCCAACTTTATTTCGGCTCAGGGCACGATCTCACGGTCGTGGGATTGAGCCCTGAATCAGGCTCTGTGGTGAAGAGGGAGTCTGCTTGAGTCTCTCTCTTCCTCCCCCTCTGCCCTTCCTCTCCTGTTCACGCTCTCTAAAAATAAATAAATAAATCTTAAAAAAAAAAAAAAAGTAATATGCAAAAGAAAAGTAAACATGGCACAGGGTATGATGTTATATGGTTGAGTTAATGAGACTATAAAAGGCAGAGCACAGGAAACTTGCAAATTAGAAACAACCTTGCTGGGATGCCTGGGTGGCTCAGTGGGTTAAACCCTCTGCCTTCAGCTCAGGTCATGATCCCAGGGTCCTGGGATCGAGCCCCACATCGGTCTCTCTCTTCAGCAGGGAGCCTGCTTCCCTCTCTCTCTCTGCCAGGCTCTCTCCCTACTTGTAATCTCTGTCTATCAAATAAATAAATACAATCTTAAAAAAAATAATAATGAATCAAAAAAAAAAAAAAAAAGAAACAACCTTGCTATTCAGACTACCGTCATCAAATCAATCATCTCAGTCACCTAGGATGTCACAAGTCCAAAAGGTGCAAGGTTTCCATTATGTTCCTTAGCTAGCAGTTTGGTCTATCTTGAATCTAAGTTTCATGTAGGTTTAAGATACCAGGTAATTAGGAACCAGGTCACAGATTTTTTTTTTTAACACTCAAAAGTAGGATTCCACATTATAAAGTAGGATACAACATTCTAAAGCTATGTAGTGGTTAGAAAGACCAAACAGAAACTAAACAATTAGCTTTGTGCTGACTTGGGTAGAAACACAGTTATTTGTTTATTATTATTATTATTATTATTATTTTTAAAGATTTTATTTATATATTTGACAGAGAGAAATCACAAGTAGACAGAGAGGCAGGCAGAGAGAGAGAGAGGGAAGCAGGCTCCCTGCTGAGCAGAGAGCCCGATGCGGGACTCGATCCCAGGACCCTGAGATCATGACCTGAGCCGAAGGCAGTGGCTTAACCCACTGAGCCACCCAGGCGCCCCTGTTTATTATTATTTTTTAAGATTTTATTCATTTATTTGACAGAGATAGTGACAGAGAGCTGGGAGGAGGGGGAGAAGCAGGCTCCCCTCTGAGCTAGAACGCTGGGCTTGATACCAGGACTCTGGAATCATAACCTGAGCCTAAGTCAGATGCTTAACCGAATGAGCCACCCAGGTGCCCCGGAACATAGTCATTTAAAAAAAATTCTTGAGAGGCACCTGGGTGGCTCAGTTGTTAAGTGTCTGCTTTCAGTTCAGGTCATAATCCCAGAGTCCTGGCATCAAGCCCCACATCCAGCTCCTTGCTCAACGGGAAGCCTGCTTCTCTCTCTCCCATTCCCCCTGCTTGTGTTCCCTCTCTTGCTTTCTCTCTCTGTCAAATAAATAAATAAAATCTTTAAAAAAAAATTAAAAAATTCCTGAACTATAAAATCAGGACCCCCTGGGTAAGAGGCCATAGGGTGATTCAGTAAATACACACAAAGTACGTGACAACTGAGATTACTTCTCTGAAACTATACGGTAATTGAAGTTCTTCATTAAGGAAGATACTCAGAGCTATTACCAAAAAGATAAGAGAGTTGAGCTGATGACCAAAATACATACACTACTTAAATGAAGTAACACATTTATACATTAAAAACCATCATCTCATTAGATTAGGAGGTTATGACAAAACACATAAAACATTCACACTTTTGGGGTGCCTGGGCGGCTCAGCTGGTTAAGTGTCTGCCATCGGCCCACGTCATAATCCCAGGGTCCTGGGATCAAGCCCCACACTGGGCTCCCTGCTCGGTGAGGAGCCTGCTTTCTCCTTCTTCCTCTCCCTACTGCTCCCCTTGCTTGTGCTTGCTCTCTCTCTGTCAAATAACTAAAATATTTTTTAAAATTCACTTTTTAAAAAAATTTTTTTGAATTGGTGATTCTCAACTTTGGTATGTATCAAAATCACCTGGGAAACTTATTAAAAATGTAAGTACTCTGACTCTACTCCATGGAATTAGAATCTGCTCCAGTATCTCCATTTTAATTATTTTTCTGAAAGAGGGAGAGAGAGAGAGCGCACATGCACGTGAACAAGCCCTTGGAAGGGGGAAGATGGTGGCGGGAGGAGGGGGGACAAACGGAAAGGGAGAGAGAGAATCCCAAGCAGATTCCATGCTCAGTGTGGAGCCCTGTGTGGGGCTCCATCTCGTGATCCTGAGATCATGACCTGAGCCGAAATCAACGGTAAGATGTTTAACATACTGATCCACCTAGGCACCCCGGTATCTCTATTTTTAAACAAATTACCCACATAACTCTGATGCAACCCACAGCATAAAATATAAATATTATTTAACCACAGTTTATATCGTCAATCGTCGTTTTCTAATATATTAACAGTAAAATTGCTTCAGTCTCTCTACACACGTGCACATATGCTGTACACACACTTTTTAAATCCTAATGTGTACAATGTAAAAACATCAGTAAAGACAATTCCTTTTTCTTGGTCAGTGGTAAAGTCCTGGTGAATCGAATGTAGCGGGGATAGAAAAGGAAAAGAGTTGTATGAGGTTCTGTTTGGTACTTTGGGAAAGGACAGAGAACAGGAACTTAGGAAGAAAGAAGTAAAAATAATTCCCTCCTATTAGAATCCTCATTATAGAAAATGAAAGCATGATACATTAGTCTTTCAAAAGAGGAGAAACCTCACTAATTTCAAAAGAACTGGCTAAAAAGAAGCACACAGCCGAGTGCCTGCTCAGCACGACCAACAACAGAAGGCGCAAAGCCCAGACGCCGCCGCAGCAGAGCCCTTCCTTCTGGTTTGTGTGGTCAAGAGATGTGAGCGATCTCCACGGTGGCAGCTCTAGTTTCTAGTCAGAACATCAGGAGCTGCACTCTGTGACCACACTCGGCACTGACATTTCAAGGAAGGCCTTACATGCTGTCACTGCCAACAGTCCACCAAAGGTTTCCACAACTGCAACAAAGATCAAGATAACCATCCTTCATGTCCACTCAGGACTCAACACTTCTAAAACAAAGTGCAGTCTTTATACAAACAGTAAAATAAACCCCAAGAGACCGTAAATGTTTACCTGGTCCCTGTTGTTGATGTTTGAATAAGGTAACTGTCCGGTCATCAATTCATATAGAACAATCCCAAATGCATAGACATCTGACTGAAAGCTATATGGGTTTTTATCTTGCATTCGGATCACTTCTGGTGCCTGTTAGAACACAAGAAGAAAAATATTCTTGTTTATTCTTCAACTAAAAAGACTGAAAAGCAAATTATTGCAATTCCCAGAACAATGCTTTTGTCATTAGATAATCCATCTAATATGCAGCCCATTCTCTTATTAATGGGCAAAGAAATAAAAATGATTAAGAAAAAAGATGCTCAGTGAGCTCTGCAAGAGGCAGTATTACCTGAGATTCCATATGAATTACTAAGACTTTATAATTTTATCGGCCATCCTCCTTCTGCACAAAACACTGTCACAAAATATTGTGCAAAATACTGCACAAAAATTGCTATCTGAATCTGTCCCAGGACTAGCCCTGTCAAGAATCAGTTCCTGTTTCCCATTCCTGATTCAGTAAAGAAATACCGAAATGTGGTCCTAATGGGTTTGGGAGTAGCACTACCACTACGCTGCCGGCCTTAGAATTTGAGTTTTCCCATTGGTACAATGGTTCTCGTCTCAGGGCACCTTCAAGACTGACAAACTCAAACCTCTTTCCTCCTTCCAAAAGCATTATCAACACGAACGCTTTATTAACAAAAGCGAGAGGCAGGAGGTCGATTTAGAAGTAAAAAGATCCTGGCCTCTTGCTTCTTGGGCAAAGAAAAAGATCAAACCATATTTGCTACATTTCTTGCACATCTGACTCACTGTACTCTACTGCTTAATTTCTTATTGGCTGGGTTCATGAACTACAATAAGTGGTTGGCTAAATATAAACTTAAAAGAGTTCTTTCACCTTGCATCGTCTGTACTGTTCCATTTGGAAGAACTGTTTCCCTAGAGAAACTGCAGAGTGTATTAAGTGAAAGCTCTGGGAAAGCCCTGATACTTAAGCCTGAATTAACTGCATAAATGGCTGGAGGACACGGGACAAGATTCCTGGTCACTGGTCAGACTATCTCATGAGGCAGGCAATGGTGCTCAGCCTCACCTGCAAATCACAATCACCTGCGTGCTCTTTAACCTCTCAGTGTCCAGACTACATTCCAGCCCAATAACGTAACAATATTACATCTCTTGTTGGGATCCAAGCACTGCTGATTTTTATAGCTCCCAGATGATTTTAATGTCCAACTGAGGTTGAGAACCACTGAGAGAAGATGTGTGGGAGATCCTGATGAAGAACGGGGCGGGGGGGTGAAGGAGAAGACTGTCTACTTTTGTCAAACATTTTATTGCTGACTGCTTTTAATAATAAGGTAAAAAATAAACCACATACAGCTGTGATGTGATGAACAAGTTAGAATACTGAGAGGCTGGTTATGATACAGGCATAATTTTAAAAGCCAGAACACAGTTTTGAGAGGAACAGAGTAATAAATGAAATTTAATAAATAAAAAGAACTAAACGGCTTTTTTAAAATTTAGTTTTACCTCTACTGTTGTTGGTAGATGGCTTGATGAAAAGTTGCATGTCATCTATTTATAAGAAATGCATGACTGATCCTCAATTAATTTAGTGATTTAATTTGTCAAAATTTTCATAAAGATTTCTTTCCCCTCTAAGGTAAATAAAAAAGGTTGAGAAGAATTCAGATGATTACATAACCTTAGTTCTGACCAAACCGCTCTCTACTAGTCTACGGATGCTCCATATTTGGTTTTGAAGGCACTATCAACCCAAAAGTTGAGTGTACAACCCAACAGTTAAGTGTACTACGGTTAATCTCTTGTATTAAAGCTCAGCTTGCTTGAATAAAGGATGAACCAATTGACCTAGGTATCCACAAAATAGAAATCAGAAGAAAATACACAACTTTATGTTATAATAATAATCTGCTAACTATATAAACTAAGGTTTTTGAAAAAGGACAAATCTGGAGACTTAACTGAACCTCTCTCCCACACTAGTTAAAATAAACACACTTTAAAACATGTATCAATTGTTTCTTCTTAATTTTAGATTTTATAATTTCAGTACTTAAACTTTGCCAGTATGGCCCTTCCTGTGATACACTGCTATCTTGTAACAAGATGTGTGCCTTAAAGGTGCATGAGATCCAGACTACAATGATTAATTAGCCTCTTGTTTATAAAATGGTTTACTAAAACAATTAAAATTTATTAAAGAAACAAATCTAGCTAGTTCTAATTACTGAATCTTAGAAACAAAAAAGGCATTAAAAATCCACTAGTCCAACCAACATTAAAGATGGAGAGACGTGGAGGAGGTTAAGAAATGCACAGATTGAGAGTCAAACAGAGCACTAGAGTACAGATCTCCTAACTCTAAGTCCAATGTACCTCTTCCACCTTGTTACTTGCCTTCACTCCAGTTAAGTTTTTTTTTTTTAATTTAAATTCAATTAGCCAAGGTATAGAACATCGTTGGTTTTTGATATACTGTTCAATGATTGATCAAGCTGGGTGATGGGCATTAAGGAGGGCACATAATGTGATAAGCACTGGGCATTACACTCCATTTATTATTACAAGAAATCATAGCTGAATTTAACCCGATGCTTACTTGACTAATTCAGATGTCTACCTTGCAATTCCCCTCTTGGAGTCTGCTACAGATTCAGGGAATTTATGCAAACGTGGCTTCAAGAGCCCTTGCAGCTTCCCTGTTTCCAGATTCAATCATTTAAAGTTTCAACTTTGGGGGACATTCTATATTTAACTAAGCGCAGCAATTCTCAAACTTTTTGGTCTCAGAACTCTTTTAGTCTTGAAAATTACTGAGGACCCTAAGGAACTTTTATGTGGATGGTATCTATGGGTATTTAACATATTTAAACTTAAGTGGGAAACTGTTAAAATATTTAGTAATTTCATAAATAATAAAACAACAGCCATTAGATGTTAACACACATCCCCATTTTTAATGAAAAGTATGTTTTCAAAACTAAAAAAAGTTCAGAGAGACCAATACTACTGCAATTCTCTTTGACTGGTTTAACAGCAGCCAATTATGGTCATGTATTTGCTTCTGCATTCCATCTGTTGTGATACGTCATTCTAGCTGAAGAATATAAAGAAACATCTGGTCACACAGAGATCACCTTGGGGACCTCCAAAAGGGTCTTAGGGCCCCTTTTGAGAACTGCTGTCTTAGAGGGTGATTCCTATACCTGCCCTTTTCACAGCCTGCTGAAAGTAATTGCACAGACGTCTTCATTCCCTTCTTTTCCACACAGCAGAAATAGGAATAAAGAAAAAGAAAGAGCTATGCAGGGCAGTACATGGCTGACAGTGCTAATTTTTTTTTTGGGGGGGTCTTTCCTCTCCCAGCTGCCCCATAATTATAGGTTCTTTCTAGTCTAAAGGAAGTAACTTTCCAATTGAGGCTTAAATAAGATTGTGAAACCACCTCTCTCTTAAAAAAAGTAGTTCTCTTAGTAAAAACCTTAATAATTGCTGCAGATCATACCTGCTGAAATTGCACACTCTTTTTTTATTTTGGAAACAGTACATAGAACATTTTGAACATAAAATATTTTAAGGAGACAATTCTGGATAAAATTTAAACAGTGTTTATAAAATACATATTTTCTTGTTTGAAATATAATGAAATTGGTTTCATAATATTTTTAAAGATAAAGAAAAAATTAAAATATATTTACATAAAAAGTAAGATCAACATTGATTTTTGTGAATACTGGGAATTATGAAAATACTACAGTTGAAACCTTCAAAGATCTTCTAGTAACTCAGCAGCATCTCAGGGTCCAAAAATTTAATTATTGGAGAAATAGCCTCAATTCTTACCATCCACAAAATGGATCCAGACAACTGTTCAAACTGATGGGACCCACTCCATCGAGATTTCACTGTGGCTAGACCAAAATCACCTATTTTTACTGTGAGGTCTTCATGAAGAAAAATATCTGAGGGGTAGTAAGTAAAGGAAAACAATAGATCTCATTTTCCTAGCAAAGCAAGCATTATAAAAATTTTAGGTAAGTGATCTAATTTCTAGAATGCTGTAATATGATTTTCTTTTTTTTTTTTTGGTAAAACTGATACTCCTTTAAAAGTACAGTACTTCATATTTCCTTCTGAAGTTAATGAATACGTTTTTAAAAATACGGTTCTATTTGGCCTATGTGACCTGCTTTTAAGATTTTTAGGGCTAGAAATGTGGTAGGATGAGGTGAGATGCTTTCCTACCTACATATATGGGAAACCCTGAAACTTTCCCACTAGATTTTAGTAGCATAGACCCAGATACGCTTTTGGCACTGCTGGGAAAGCTACAAAGGTTCTTCACTGGAATGAAGTCAGCTGGCAGACAGGGTCTTGATCTGGGTTTATGGAAGAAGAAGAAACATTATGGTTTTCTCACCTCATTGTAGGTAAGAACCTTCAGGTACATCTCAACTACCGCAGAGCAGCATCAGAGCACTGAAAGAAACGAGTTGGTGCTGACGGAATGTAAGCACACAATCCTAAGAGTCCGACTATTAGAAAGACTTGACAGAATTTTTGGTAATGCTCCCATGTTCAGAAACCAAAAGCATGTTGTAGTACCCTGCTTTACTATGCTGTCATGCAAACCCGCTCATTAATTCCCTTTACATTATATTGAACTTAGCATGAAAACTGTTTTTACATAATGTGAAGACAAAATGCAGAAGAAAAAGTCAGGATGTTTTCAAACTTCGCAGACAAATTTCAGGAAGGATACTATTACTCTTGAGGTCTCTGTGGATGATTGACTTGGCGTGTAAGTAACTGAAAAACAAAACATCATTTTAACCTGAGTAGGGGTAAAGACTCTGGCCTCAAAATCTATAGAACATATTTAGGGGTGTAAATAAAGACTTAATCAAAATCATGACACAATTGCAAACTGTACATTGTGATAACCCCTTTACATAAGAAATCTTAAACTATAAATGAATTTAGGATTATAGGAACATATTACTATTATGGTACAGCCCAAATCTTGTGCTCTTATATTAAAAGACTTTGCTTTATCTTTTACTATTTACCAATACAAACCTTTCACTCCAGTCAAGCCTATTTATCCATGTTCTTTAAATATACCTTGATATTTAATCCCACCTCTGCGATCAGTGCTCCCCTCCCAAACCCAACCCCAAATCAGCTTTCATTCTATTTCCCACCTATTCATATCTATCCTTTAAGACTGAACACACATTCTAACTCCTGAACGAAGCTTTGCCATGACTAACTCAACTGAAAGTGATCTTTCACTGTTGAGTTATATCATAATTTTTAATCAGCTTGATTCATGTATTTTTCCCCTCTATGGTTCATTTTTTTTTTCAGAACATAGACTCCACTAGAATATGAAAATCTGATTGATAATTTTAAAGGTAGTAATTATACATTCTTAAAATAACTTCTTAAAAATATGGAGGACCTTTACCACACATGGTAATCATTCAATTAGTCTTACAATTAGTTACTAATGGCCACAGTAAATAACTCTGTTGTTAATTAGTCTAAAAATAGAGTAGAATAAGAGAAAATTAAATAATGCAGAGTAACATAAATTTTCAAAACAAGCAAACAGAAATAGTGAGGAGCAAACCTGCTACATTACATAATGTCCAGAGTGATCTATCTTAAAGTCAATGATAAGTTTAAATTATCTGTTATCCGTAAAAACTGCTTTAGTTGAGTTCACTGAGGGTAAGAGCTGTGTCTAGTTTTTTGTTTAATCTCCACCTAGCACAGTGCCTGGCATGTGGTAAGTATTCAACATGTGTGTCGAATCAACTACAATGAAATGCATATAATATCCTAGTCAAAGTAATTTTACTTCATTTAATACTGGAAAGGACAGATATATGAGACATCTAAAATTTGACAATGACCATTAAGAAATCAATTTTGCTTTAAAATGACACTTTAAAGTTCAAATGGTATATAATCAAAATTATGTAATGAACACTTAAAAATTGAAGAATCATAATAATTAAGCTTTATTTATGCTTTCTCATCTTCATGTAAAGTTCCCATTTTCCCAAAGATCAAGGTTTTAAAACTTTCTTCTCAGATAAAATTTTTATTTCAAATGACTATTGATACAAAGGAACCCCTTCTCCTCCAATTACTCTCCTACATCACTGTTTATGTCCTCCACAGCATTTACCACTGTTGTCATGACTTCTTAAGCCCAGTCTTGTCCCACACTACATCACATGGTCTCTCTGAAGTTGGAAGAAAATAGGGTATCAGTTATAGATTTCATTTGCTTAAAAAGTTCTGCAGTGACACAGAATGGTACAGATGGAGAAACAGAGGCCTCAATCACAAGCTTTTTCAAGATGGGGAGACCTTGTCCCGATCTCCATTAGAAAGAAAGGGGAACAAGTGGTCACGGTATTCAGTGGTGGAGCTCAGTGCTTTGGTCAGAGATCTGGTCTTTAGTGCATGGAACAGGTGTTGGTCTTTGAGTAGAGATTCTGTCTCCTATGAAATTAAAAACAGCAACAAATGGGTGGTAGATATGAATATGTGGAGGCATGATGAAGTTATAAGGGAAGATAAAGGTGATCTTGATGGTGTCAATCTTTTCAGCAAATCTGATACAAAGAAATATAGCAAGAGTAAGGTAGGTAGCAATTAACTAGAGGGTTGAGGAGAAAAATTTTCTGACCAGGAAAATACTAGATAATTAGCAAGATATGATTACTGAGCTAGTGATATAATCTTAGTAGAAGCTGGACAGCATAAATCTATTAAGACTAAAGTTGTATATAGCTGTAACTTGAAACAGTGCCACCTTATTCTTGTGTAATCCTTTATTGTTTAAAAACTACTTTTCTTTTATTTCACTTAATTCTCTTTTTGTAACACCTCTGCAAGAAAGGCAGTGAAAAAGCAGAAATCCAGATCTATATAATGGATGGTTCGAAAGAAAAGGTACTTAAATTCCCTAGATGGGAAAATGGAATGAGTATCATACCCCATATCTGTACATAATATAATGTTCCAGCGTAATTACTACCCTATATAATTCTATAAAGGCTGACACTAAAACATCATTTTCTTTTTTAAAAGATTATATTTATTTATTTGACAGAGATCACAAGTAGGCAGAGAGGCAGGCATAGAGAGAGGGGGAAGCAGGCTCCCTGCTGAGCAGAGAGCCCGATATGAGGCTCGATCACAGGACCCTGAGATCATAACCTGAGCCAAAGGCAGAGGCTTTAACCCACTAAGCCACCCAGGCGCCCCTAAAACATCATTTTCTAAGCACCAATCAGTTAGAATGAAAGCTGACAAAGGAAAAATAACTGGCTGAGGGTAGGGAAGAGAACAAGAAGAAATTAACTTTACTACAGATGACACAGAAGTGTATCTATTATTTAGGGGAATTAAACTGGAGGCCCTTCTTAACTTTTCTAAGATGTTAAAAGATGTTAAAGAGAAACAGGTTTATAAAAGCAGAAGGAAAGAAAAAGCATTCTATAAACCAAATGAATATCATATCCTTTCGAAAGGCTTTTCTTAGGAGTTTCTTTCCTTGAAAAAAGAAGTATCCACATACAGAATCATATAATCTGAAAGCTGGGCAATCATCTACTAAAATTTGTTCTTTCTACTTCTTTTAAGTTATTATCCAAGAATCAGTTTTCTAACATTCTTTTTATAGCTTAATAAAATGCCCCAAGAGTAAATACAATACTCTAACATTTGATCTGATGAACATAAACTAGAGTGACTCTCATCTTCATTTTCTCCTTGAATGTAAAACCTGAAACCATGAAACTCCTAGGAAAATAACACAGCTAGCAAGCTCTTTGACAAGGGTTTTGGTAGTCATTTTTTTGGATTTGATACCAAAAGCAATGGCAACAAAAGCAAAAATAAGTGGGACTACACAGAACTTAAAAAGCTTTTGCACAGCCAAGGACACAAACTACCAACAAAATGAAAAGGCAACCTATCAAATGGAGAAAATATTTGCAAACCATATCTAATAAGGACATATCCCCAAAATACAAAGAACACGTACAACTCACGAGTAAAACACCCAAACAATCTGATTAAAACACAGACATTTTCCCAAAGAACACATGCGGATGGCCAAAAGGTGTCCAGCATCTCTATGTATTGGAGTAATGCAAACCGAAACCACAACGAGATATCGCCCCACACCTGTTAGCATGGCTATTACCAAAAAGACAAGAAATAGCAAGCGGTGGCAAGAATGTAGAAAAACAGGAACTCCTGTGCACTGATGAAGGGAACATAAGTGATGCAGCCACTATGGAAAACACTGTGTAAGTTCCCCAAAAAACTGAAAAACAGGATTATCATATGATCCAGCAATCCCACTTCTGGATATATATCCAAAAGAACTTAAATCAGGATCTTAAAGAGACATCTGCATCCTCATGTTTACTGCAGTATCACTCAGAATAATAGTGCCCACGAATGAATAAAGAAAATAACACTCGCACACACAAATATTAGGCGGCCACAAAAAAGGATATCCTACTATTGGCAATAACATGTATGGACCCCGAGAGCATTACGCATCATCAAATAAGTCAGAGAAATACAAATACCACGGGATCACACTCATATGTAGAATCTAAAAACAAAACAAAAATCAGATTCACCTTCACCTTCCTTACGGTAGGTTAAAAACATTTTATCAGCCATTATTGTGATTATTATGGCAGCCAGAGTCACTGTACTGACTCCTATTAAAATTACATTCAGTTACAACCCTACAGAGCTGTTGTTCCTGCCCTGCTCCTACAAAACAGTTTCCCCATCCTAGATTGGTATGTATCTCTCTCTCTTTTGGAATTGGATGTCGTATTCTGTAGACGTGGCCTATAATTCCAACTTATTAAAATTTTAGTTCTCACTAAAAAATAAGTTTTATAAGACCAGTGTGTTAATGAAGCCCTCAACTAAGTTCTCTGTAAATGTGCTAATCACAGTCAAGAAAGAAATGAAACGAAAATCTCCTTCTAGCTTAGTAGTTTCAGGTATGATCATTACACAGTTCTGAATCTAGTTGAATTCTCCACGCATGTTGCACCTCTTGATCATATGCGCAACAGTATCATGAGAAATAACACTCAAAAACCTTGCTATAATGCAAATACTATGGCTACATGTGCCATAGTATTTGCCCGCTTTATCAGTCTATTTACAACAGCCACGTGTCTCTCACTTACGTTTACTGTTATTTTCAACCAAAGAACTGGTCCACAAAACATTAGCATTTCAGTCCTCTTTCACTAATACTACACGGTTTCAAAAAGTGCATCAGACTTCACATAGCAAGCTCGCTCTCTCCTCAGCCAGTTACAGAGAACTCAGCAGCCAACTGGGCTGGGATGCATGATGGTGGAGACAAGATGATATCTGATCCAAACTGTTTCAATCACAGTCTCCCTCCTACTTTGATGCCCTCTAACTCCCCTCATAATCACAACGTGGAAAGTGAGCAAGATTGCAGGGAATGATGTTCTGCTACTCCTCTGTAGTCAATAATCATTTAGAACAGTTAAAGTCCCTAAGAAGTGAAGTTCACACATTTTTCTAGCTGTGATCCAAAGTGGCCTAAATTCTGTTTTTAGAGTTTTCAGTTTCTTTTACCTAAAAAAAGAAAAACCAGGTTTGAGGTACAACTTGTATACAACACAAAATGCATCCAATTTTATGCAGAGTTTGAGTTTTGACGACTGTATGCACTTGTGTAATGACCAGCCACAATCAACATGAAGAATATCCATCACCCCCCCAAACTTTCATGAACTTCTGCAATGAAACGCTCCTCAGGTCAGGCAAACCACTAATAGTGATTTCTGTTACTAGAGATTAGTTTTGTCTTTTCTAGAATTTCATATAAACAAAATCCATGGCTTCTTCGGATCAGCATAAGGATTCGAAGATCCGCACACTGGCCGCACGTGGCATTACAGGGTATGGATATCCCACAACTTAACCACGGACCTGTTGGACATTTGGGTTGTTCCTCATTTTTTGTCAGTTTTGAGTAAGATACTACAAACATTCAAGTACAAGTCTCTGTTGTTGACTTATGTTTTCACTTTTGGGTAAATAAGTAAGATTAGAATGGCTCATGTGGCAATTTTAACTTTAAAAGAAACTGCCAAGTAGCTTTCCCATTTCAGATCCTTACCAAGAATGTGTAAGAGTTCTGGTTGCTCTGTATCCTTGCCAATACTGGGTATAGCTGCTTTTGATTATAAGCATTCTAGTGGGTGTGTGGCAGTGTCTTATAGTGTTAATTTGCCCTTCCCTAATGTCTAATCATAGTGAACATCTTTACAGGTGCTCATTTGCCATTCTTATGCCTTTTTAATAAAGAACCCCAATCTTCTGTCCATTTTCTTGTTAGGCAGTTTTTCTTATTACTGAGTTGTAAGAGTTCTTATATGGTTCAGATACAAGTCTTTTAATTAGACAATGTATCTTGCAAACATTTTCTTCAAATCTGTAGCTCATCTTTTCAGTTTTTAACAGTGTCTGTCTTTCAAAAGGCAAGTTTCAAATTTTGATTAAATCCCATTTATTAATTTTTTCTCATATGATCCTTACTTTTTGTGTCTTAAGAAATATTTGCCCTTCTTTAGGCTACAAAGATTTTCTCTAATGATTCTTTTAGAAGTTTCACATTTTCAGCTTTTAGTCTTTGATCCATCTCAAGTAAATATTAATGTCTTATGTCCAGTAAGGGGAAGTGATTTATTCATTTATTCTATATGGATGTCCAGTTGTTCCAGTAATATTTGTTGAAGGGATTGTCTTTTCCACATGAATTGTGCCTTAGTGCCTTGTTAAAAAAAAAAAAAATCAACTAACTCCTCTTTTCCCCCCAAAGCAACTGACCATAGACCTATGGATATATTTCTAGGCTTTCTATTCTATTTTTTGATTTATATGTTTATTCTTATGCCAGTATCCCATGGTCTTGATTACAGTGGCTTTATACAAACTTTTGAAATCTAACACGAAATGTCCTTCAACTTTTTCAAAATTGTTTAGACTATTCTAGCCATTGCATTTCCTTATACATTTTAAGATCAACTGGTCAATTCCTACAAAAAAGCCTGCTTAGATTTTGATTGGAATTACAACGAGTCTACAGATCAATTCGGGAAGGATCTTAACAGTACTGACTTTCCTAACTCATGAACGTGATGTTTCTATGTCTTTTTTGTTTCCTAGCTGGGACCTACATTAGAGAGGGTATAATCTCCCTTTGGAAAATCAGACCTTCTAAAGTAAAACACTGGTCTAAAAAAACATAAAAGAATCCATTATAAACATGCAATACAAAAAACCATGTGGGTGCCTGGGTGGCTCAGTCAGTTAGGCACTGGCCTTTTTGGCCCGGGTCATGATCCCAGCTGGGGTCCTTGATCGAGCCCCACATGGTGGTCTCTGCTCAGTGGGGAGTCTGCTTCTCCCTCTCCTTCTGCCTCTCCCCCTTCTCATGCTTTCTCTCTCTCTCTCCGTTGCTCTCACTTGCTTGCTCAAATAAATAAATCCTTAAAAAAACCCCACATTACTCTTTGAAAAATTCATCTCAAACATACACGCACAATGTGTGTGTGTGTGTGTGTGTGTATTTATTTATAAGAGCAGGGTAGTTCAATGGAGGAAAGGACAGTCATTTCAATAAATACTGCTGGGATATCCATGTGGGGAAAACAGTCTTTAACTGTTACCTCATACTAAACCCAAAAACCAATCTGAAGTGGATTTAAGACCTAAAACCAAAAGCAAAAACTATGAAAGTTCTAAAAGAAAACAATTTCCACCACCCTCATGTACACATAAAGCATTTTAAAGATTTCAGGATATTTTTGCATCATTAAGTTTCATAACCTTCATGTTTCTTTGTGAGGCAAGCAAAAAGGCAATAATTCTACTTATGTTGATGGGAAAACCACAGCCAAGAAGATTTAAATGACATAAAACCAGAGAGTTGTAGGGGAAAGGGCATGGGTTTTGAGCACACAAGACTTGGGTTCAAATTCTAACTACATCTCTTACTAGCCATAGGACCATGGGTACGTTACAAAATCCTTCTTAGCTTCAAATTCCTAACCAAAGAAATGGAGGTAATAATGAGCTTGAAGGAGCTCTTTCTTTTAACACATGTTTAGTGAAAGCCCCCTGTGTGCTAAGCAACAGCTGTTCTAATCTTGGAACTAAAGCAGAAAATTCCCACCCCAAGGTGCTTACGTTTTAGTACAGAGACAGAAAAGAAAAAAGATGTATTAGTAGAATATACAGCATCCTGTAAGTAGGGAAATGCTGAGTTGCAGGGGGTTGTAATTCTAGGGCAGGGAGGGCTTCTTTTCAAAGGACTTTTGATTAAGGACTGGAAGGAGAGGAGGGAAAGAGTCATGCTGATACAGGACAAGAGTACAGCAGGCAAAGGAACTAGCAAGGGCAAGGTCCTAAAGCAGGGCCCATGTTCTAGTAATGGCAAGAGGGCAAAGAGAAGAAAATGAATTGAGAGAGGTAATAAAGCAGGGGGGGTTGTGGTGGTGGTTACTTTGAGGAAGTACTATTATAAGGACTTTGACTTTCTTTCTGAGTGAAATGGGAGACACTGGAAGGGGAGAGGAGCTAAGTCCCGAAAAGACCATTCTAGGTGCTGTGTTGAGAATCAACTGAAGGCAGGTAAGGGAGGAAGCAGAGCTCTAATCCAGGAAAGAGATAATGGTGGCTTCCATCAGAGTGAATAGCAGAAAGGGTGATGAGAACTTGTAAGATTCCAGATACACTTTACAGAATGGAGTGAGGGGTGCCTGGGTGGCTCAGTTGATTAAGTGTCTGCCTTCGGCTCAGGTCATGATAGAGCACCATGTCAGGCTCGCCTCTTAGCGGGGAGCTTGCTTCTCCTCCTACCCCTGCCTGTTGCTCCCCCTGCTCACTGGTGCTGTCAAGTAAATAAAAAAAATCTTGGGGGGGGGGGAAAGAAACAGCGTGGACAGGAGTTTATTTTATTTTTTTTTAAAAAGATTTTATTTTTTTATTTGCGAGAGAGAGAGAATGAGAGAGAGAGAGCTTGAGAAGAGAGGACCAGCAGGAGAAGCAGAGTCCCTGCCAAGCAGGGAGCCCGATGTGGGACTGACCTGAGTCGAAGACAGATGCTTAACCAATTGAGCCACCCAGGGGCCCCAGGACAGGAGTTTGTAATAGACTGGTTGTATGGTGTGAGGAAAAGAGAGGAGTCAACGATAACCATCAAATGTAGACATCAGCAGCAACTCTGACGGAACCGAGTTGCCAGTTACTGAGATGAAAGGACTGCAGGAAGGGCAGGCTTGAGGACGAAGGTCAGGTCCTCAGTAGGAGACATACTAAATTTGAGATATCCATCAGATAATCAAGAGATGTGGAGGAGACAGCTGGATATGACAGTCTGGAGTTCAGAGGAAATGAAGGGGCTGGAGACTGGCATACAAACGGTAATTAAATGGTATTTCAAGCCCTGTAACTGGCTGAGATCACCAAGGGAACAGAGATTCCTGGAGGGCTCCAGTATTTAGAGAGGTTGAAGAGTTGAGGGAGGGCTAGCTGGAAAGGAGCAGTAACTAGAAAGAAAACCAAGAGAATATATCTTAAAGCAGTGCTTCTCAAATTTTAACATGCATACAAACTATTTAGGGACTTTTGTTAAAATACAGTCTCCAATTCAGTAGATCTGGGGTGGCACCTGAAACTCAGCATTTCTAAAAGCTCCCAGGTGGTCCAGATGCCATTCAGACTGGATCCTGAGTAGTGAAGGATCAAAGATGGGTTTCACTGGAGAAGGGTGTGATCAACCGCAGCACGAACAGAAGGAGGACTGTGCATCTAACCACTGATCTACTGAGAGGTCTTTCGCTGGAGTATTGGGGTAAAAGCCTGACTGCAGTGGGGTCCAAGATAAAAGGGGAGAAGAGAAATTGTAGAGTGAATATCAACAACTCTCCTGAAAAGTTTTATTGTTTCAAGAAAAGAATGAGGTGATAGCTTGAGTGGGAACTGGAATCAAGGAAGGGGCCTCCACAACTTTTTTATTATGAACTTTTTAAGAACAAAGATGGAAAAGAACAGTATAATAATCACCCTACGCTAACCGCCTAGATTCAACAGTCAAATGCGCATTTTAAGAGAGTTTTTTTTTTTAAGATTTTAGTTATTTATTTGACAGAGAGGAGAGAGAGCGAGAGAGGGAATACAAGCAGGAGGACTGGGAGAGGGAGAAGCAGGCTCCCCACTGAGCAGTGAGCCCAATGTGGGGCTTGATCCTAGGACCCTGGGATAGTGACCTGAGCTGAAGGCAGACACTTAATGACTGAGCCACCTAGTCGCCATGTAAGAAAGCTTTTATTTTATGTTTTAAAAGTTTTTATTTGTTCATTTATTTAAGTAATCTCTACATCCAACATGAGGCTTGAACTCACGACCCTGAGATCAAGAGTTGTACGTACTTCTGACTGAGCCACCACACATGCCAAGAAAAATTTTTTCAAATAGGAGAAAATCCAGTAGATAAGGAAAAGCTGAAGATGAATAGGGGAGATTTACTCAAAAGATGTTAGTGAGTAAGGGAAAGAGGACGGGGATCTAGCACACTAAATGCAAGGGATGGCTTTCACTCTTACTTTAATAAGCCAGAAACCGAGCATAAATATAGGTGGGTGGGTAGATGTGGTACGTGGGGCTGCTTTTCTCAATGAAAAGGCAAGCAAGGTCACCAGCTGACTGTTCTTGGCGGAGAGGTGTTGAAGGTTTGAGGAAAGAGAAGGGAGGACATCATCTAGGAGAGAGGAAGAACAAACAATCTAAAAAAAAAAAAAAGAAAAAAAGAAAGAAAGAAGTGTGGTTGCTGTATTACATTAAGGGCCCACTTGAGGTGTTGAAAGGACTGACTAAAATAGAGAAGCAGCAAGGTGTAGACGAGTATACCCTGGAGCCGAAGAGTCGGGAGCAAGTTACTCGAACTCTCTAAACCTTAGCTGCTTCGTAAGTAAATGGGGATATTAACAGGATGTACCTCACATCCTGTTTAGGATGAGGGCTGAGGGCTGCAGGAGATAGTGTACATAAAAGACACATAATGTCTGGCACATAGTTAAGTACTTGCTAAATTACCACATATATTAAAAAAAAAAAAACCAAAGACACAGTTGGTATAAAAAAACCAGAGGGAGAAAGTAATTTACTAGTATGTAGCAGAGGTGGGGTCACAACATACTGACTGACCAGTAAAGATATATTTTCTGAGTGTTCTACAGTGACTATGTATCCCTAAAATAAGTTCTATTTTAAAATTAAGAAAAACTGTACCAAAGGCAATCACTGTTGCAATCACTCATATTTCTCACCATAATTAATCCTGTTAAAATTTTTACACATAGGCCTTTCTTCAAAGTTTATACTTAAAAAACCTTATGAAAGTAAAATACAACATGGAGTCTTTTTTTAATTGAAAGACAGAAACAATCAGGAAGGTATAGGTAAAGCTTTTAAAAAGCCCTTCTCTCCTTGATAGCTGTCCCCTTCCGCCATTCTTGTAGACAACTACTACCGAATCTAGTATGTATCTGCTAACCCCTATTTTAATACTTTTGTATGCATACACACACACGCGCGCGCTCCTAAAAAAATTATACATGTACACTTATGTTTTGTTTTTAAAATTTTAAGTGGTTTCATGCTTTAGCTTGCTTTTCTCACTTGACACTACATATTTTTTAAAGATTTTATTTATTTATTTAAGAGAGAGCGAGAGAGAGTGAGCGAGAGAGATCGCAACAGAGAGAGAGAGCAAGCACAGAGGGAGAGGGAGAAGCGGACTCCCCACTGGGCAGAGAACCCAATTCGGGACTCAATCCCAGAGCCCTGGGACCATGACCCGAGCTGAAGGCAGATGCTTAATGACTGAGCCACCTAGGTACCCTATATTTTAAAGCTGATAACTGATACATACGTAATTCATTTCTGCAATATTTTATTTATCCAAGTCCTCTAATGGACATTTATGTTTCTAATTGTTCACTTTTACATATTTTCCTGTGACACATCTCCTTCTATATACTATATCTTTTTTAGAACAAAACCTGGTAATTTCTGGGGGTAGCTCAGGGATTTCGCATTTGAACAGAGACTTCTGAAGTGTCCCCAGCATGGCTGGCCGCATCAGGTGTGTGCCCGTCAGCAATTCCCTGGTTTACTGACACAGGATTTCGTCAGAATTTAGGTATTTTGTCAATTCCAATGGGCAAAAAATAGTACTTCTTTTAGTTTGTATTTTTTTCTTTCTTTTTTAAAAAGATTTAATTATTTATTTCATAGATATACAGCGAGAAAGAGAACACAAGCAGAGGGAGTGGGAGAGGGAGGAGCAGGCTCCCCACTAAGCAGGGAGGCTGATGCGGGGCTTGATCCCAGGACCCTGGGATCATGACCTGAGCCGAAAGCACATGCTTAACTACTGAGCCACTCAGGAACCCTTAGTTTCTATTTTTCTGATTACCAGCATCCTCTTTTCTGTTATTATTCTTATTCATTAGAAAATCATGTTCACTATAATTATTCTTTGATTGACTGGAATTGTTTTCAATCATAAATACATGTTCACCATCTTTTCAGCTTTAATCTACCCTTCTGTCTTTTTTTCAGTTAGGTTTATTTTTAAATAAGGAAGGCATACTCTTCATTATTTAAAAAAAAAAATCGTGAGGGTTTGTCCCCAAATTAGTTTTTATTATCTTTCTTCAGAATATAACACTTTTGTGTATAACAACAGACCACAACTTTGTCTTGATTTAAAATTTAGTAAATTTTCTGATAGGGCTAAATTAAAAATTATAGCATAAATATTATACTAAAATTAAAAGTCTGGCAAAGAAATGGCATGACAAATTGACCATTCTTGAAATTTCTTTCTTTTTTTAAAAAATTTTATTTATTTATTTGATAGACAGAGATCACAAGTAGGCAGAAAGGCAGGCAGAGAGAGGAAGGGAAGCAGGCTCCCTGCTGAGCAGAGAGCCCGATGCGGGGCTTGATCCCAGGACCCTGAGATCATGACCTGAGCCGAAGGCAGAGGCTTAACCCACTGAGCTACCCAGGTGCCCCTTGAAATTTCTTTAGTAACAATATTCTTAAAATGCCTTGGCCCTTAGGCTGAATCAATAACTGTCAGGTGAGAAGATGATAAACATATTATACTGACCCTGATTCCTAGAGTGGGACTGTCACTCTCTACCCTGAGAACAGCTTCGTTCTCTACAGGGAAACCTAGGAATCAGAAATGATCCTTTACTGATAAAGACAGAACCACAAAGAAAAAATGTCCCCCATCTGCTTATATCCTATAATCCAATAAAGGTGACACACTTGAAACTCCCAATGATTCAACCTTCCTAATTACTGAAGGTTTTATATGATGACAGATTGCAACCCCAGCACCTCATACAATGAGTTAGTATGCTCCTTACTCTGCTACACTCGCTGACTTCAAAATACATTTCAGAAAGGAGTCACAAAAGATCAACAACATCTGCAAAACACTCAGGGGACAGACTATTTTAAACGAGGGCTTTGCGGAGAAGTTGTTGTTGTTATTATTATTATTATTATTATTATTAGGCAGCTATTTAAATAGTCTGTGGACTGATCGGTTAGCTACATTTAGCTTGCTCTGTCCTTTGTGAAATGATGCAGGAGGACAGGGAAGGAGGGATCAGACATTTAAAAGTTTAAATAACTGCAAAGCATATAATTTGCACTGGACTAGGATATTAACATTTTAACATTGTTGCTGTTGTTGTTGTTATCCAAATGTTCCTTATAAACCATCTGTTCTTGCTTTCTGAATAAAAATTCTTCTTTTATCTGAGGAAACAGATAGATTTTGGGGGGAGAGGGGCATCTCTGCTCCTTGTATTGTGTTTATCCCCAGTTGCCCTTTTATTTTAAGATTTTATTTATTTATTTGACAGAGAGATCACAAGCAGGCAGAGAGGCAGGAAGGGGAGAAGCAGGCTCCTGCTGAGCAGAGAGCCCGATGTGGGGCTCGATCCCAGGACCCTGAGATCCTGACCTGAGCTGAGGGCAGAGGCTTAACCCACTGAGCCACCCAGGCACCCCGACTTTTTATTTTTTTAAGATTATATTTATTTATCTGAGAGAGAGAGAGAGAGCATGAGAAGGGGGTCAGAGGGAGAGAGAGGAAAGGGAGAAGCAGACTCCCCAATGAGCAGAGAGGCCAAAGTGGGGCTCAATCCCAGGACCCCAGGATCACGACCTGAACTGAAGGCAGATGCTTAACCAACTGAGTCACCCAGGCGCCCCCCTCATTGCCTTTTTAACTCCCATTTGTTTTGGTCTCTGTCACTGGCATTCAACACTTTAACACCTGATGTTTGATGATCCAGAGATAATGTCTTACTCAGACTGAGTGAAGGTCCAACGAACTGCCTGGAAGGTCTCAGTGTACAGATGGGCTTCTTGTTTTTGAACTTTCCTGTACTGGTCTAGGTGCAATGTCTGATGTCACTACCTCTGGGTTTGTCCTCTTGGCTGTTAAGGTTCTTCAGAGAAGACTCTCCCAATCTCCTGCCTGAAGGGGCAGGTTTCACTGCCAGCTTTCTGGGAATCACTGAAAAGAGAGCGCTGGGGGACTCTCCATTCATCCTTCAGAAATCAGTCACTCAATCCTCCCGCTGCGGGCAAAGTACCCAAGTCCCTGTTCCCAGTCTAGACACAACTGGTATTCCTCTCTCCAGAGAGTAAATGTCTACTGTCAGGGAAGGCATGAGACAGTCACCCAGGGACACAGAGTGGGAGACGGGATTCAGAGAAGACTGCCTTCTCACTTACGTGTTGTCTCTCTTCTGAAGATACCTGACACTGCCAATTCCCGAGACTTCTGAGGAATCCCTGGTATAAATAAGGCTGGTTTTCATTTCCCCACCGACAACTAGGGATTTAGCTTTTTTAGGTGTATTAAGTCCATTACCACTTCTCTGTCAACTTTCTGGCTTTCAAAATGTTGTTTGTTTCCTTCCTGTCTTGTTGTCTCCATTCTTATATGTTCAGGCTTAAAACAATTCCTTGATTATAGTTTCAAGAGACAGCAAAAATTTGTCACCTTAACTGAAAACCCACATCTGCCAAAGCCTTTGGAAACTAAAGATGTGTTAGTATATTTAACTACAGTTGCGTGTTACTGTCTTATTAAGAACAGAAAGGAAAAACAGGAAATGTATCTTCTTTGGTTAAAGCTGATAATAAAACAACTCTTGCTAGAAGGCTTAAAATTTATAATTAATACTTTTTTAGCATTAAAACTGGGATAAACTGATAGGACGATCTGCATTCATACCCAGGTATACTCATTATATAGTTGGTTACCAAGTATTTCAGAGTAGACAGAAGTCAAGGTTATGCTTATAAAACTCAGACTGCACAGCAATGGGAACATATTGCCTCTTCAGTGACTATTCCCCAGACTACAGAACTACTCCATTTTGATAATGTTATCTCTGTGGTCACTTCTTGTCTTTATCTGTACTGGCGGTTCACTGACCCATCAGAATTTCTCTCGTTTTTTTGTTTTAAGATTTTATTTATTTATTTGACAGAGAGAGACAGTGAGAAAGGGAACACAAGCAGGGGGAGTGGGAGAGAGAGAAGCAGGCTTCCTGCTGAGCAGGGAGCTCAATATGGGGTGTGATCCCAAGAGTCTGGGATCATGAGCTGAGCCGAAGGCAGATGCTTAATGCCTGAGCCACCCAGGTGCCTCCATCACAATTTTTTTTTCTTTTTTAAGATTTTATTTCTTTTTTTGACAGAGAGAGAAATCACGAGCAGGCAGAGAGGCACGCAAAGAGAGAGGAGGAAAGCAGGTTCCATGCTGAGCAGAGAGCCCGATGTGGGGTCGATCCCAGGACCATGAGACCATGACCTGAGCCAAAGACAGAGGCTTTAAACTACTTGATCCACCCAGGCGCCCCCCACCTCGCATCACAATTTCGGATACTATTCTTTGTTGCTTCTGTGTATAGCAAAGCCTTTCCCCTTTGTTATTCTTTTATTACTCTTTTATTACTATTTTCCCTCTCATTGATTCTTTTTTTTTCATTTTTTAAGATTTATAGAGATAGAGCATGAGGAGGGGCAGGAGCAGAGGGAGAAGCAGACTCCCCGCTGAGCAGGGAGCCCAACATGGGGCTCAATCCCACATGATGTGCCAAAGGGAGACACTTAACCAAATGAGCCACTCAGGCGCCCTAACACTTCTGTTTTGATATGAGAAAGATCTGGCCTCTCTCTCTTCCAGAAGGTAAATCTATCAATAATATGTGCAATCATTCTTTCATTTAACAAATATGTATTGAGTATCTATTATAGGCCAGGTCCCGTCCTAGGCATTAGGGATAAAACGATGAGCAAATCAAAGTCTCTCATCTCATACAGCTTGTATTCTAGTAGGGGTGACAGACAATAAACAACTATGTCATATAGAGCTGGGTCGTAAAACAAAATGGGAAGAAGTAAAAGAAATGACTTCTTCATGTCACTTCAGTGTGGGGTAGGAACATTAGTTATATAAGGTGATGACAGAAGGCTTCTTTTATTTTTTATTTTTTTAAAGTAGGCTCCTCGCCCAGTGGAGTCCAGCACGGGGCTTGAACTTAAGACTCTGAGGTCAAGATCTGAGCTGAGATCAAGAGTCAGATGCTTCACCGGCTGAACCACCCAGGTGTCCTGAGAAGTCTTCTATTAAAAGGTGCTGTTTGAACAGAGACAGAAGGAAGAAGCTCTATGGATATTTGTGGACTAAGTACCCCAAAGAGCAAAATAACAGGTACAAAGGCCATAAGGAGGCAGGCGGCTTGGCTTGCTACAGAAAACTGTTGGGATGGGAGCAGAATAAGCTTTTTTTTTTTTTTTTTATCAATGTTTACTATTTTTGCCACAGTTTACTCTCTACAAAAGACTTTAATATACCTTTCAGATTTGAACACTGAACTCAGATTCTAACTTATATGAGAGGCTGAAACTGTTTTAAGTCTAGTGGATAAGTGGGACGGTTACTGAATAGGTAATCATTTGCTGCATTAAGCATTTTGGCTGAACAGAGCCTTGTGAACAATCCAAATTATAGATACACTGCCTAGTTTGGACACAAAGAGGGTGACAGTTCAGCAGGAAGATGTAAAAGCCGGATCTGTTTTTGAGTCCTGGTCTTATGCTTACTTGCTCTGTGATCTTGAGTCATGGCCCTAATAGCAGTACACAGATACACTTTTACCCTTTTATTCTAATTTTAAAATGTAAAAACATAGTGAATATGGGGAAAGAACAATGGCTTGGGAGTAGGATTCTGAATTAAACACCTTTGCTGCTACTTATTAAATGTGTAGCCTTAGTCATTTAAAAGCCCGAATTTCTTTATCTATAGAAGCAAATAAAAATATGTACTTTATAAAAGCATTATAAAGATTAAATGACATAATGATCAATGCATGTGAAAGCCATTTGTATACCATAAAATGTAAATTTAAGATACATACATACTTTTTAAACTACCCATAAAGCTTTCAAACTTGTATCTTACCCATTTAAAATTCATCTAAATGCTTTCAAAATTTATTAAGTTTTACTTGATTTATCTTATCATTTGTACTTAAGAGTTGCATGCAAAATTTCTCCTTCCCAGTTGGTTCCCTTTTTTGATTGATGATAAATTCTATTCAAATAACCTTTGATCTTTTAAATTACATAGCAAAATTCAATGGATATGAACAAATCAGCTTGAAATCCCCCAAAAGGGTCAGAATGCAGATTTTCATTTAAATTTATTTCATTCAGATGACCATTTTGTAAAGATAAATATGGGTATATGGAGAAAATAATTTGAAAGGATAACTTAACAATCATTTTGTACACTTCAGTAATTGTTAATGACTTTTCAGTAGGGTTTTCTTGTTTTGTTTTTGTTTTTTTTGGCCTGTTTTGTTTTCTGAACCTCTACTGCTAAACCACTGCATGCTAAACATAAATTTGCAGTCATGTATTTGCTATCAAATACTTGAAGATAGTTTTTGAAGACTGTACTAGAGATACTATTTTATTTCTTAATATCACATGGTTAGACATTAGTTAAAAGTGTCCATTTGTTACCAGACAGTAATTTAAAAAGGAACCCAAAAGAGAATTAGCTAAAACCTTTAAAATACCATCAGTGGTCTCAAAAATATTTTACAAGAGATTTAACAGAATGGAACTTACTCCATGCCCTGTGCAGTCTGCCGTGCAATATCTATAAGCTTGATCATCTCAAATTTGGTCTCGATGATGTGGAGATGGTGATATAAGCTGGAGCCCTCACACCACTGGGTAACAATAGCTAGTTGGGGCTTTGTTGAATAGCCCATGAAAAGTAGGATATTCACATGTCGAGTTTTCCTGTAAAAGGAAAAGTGTCAGTAAATACTAAGGTTGATAAACTTCAGGAAATCTTTAAAAAGTCCCAAAACAGACTAATTATCAGTAAGATGATGTTAGAAAAAAGTATTTTAAAAAAGACAACAGAGGGGTGCTTGGGTAGCTCAGTCAGTTAAGCTTTCGACTCTTGGTTTTGGCTCAGGTCATGATCTCAGGGTGGTGAGATGGAGCCCTGCCTCCTACTCTATGCTCAGTGGACTACTCGCTCACTGGGAAGTCGGCTTGAGATTTTCTCCCTCTGCCCCTCCTTCCACTCGCGTATGCACACACACTCACTCTCTAAAATAAATAAATAAATCTTAAAAAAAAAAAATAGGACCATGGAAGGATAAATTAAGAAATGACTTTAGGAATTGTCTAAGCTAACATCCTACCCCTTTCAGAAAGGCCTTAAATTTTAATATACTTCAGATAGGCAACTGGAGGTTGCTTAAATACCTTCAATTATGTGAAGTTCATCACTGAGATTGTAGCTTATTTCCCTCACCACTTCCCCCATTTTTTTTTTTTTTAAAGATTTTATTTATTTATTTGATAGAGAGAGATCACAAGTAGGCAGAGAGGCAGGCAGAGAGAGAGAGAGAGAGAGAGAGAGAGAGAGATGGAAGCAGGCTCCCTGCTGAGCAGAGAGCCCGACGCAGGACTCGATCCCAGGACCCTGAGACCATGACCTGAGCTGAAGGCAGCGGCTTAACCCACTGAGCCACCCAGGCGCCCCTTTTTTTGTTTGTTTCTTAAGTGATTCTAGTCTTAGAATTCTTTGGGGTTGAGAAAAAATCATTTCCCTACAACTTCCAGCACTGGCTTTCCTTTTCTGCTCTCTGGAATAAAATAGAGTAAGTCTGTACCCTCTTGAAAATAATGGCTTTCTATGGACCCAAATACCCCGAGTTCTGTTAATTGTTTTTCCTCTAAGTTATAGTACCAGAATATTCCTTGTCTAAGTTGTCCTTGCCTGGCTATACTTCAGTTTGTTCATGATCCTCAAGTTCCATGGCTGATACAATCTTTAAATGTGTTCTATAAGTTTAGAATTTTGAGAGTATTATTTTGCTAAGTGGTGATATGATTTCCCATGAACAGAATATTTTATTTCTATTAATTCAGTCTAGGATTAATTTTTCCATTATTTATACCATATAACATTATATACCACTTGAAGAATATAAAGACAAAATATACTCAGACAAACTCCATTTTACTCACTTCTAGTAAAACTGTAAAGCCACCATCAGCTGTCACTGGGAAAGAGAAAATGAAGGTAACTTCTCTGGAAAAGAGTAATTCGCACATGCTCACCTGAGTACTCCTACTTCATTTTTGAAGGCCTGTAACTGCTGAGGTGTGGGTGCTGTCACATTCAACATTTTCACTGCCACATCACCTAAAAAAGAATTGTCATTCCAAATGTCATTCCATTTTTTTAAAGTTAAAAAATATTAAAAAAAACCTGTTGGGTATTTTCCACTAATTACCATGGCCTTATTTCCATACCATTATTAAAGAGCAAACAATGATATCTCAACTTCCCAAAATGCATTACTTTTCTAAGGATAAAAACTAAAGGAACGAAATTCCTATATTAGTATTTCAAAAAACCAATGCAGGGGCGCCTGGGTGGCTCAGTCGTTAAGCGTCTGCCTTAGGCTCAGGTCATGATCCCAGGGTCCTGGGATCGAGCCCCGCATTAGGATCCCTGCTCAGCAGGAAGCCTGCTTCTCCCTCTCTCACTCCCTCTCCTTGTGTTCCTTCGCTCACTCTCTCTCTGTCAAATAAATAAATAAAATCTTTAAAAAACAAACAAACAAACAAACAAACAAACAAACAAACAAAAAACCAATCCAGAAAAAGGGCCAAAATTGTTTTTCCCCTGGAAATTTAGTTTAACCAATTAAGTACCAATGGTATTTTCCTAGTTATTTAACAATATTAAACTAGATGCTTTTATTAATTGAATGTTGAAACTACTGATGACAGCCCCAGTAAAGCTTGCCTGAAAGAGAAACCGCAACATTTCTTTATCAGAGCACTTAACATGTTTTTCAAATCCACTGATCGCATTCTTTTGCTTAGGAATATTATTTAAATTATAATTTAAAAAAATTTCATGTGAAACAGGTAGAACTCTTACACATTGCCATTGGATGTGTAAAATGGTACAACCACTTGAAACATCTACTAAAATTGAACATATGTATAATCAGTGGTCCCACAATTCTTTCCTAGGTATACACCCAGCAAAAATGAAACATATGTTCACCAAACAACATGTACTAAGAATATTCACAGCAGCAGTACTTTTAATAGCCCCAAACTGGAAACTATTCAAATGCTCATCATACAGTAGAGTTTGAAAAAGAAATCACGGTTATAGATACATAATCAATACTATACAGAGGATGGCTTACAACTACACACAATAATACAGATGAATCTTGCACTGTTTTGCAGATATACTATACTCTGATATAATTATTGATTTTTCCTGATTACCAAAGTAATATAGGACCCTGGGACCAAAGGCAGATGCTTAACAACTAAGCTACACAGGCCGCCCGTTAAAAAATATTTTGAAACATAAAAAAATTAAAATCTCTGATAATCTGTCACTCAGAAATGATCTTTGTTAACACAGTGATACACATCATATTAGGCTTTTATGTGTATGCAATGTGAACATTTATAAATACACATGAAAAGATAACCTCAAAAGATAGATACTAAAATACTGATGGGTCTTTTTTTTTTTTTTTAAACGTTTTATTTATCTATTTGACGGACAGAGATCATAAGTAGGCAGAGAGGCAGGCAGAGAGACAGGAGGAAGCAGGCTCCCTGCTTAGTAGGGAGCCTGATGCAGGGCTTGATCCCAGGACCCTAGGATCATGACCTGAGCTGAAGGCAGAGGCTTTAACCCACTGAGCCACCCAGGTGCCCCTGATGGTCATTTTTAATTTTATGTTATATTATATTTATTGGTAGGCAGTATCATAATATTATACATGCTGCTTTGTAAAATTAAATATACCATGGACACCTTTCTGAATCAACAAATATAGATCACACTATTTCATGCCTATATAATCATATATGGAGATTATCAATTCATCCTGTCCTCTATTAATGAACAGGTAAGTTTATTTCCATTTCTCATTAATATTAAGTCTCTAATGAATATACTTGCATATATATTTGTTTCTGTTCAATTAGTTGTAGTTCTAAAAATGGAACTGTTAGCTCAACATACAAACTGCCCTCCAAAAAATCTGTAACAATTTATTTTCCTACTAGCAGTGTCACAATCATAGCAATAAACATGATCAATTAAAAAAAAAAGAATCTGCTCACTTGAGAAGCAAATAATGATTTCTGGTTTTTGATTTTGTAATTCTTTGATAACGAGAGAGGCTAAACATTTTTATATGTTTACTGGCTATTTCCTCCTTTGGGAAGTACGCTTTTAATGTTTATTTGTGGGGCGCCTGGGTGGCTCAGTGGGTTAAGCCGCTGCCTTCAGCTTAGGTCATGATCTCAGGGTCCTGGGATCGAGTCCCGCATCGGGCTCTCTGCTCAGGAGAGAGCCTGCTTCCTCCTCTCTCTCTCTCTGCCTGCCTCTCTGCCTACTTGTGATCTATCTCTGTCAAATAAATAAATAAAATCTTTAAAAAAAAATGTTTGTTTGTGATTTATAGTACAAAGAAAACCAGCAAAAAGACTTCAAAAAGAAAAAAATCTTGAGGTACAGCTCTCCTAGAGAACTGTCATCTTTAAAAATTATTATTCTAATGAGTCCTGGTTGCTGTGAATCCAGTTATTTCCCATAGTTTTTAAAGAAACCCTTTGGAGGACTCTTGAATCTGAATAAAATAGCTTAATGTTGTAACCAGTAAATATTCCCTTTGATATTTTTCTATTGAAATGTTAAACATGTCCTGTTTTAACTTGTGTGCAACTGTATTAGATACATACCATGCCACTTTCCCTTGTAGACTGTCCCAAATGACCCGGATCCAATTCTCTGTCCCACTGTGATCTGCCCATCAGGAATCTCCCAATCATCACTTGAATCCCGTCTACCAAGTGTTTTCTTGATAAAATTTGTGCAGAAGTCAAGCCAAAGCAAACAAAAAAGAGAGAGCAACAATCAGTGTATAGGAATCCTTTAAGCAGAAAACTTACAGTATTATATATTATATTTATTTCATTAAGGGAATTCTGTGTCACATATTGACATATACATCACTATATATCATGAAGTCTAAAAGGTGGTATTACATTTAGCTCTGACTTGTAAAACAAAAGAACTTAGAGGAAAAAAAGATATCATATATTCTTACCATTCGATTCCTATCTTCTGAGGATGAAGATGATTTCCTTTCCCGCTGAGGTCCTGGAGATTTCTGTAATGCTTTCACATTAGTGAGTGAGCCAGGCAATGAGGCAGGGGGGGTGGCAGACAAACCTGTGGTTGATCCTAAGTTAGTGAAACGAAAAATACATCTATTAAAGGAGGATCAAGTATAATAATTTATTGGGGGCAGAGGGTGGGGAGAAATTTAGACTTCTTTTAAAAATGCAGCATATGTTTAAATATACACCTTTTGGAAATGACAGCCAAAAAAGAGCCTCATTTGGTGATTTGCACTACCATTTCTTTAAAAGTTTTCTGGCTAATTTAATGACTTTTCTTTTTTAATTTAATGACTCTTAAAACATCTAATTACAGATACAAACTTTGCTTATTGGTACAGAGTCCAAAAAAAAAAAAATTACCCTTCTAAAATAAGAGTTCAATACTACAACAATACTCCCAAGTTTTGGTTTCTTTGATGATTAAAAAAGTAAAATCAATTTAAAAGCTTATATATATGTAAAACTCTGTAACTATTTTATGTTACCCTCAATATAAAAACAGATGGAAACTCCCAAAAGGAAACATACTATAATAATGGTCTTAATGTTAAGAGTATTTGGCTCTTATCATTTTAGCCACTAAAACTTTATAAATCCAATACTGTTTAACTATACTATTTAACTCTTAAATAGTTGTAAATATTGGTGAGTTCATTGGTTCCTGGATTCCTATTCTACTAAACAAAGATCATTTGTTACCCGCATAACAAACTAATACTAATTAATTAATTAATTAGTTAGTTAGTTAATGTAAACAAACCCAAACAGGTTTCTCAAGATTTTCTGAAAAATTGCTACCTGTACAGAGTGAGAACAAAGTGCACGCTATGGCCTCTTGGCCAAGTTGCTACAAATGGAAATATCCCATCAACCAAGTAAGCCCAACAGATACACTGAAAGTAGACTCAGGGGGCAGGGCCACATCCTTTTCCAAATGCTAAGCAAAAATCTCACGTTCATCTACTGGGTTTAGAGGGGTTCAGGCCAATGACTCCTAGCAGGGCCTGAGTATAGCTAAGTAGAACTGAGATGTCCAATAATATTTGCATATACAAAACAAAAATATTTTCAGAGACTCTTTTCCTTCTCTCTTTTTTCTTTTCTTTTCTTTTTTTTTTTTTTTTAAAAGAAAACTACTATTTGGAGGTAGGGAGGTGTCACTATCTCTCAAAGAATAAGGATACACCAATGCATACATCTCAATCTTAAAACTATAGAATTTTATCATTACTATATCACACATGTCATCACATAGAATTTCCATGATCTAACTTGCAATATTTTAAAAGAAAATGGCAGCTGAAATGTCTGTAACTAGAGGATAATCCATTTTCACTGGTAACTTTCAATATCCTAAAGCCTTAACTGCCTGCTCAGGTCTCACACTCCTATCTACTGAGGATGGCACTCAACTACTTATTTTGGTCACCACTCCTCAGCACTCAGGACTTCTAGCCCATTCTGTGCATTTTATGAGCAATAGGTGGGCCAAGAGAGCAAAAATATGAAACACCACCACTAAATTCAGAATAAGTAACAGAAAGTAGCAAAGGCAGTAAATGGAATTCTTTAAAAATATCTACAGCAAGATATGTGTCTGAATTTTGACTTAAATCTTTAAAAATCGAGAGTGAAATTATACTATTAGCTTTCCCCCTCATATTAGGGCATAAGTGAGAGCGTCAATCCTCATATTTTCTAAAGTATGCTAAAGTACCCCAAATATATTATAGACCTTTTTTAAGGCTCCCTACCTTTGATTTAATATAAAATGTACATGTCCTACATTTAAAAAAAGAATACTGCTCTTACAGAAAAATAAAGCCAAAAGTCTAGCAAAATCTCATAATTGGGATTTCCATTTTTACTTTTTAAAAAACCACACAAATTGATAACAAATATTAATAGTCATGAAGGTTACTGCCTAAATGGATTAAAGTAAAAGTAATTCAAGTTGAAGGACACCCCCACCCCAGCATACATTATTTATTTATTGCCACCCACTGAGTTTAAGAAGTTATCAAGAGCAAAAAGTAAATGATATAACAAAAAACAAGATGGACATCTCAGCACAGAATATTCTTGCTTTTAGAAATTTATGACGGACAGCATACAGAAAGCTTGTGGTAGTGAGTTATGTGTGAGGCACATTCAGAGCATTCCAGCCAGGCCAAGCAGAAATTTAGTACTGAAAACTCTCACACTGACAAACACACGCTGTGAGGGTGAGGCACAAACAGTGTCCGTAGTTTATATTTAGTTTGCTTTGGGTGAAAACAAGAAAGAAGAGCCCAACTACCTCTGAACACTGGGCCAGGCTCAAAATCAAACACTATTTCACTGGGGACAGAATGTAGGAGGGGGCTGGGAGTCCGGGATTGGCATTTCCGAAGACAGCGCATCAGCTCGTTCAAAGGGGCTGTTAGAAGAGAAAGAGAGGGGCAGGCAAACACAGGAAGACAGACACAAAGAAGAAATGAAAGAAGTCATGGGAATAAATGAGCTGAAGCCTGCTTCACAAAGTAATTCTGGATGTCTAAAAATTTCTGCTTGTTTTCATAAAATCCCAATGACTTTTTATAAAGTGACTCATAACAAGGACAAGAAATGCCATTTGATTTTTGCTAGTAGGCAGGCAGTTTGTATGACTAAGTTAACTCTGTGATGCTAACATGATGGCAACATTTAAATGCTGGATGTATTGGGCAAAATTATCAAAAGCCACAGTCATTAAGACATATGAAAGTCAAACTTGCAGCAACATTAATTGGCAGGTTCACGGAATAACAAATGGAAAAAAACCATAACGTTCTTATACAACGTTTATTCAATATAAAATATCTTTTAAGTCTGGGCTTAGATATTTTCAAGATAAAGCAGGTCACAGTGAAGAGACTGACTCTCAACAAGATAAACAGGTTTTGCCAAGTCTTCCTTATTAGACAGAAGACAGCTGAAAAAGCAAGCATGGAGAACCACCTGGGAGAAATCTTTATGACAGTTTCAAATATCATTTTTGGGAAAACCTTATATGGGGCAAAATCTTACTTTAAAAGTACTTTCTTAAGCAATGTTTTATGTCCCTAGTTTTCACAGAGTGCTAAAGTGAATATTTGATGAAAATTCTGCTAAGAAATCTCAACTCAAGTTCTCATTTTATTTACTGGACGAATAAGAGGACAAAAGGATTTCTCTTAGGGTTCATTCTTTATTATGTACATTTAGAATCCTTCTAGAAACCTGAAGAGAAGAGGCTGACAATTCTATCAAACTGAGAAGTTGTGATAGGCAACCTAAGGGATTCTCCCTGAGAATGATTAAGGAAAATCAAGTTTTAACTGATTCTAAGCTCAATCATTAACAAGTAGAGGTATTAGTGGAGGCCCCCAAAGGAAATTTAGCATCTCAGTTTTGGAGATGGTTAGAAACCAGTAGTGGGTAAAATAGTTAAGGCCCTCTCTTTGATGATTTTAAAATTGTGGATAATACATTTAAGACTCCCTTTTATGTCCTCTTTTTCTCTACTCATCTTATAAATCAGTTAATATTGTATTAGATATAAATGACAAGTAATAAAGTAAAGCAAAAAATATTTGGGGCTTTCTCTACACATTTTTCTGTGTGTCTGTGTTTCATGATAGAAGCAAATATAAAGGAGACAAGCAGCAAAGCAATTGCATTTTTCCCTGTTTTTTTTTTTTTTAAATGGAAATCACTACTTACCTCCGTCATTACGAAACCCTTGGTCTCTAATCAAGTCCTACAAATAAACAGTAATGGATATTTATTCAAAGAATATGGTAAGAAAGTAATAGCAACACTCAACTTTTCACTAACCATTAACAGAAAGGTTAATTCAAAGTAATACCTATCTTATAATGACTTCACAAAACAAAAAGAATATGAAATTAGCTGGTGAACCTGATTAACATTTGGAAGCACCTACCAAACTAACCCTATATTGAAGGGATTATTAGTCCTGATCAAATGCTGAAATCCAGTTCAGGCTATTCAAAACCAATGGCTGTGTCACTTCTTAAAAAAAAATTCTAACGGCACATGTTAAGAGCCATAAAATGTTCATACCCTTTGATCCTGTAATTCCACTTCTGGGAATTTTTCCTAAGGAAATAATTCAGAAGAAAAAATGATATGCACAAGGATGTCCAGTGCAGCATTATCCATCATACTAAAAAAACCAGAAATAATTATTTCCCTATTACAGACATACCGACATTTGGGTTGAGTAAATTATGGCACATCAATTTAGTAAGTATTATGCAGTTACTGAAATAATTATGAAGCTTGTATCATGAAACATGTTTACAATATGATAAAAAATGAAATGTGCATGGATCACAATTATAAAAATACAGATGTGTAAGGGAACATGAGAAGGGAGAAAATCAAAATGGCTCAAACAAGGGTTTTGTTAAAATCTGTCTTTATGATTAAAACACAGCTTTTTACAACAGACAATATTGGGGGTGGGGAACGAAAAGTTTACTGGCATTGCTTGGACCTTCACAGGCAGAACTTTTTTTATCCAGTTTAACTTAAATATGAAGGATCGAATGGCCCCAGATGTCTCTAAACAGGCTCAAAGGCTCTTTGCAGAGGCGGCATTTTGTTTATAGATTAAGACCTAGAGTAAATTCCACAGATGCATTTCTATCATGTATTACATAAAGCCTTCAACATCTTCTACAGAATAACCAACAAATACTTATATATCTGGCAAACAGGGTGCTAGGCATTAGGGGTTGTGTGGCTACCAATAAATACAAAATCCTAGTGGTGTCACTAACTTTGTGTTCTTGAGAGAGTTTGTAATCTAAATGGAAGAAAGACATACAAACATGGAAGTTAAATAATAAATTAATAGCTTAAGAAAAGAAAAGAGGGGCCAAAGAGGTTTAGTTAACTGCCAAATAAATAGTATGCGTGAAAGATTTTTTTTTTTTTTTTTTTAAAGATTCTACTTATGTATTTGACAGAGAGAGAGCACAGGCAGTGGGGATCAGCAGGCAGAGGGAGAGGAAGAAGCAGGCTTCCCATGGAGCGGAGAGCCTGACACAGGGCTAGATCCAAGGACCCTGGGATCATGACCTGAGCCCAAGGCAGATGCTTAACCGACTGAGCCACCCAGGTGCCTCAGTGCTATACAAGTTCAAAGGATAAATAACTGTAAGACCTTATCACTGGTGAAGCATTTCAAGAGATGAGCTACTATTTGGGGTCTGAGGGATAGACAGGAATGTAGGGGTGCAGGAACCAGAGGACCTGTTGGACAGAAAGAATGAGACAAAGGCAGAAAGGCCACATTGCTTTCCTTTTTGCTACACCAGCCTTGTGACTCCCCATAACCAGGGATCAGCCAAAATTCTGGCTTTTTCCACTCTTCCTGCACCATAAACTTCTACTTTTCAATCTGTTCTTAAAGTTCTTTGACAACCTTTTTATTTGTTTCAGGTGAAAGAGGATCTTCTATTATTCCAATACTGGCTCTTTCAAACTCTTTCTTATCTCCTGTAGTTCCTTTCTTATTATTTTTTCCCTTGAGCATGATAGAGAAAACAGAAGCCATCAGAGAACATTCTGTTTTGCCCCTATATTTATGAATATTTGCATGGTAATGTTAGCTACAATTTCTGAATTCTTACTATGTGCAAGGCACAATGCACAATAAAAATTTTCAATCCACTGTAAGAGGTAGAAACTGCTAGCTTCAAGGTTAAGTCATGTGCCCAAGATCATACAGCCTGTAAAGAGCTACAGAGATCTAGCTATGTCCATCTTTAATTCCTCGTTGCCTCTGAGGGACATTGTTTCCACATTAAAGGAACTTTACTATATCAATTATTCCATATCTTGTTATTTTCAATCTCTCACTTCACTTGCTTCTTTCCCTCAAGTTACAAATCTCACATTAAGGGGCACCTGGGTGGCTCAGTCATTAAGCATTGCCTTTGGCTCAGGTCATGATCCCAGGGTCCTGGGATTCAGCCCCGCACCAGGCTCCCTCCTCGGCTGGAGGCCTGCTTCTCCCTCTCCCGCTCCCTCTGCTTCTGTTCCCTCTCTTGCTGTGTCTCTGTCAAATAAATAAATAAAATCTTTAAAAAAAAGATTCTCACATTAAAAACAACTGTCCCTCAACCCTGCTTTAATCTATGGCCCCTTTGTTATTCCTTTACAGCCAAGCTTCTCAAAACTGATACTTAACTCACATCTTCGCCTGCCTTGCTCTCCCCCATCAGCCCTCTCAAACAGTTCTCAATGAAGTCAAAATGACAAAATGACATAGTCCAACAGTCATTTTCAGTCCTTCCCATATTTGAGTCTCACTGGCAACTAACATCAACTACTTCAGCATTCTTGAAGTCCCTTTTCTCCCTTTGGCTTCTGCAACACTACTTACTCTTACTCATATGAAGTTAGAATTAGGAAGAGCAGCCCACAAAAGAGACACAGAACGACAGTCTCTGCCTGGACCTCAAATGTTAATAATATTCAATGGGGCCGCATATTCTATCCTTTTGGCAATTTACATATACTCCTTGAGTAATATTTACACTCGCGGTTTTAACTAACAAATATGCTAATTACTCCAAAACCTGTATCTCTACTCAAGTTCTTTATATTTAACTGCTACTGGACTTCTAAACCAGTGAAGTCCCTCACACATCTTAATGTCAGTATGTTCAAAATAATAGTTACCATTTTCATTTCTACAAGTCCTGTTCTTTTTTCCTTTGGTATTTCCTCTCCTAATGAATGGAATGAATACCATCTATTCACCCAAGCCAGAGAAATCTCGGCATTATCTTCCACCTCTCATCTCTTTCACTTCTCTTCTATTACTTTACCAAACAGTGGTTAAGCATAAGCAGGAAAGAGCAGGTTTTATACTCCATTTCAATAATTTATCAGTGATGCGATCTTGAGACATTTTTTAACCTCCCCAAATCTAATTTTCTCAACAGTAAAATAAGAATAAAAGTAGTACTTAACCCATGAGTATTTATGGGGACAGAATAAGAAAATTTATGCAAAGCACTTAGTACACTACTTGCCATACAGTAAGCGTTCATAAACAGCAGGCATTTTCAATATCATTCCTAACAGTTTTGCCTACAAATCTCTCATGAATTCACAAGATTCTTCCAGAATATAGAGCTGAGCACTTTCTCTCCCACTCAAAATTTTTCGAACTCCCTACTACCAACTCCTACAGAGACCTTAAAGTAAGACACAGTGCCTTTCAGTATGGACTCTACCTACCTAGTTTTGTCTTCTACCATTCCTCACCCTTCTTCTGAGCCCTAAACTCCTACAATATCAACTATTAATTACATCCCATGCAAAGATACTTCCATACTTTTGCACGTACCATGTCCTTAGCAACTGTCCTTTCTTCTAAAACCCCCACCAAGCATCCTTAATCAACTCCTACACATTCACCTTTTACAATGTGATCTAAATGTTATCCTTTCTCTGTTAAATACTCCTATATACAACAAGGTAGAGTTTATTACCCCCTTCTTCATGTCTATTCATTTATATGTCTGATTCACTCATTAGACTGTAACTTCTTTGAGGTCAAAGACTGTGTGCTAATACATCCTTAATTCCCAATTCTGTCATATTGCCTCTCTCAGAGTCAGTACTGTCAAGTATGTCAAAAACAAGTCAAAACAATTGTGTTTACTAGAATAATAAACGATAAATGATGATTGGAGCTGAATGAAATGACCTAAATTGAATGAAAATGCTGAAGAATTTATACATTATCTTATAATCAGTGCGAAGTCAATGAAAGCTTTAGAATAAGGAAACAGATGATGACAGAGGTGTAAAAAAGTCCAGAGGGTAATAGTCTATAAAAGGATGTTAGAACTGAAAGTAAAAATGGCTGTAATTTTGAACATTATGAGAACAGATCTGAGAAGATTTTATTTTATTTGTTTTAAAGATTTTATTTATTTGATAGAGAGAGAAAGAGACAGCAAGAGGGAACACAAGGAGGGGGAGTGGGAGAGGGACCAGGATTCCCCTTGAGCAGGGAGCCTGAGGCAGGGCTTGATCCTCTGGGATCAAGACCTGAGCCGCAGGCAGATGCTTAATGACTGAGCCATCCCGGTGCCCCAAGATTTGATTTCTTATTTCACAATCTCATTATTCCCATATTTCCCTCTCCTACTTTTTTCTTCCTTTGTATTCAGGTCTAGCTAGATAAAGGAAGACCTTATTAGTTGAGAAAAATCGATATTAGGAAAAGGCCACTTAAAATGAATCCAATAAAAATAGAGAAAAAAATTTCAAAGTAAAAAGTGGGAGGGGCGCCTCCGTGGCTCAGTTGGTTTAGCCTCTGCCTTCGGCTCAGGTCATTATCTCAGGGTCCTGGGATCAAGTCCTGCATTGGGCTCTTGCTTAGCAAGGAGCTTCTTCCCCCTCTCTCTCTGCCTGCTTTTCTGCCTACTTGTGATCTCTCTGTCAAATAAATAAATAAAATCTCAAAAAAAAAAAAAAAGTGGGAACAAAGTCCAGAATTTAGAAATTTATCTTGAAAAATGAAATTAAAATCTATAATACAGTTTTACTTTTACATTTAATAAATTTTGTTATTTTATTTGAAGATTTATTTATTTATTTGAGAGAAAGGGGGTGGGGGAAAGGAAGAGGGACAGAGAGAATCCTGAAGCAGAATCTACACTGAGTACTGAGCCCAATGCATGGCTTGATCCCAGGACACTGAGATCATAACCGCAGCTGTAATCAAGAGTTGGCCATGCAACTAACTGAGCCAACCAGGTGCCCCAGCAAACTTTGTTATAATTTCAAATGCTAATTCTTAGACATCAAGGGTGTGTGTGTGTGTGTGTGTGTGTGTGTGTGTGTTCTTAATAAAAAAGTTGTGATAGCACGAACTGAAATCCTCGATTTCATATTCACCTTTTACATCACAAGCATAATCATTTTTATAAAAATTGTAGGCACACCTGGGTGACTCAGTTAAATGGTTAACTCTTGGTTTGGGCTCAGGTTATAATCTCAGGGTCCTGAGATGGAGCCCTGTGTTGGGCTCTGCACTCAAGCAGGAAATTTGCTTGAAGATTCTCTCCCTCTGCCTCTGCCCCTCCACCAGCTCATGCTCTCTTTCTCTAAAATAAATAAATAAATCTTTATAAAAATTTTAGAGGGCTTCATCAATTCCCTGCAGGGCCTCTATCAATCCTTTGATACTTAAATCATTTTCACTTGAAGAGCCTATTATATTGTCATTTCACTGCATCTTTTCTATTGTTAACTGGACTAATTTATTTCTACTGAATTCTTTTTTTTTTTTCTCTAAGATTTTATTTATTTATTTGACAGAGAGAAATCACAAGTAGTCGGAGAGGCAGGCAGAGAGAGAGAGGGAAGCAGGCTCCCTGCTGAGCAGAGAGCCCAATGTGGGACTCGATTCCAGGACTCTGAGATCATGACCTGAGCCGAAGGCAGCGGCTTAACCCACTGAGCCACCCAGGCGCCCCTCTACTGAATTCTTTATTTCTCAGTGGCTTTTCCTAATTTCAGTAGTTCTTCAAAGTCCTTTTTCACTGTCTTCATAAAAGCTTTAAAATCTTTCCTTTTTTGGGGGGGGGTAGATTTGCAATCAATTTGCACTATGTTTTCATTGAAATGTTGGACAATAATGTAAAGGGACTGGAATGCAAACTGGTATTAGATGGGGAGGGATGTTTGTGGGGGGACTAATATTAAAGTACTCTGTTGCTAAGTGAGTATTTTCCTGTTAGGACAATTTTTTTGCTTCTCTACTCAACCTCGTAACTATGAGGACTCACATAAGGAATATCTGTAAAATGAGAAAAATTCCCATCTTCTAACACACTAGTAATCACCTCACTAATTCTAATATCCTGTTTACCTGGGGAAACAGTTTTAACTTCCTTTTTATTTTTATTATTTTTATTATTATTTTTTAAATTTATTTTTATTATTTTTATTATTTATTTTAACTTCCTTTAAAAATATAAATTACTTTCCAAGGCAAACAAGTTTGATGGGTTTTCTGTTTTGTTGCTTATTACAGAGATTAAGGATAACCTACACTCTTTCTATGAAAGCACAAATTTTGGGAGAAGAGACTCCTAATTCTAAGACCAGGAACCTCAGCCCACTACAGCTCAGGTAGCAAGGGCAACTTAATATCTTCTGTAACTGAATTATCGGATTATCCTGTAAAGAAAGTTTTGTGGAAATGAAGCCACACCCATTTGTTTCTAATGTATTATATGTGGCTGTTCTCACACTACAATGACAAAATTCAACAGCTGCCATTAGAGATCATATGACCCATAAGCTAAAGTATTTAATATTTAGCCATTTAAGAAAAAGTTTGTTGATCCCTGGTCTAAAATATGGGAAATTTCCTGTTTCATATTTTTACCCTTTTACTGAAACAAACATTTTTTTGATGATCATTTATGCATTTAGTTCTAAGACTGGGGCCAAGTGAACTAATATTAGGAATGGTCTCTGCTGCCAAGAAGATTTAATTGAAGAAGCAACTAAGGTAAGTTACAGTGCGCAAGATAAAACTGGAAAAGTAAAAACATCTAGAGTGACCAGCCAAATGGTGGTTAAAATAACTGATATAATGATTACACAAGAGAAAATACATTTTTAAAAATGAAAGATTAAAACCTAATGAGAAACTTTACCAAAAAAATGCAAATATTCATGATATATAGAGAGATGGAATACAATGGTATAGTCAAAAAAGTAAGGAAGGTAAAAGGTAGTTTTGCGTGTCTTGTACATAATGATTAGTTCTTAAGGGTTATTTAACTCAAAGTTGTACTTTTAGAAATTTAGATAAAGATCTCAAATTGATCTTAATAGAAAATCTGCAGCTCTATTCCTATTTCGTTACCATAAAATGGCCAAGGGACTATCTGTTAAATAAACGAAGAAGATAAGATTTTTGCAGAAACAATGTCGTAAGGAAAAAATCAGAACAACTCCACAATGCGGCACCAGTTAAGTATTTAATACCATCAGAGAAGATGGCAAAGCTTTTCTGATCAGTAATTCATGAAAAGTCTATTGATAATAGACTGACAGGCATTTCTGATCTATATTACAAGTATAGCACCAAAATAAAGAAATACACTCGAATTTTTTTTAGTTCTAACAATGCTGGATTACTTACATCAATATTGACAGGTTCTATTGTGTTTATATGCACATTTGGAGCTGATGAGGACCGGTCTCGTTGCCCAAATTGATTTCGATGATCTTCATCTGCTGGTCGGAAAGGCTGTGGAATTGGAATGGATTTTGAAGGAGACGGACTGGTGAGGATTTGGGGCCTGGAAAAATCAAGTCATTGAAAGATAAGATTCAGAGCAACTTTACAGAGAT
This sequence comes from Mustela erminea, assembly GCF_009829155.1. Lineage (NCBI taxonomy): Eukaryota > Metazoa > Chordata > Mammalia > Carnivora > Mustelidae > Mustela > Mustela erminea. Next base: position 13,284,430 of record NC_045624.1, on the reverse strand, counting down.
AATAACATTAAAAAAATGGATGACACAAAGATTTCCTTGTAAAGCATTAAAAACCTAGCAATAATTGGGTTAAAAAAAACTAATATATGCCTACAGCTAATACTGACAAAGCTGCTTTTGCTCAAGCAGATCCTCCAGGGACTATGAGTGGTAACGGATTCTAATCCAAAAAACTCCAGGGAAATCTACAAATGGTGAGAAATTACCTGTGGTTACTCAGCTAAAGGAACTCTCTAAAGTTACACAAAAATCCCTAGATACTAGAGACTGACTGAAAAGTATCTGCTATTTTATTCTACCTTTATCTTTTCCTGACAGCTGAAGTTACTAAAATGAGATTTTTATACAAAGTATTAGGAAATTATGAATATTTTTGAAAATACACCTGTGGATTTCAGGGCCTGAAAGATGTATCTGTTGCTTTACATAGCACTGAATTAAAATCTTGAACAACAGCAAAGACCATTTGCAAATCCAAAAGATGAACCTTACAGTGTTATTTCTCATATTTTAAACTTTTTACCATGTCCAATAATGGAGCAACAAAAAAGAATCATATGTTAAGCATTAAGGAAAATCTTTTTTAAAAATTGCTTTTTGATGAGATCATCAAAACAGGTAACAGAATGATCTATTTTGGTACTGTAGATAAATAACAAATTCTATGATATCTCACAGCCCTGAAATGAACCTGGCACTCACAGAGCACACTGAAGTTTTGCAAAGAGACTGTAAACATCAGTGAGGAGTCTAGGTCCTCAGAAGGGCTATCCAAGGAATTGGGAAGGGGGTATCACATGATAGAGGAGGTACGGTCGTCTCAGTGAGCTCCATGAAGACCAATGAATGACACAATGCTAACAGCCTCTCCATAGAGATTGGTTATCATTCCACCCCATTTTATGCAATCTCTGTAATAAGTGGTTATTAAGACATAGCCAGAAAGACAATGTGGAGGAATACAAAGACATTTTGTGAGTGGACAGGGTTTAGAGAGGAATCGGAAGAAAATATAGTACAAAAGGAATAGACAGAGGTTTGAAGGGCCAAAGAAGCCAAACAATGACAAAAAGTTTTTTTTTTTTTTTTTTTTTTTAAAAAAGGTTCTGAAGCGCCTGGGTGGCTCAGTGGGTTAAGCCTCTGCCTTTGGCTCAGGTCATGATCCCAGAGTCCTGGGATCGAGCCCAGCATTGGGCTCTCTGCTCAGCAAAAAGCCTGTTTCCCTTTCTTTCTTTGCCTGCCTCTCTGCCTACTTGTGATCTCTCTCTCTCTGTTAAATAAATAAATAAAATCTTTAAAAGGTTCTGAATAAAGCACATTAACAAAACCTGAACCCATTAAGTTTACAATTTGACTCTCTGAAGAGAGAAGGCAGAGAAATTTTGCATTTATCTGTTCTTATAAATGGAGTCCACTTAGAACTGAAATAAAATAAAACATTATGTACTTTAAAAAATTAGTATCACCCAATGAGAATTACAGGCTAAACCTGATGGATCTGGCCTTCAGAAAAATTACCATGCTCCACTTGTTCTTTTTACTCTATTAATTATTGAGAAATTTTTAGTTTGTGACAGGGCTCTCTTTTGCTTTAGGCAGCCAATATATGCCTTGTGCTAAGGTGTTTTGGGAACAGGTAAAAGAATGTAAAAGTGATAAAACTTTTTTTTAATTTTTTTAAGTTTTGGAAAACGCACCTACTTTTAAAAAACCATAGCTGATTTAAAGTCTCAAGTCATTAGCATAGTTAGTTTAAGTTAGGACTTAAAAGTGGAAAGAGCTTGAATTAACTATAGTTGTAGAGGGAGTCTAATTAATATAATTGATCTGGCACAGGCCTAAATGACAGCAAGTCATTTCTGAAAGTCACTAAATTAAGATTTTGACTGCAATGTGTAGTTTTATAACAAAGCAAACAGGTATTGAAAGGGCACTGGTCCAGAAGTAGAAAAAGCAAAAACCTGGATTTAATATGAGAGATTTTATTACCTAAAGAGAAGAATAGATATACAAGAAAGAGATAATATCTTGCATATTACACAAACTCAGAAAGAGTCTATTTGGCAGTTGGTATCTACCACCACCCAGTAGAAGGCATATAAGGTCAATCTACCTAGCCCTGACAGCAAATATATAGCTCTGGATAAAACTGCAAGTAGCTATGTCCTGGTACCATTAAACATCTGAGTCATGTAGTAATCCCATGCTTAACAAAAGCAATCTTTGGATTTTAATTTGATTTGTCATTATTATCTTCTAAAAGCAGAGTGCTGGTCCATCCAATATATGAACTTTGGTCTACACACAGCTGTATTTCTCATGGAAATGAATTTACCTGGAATTCTGATTTAGTCTTTTCTAATTCTGGTCACTGTAAACCAGTTTATCCCTAATAATTCTCATCATTTGTGGGAACTGATAAAATTCAGTTTCCATACTGGGATGTCTTTACCTGGACCAAGACAATTTATACCCTATGAAATATGTTGGGAGCCAGCAAACTGGTTTTCTCCTGACACCCCTATCTATTTTGCTGCAAACCTCTTCAAAGCAGTATTAGATTAAAAAGAGAAAAAATTTTACCTTTAAAACCCTTTAGCAAATTACCAGTTAGTTTATATCTCATTTTCAATCTAGAATATTAAAAGTTTTTTTAAGAGTATTAAAAGTTTTGAAGTAAAGCGACTACTTCTGTTCAGCAATATGCAAATTTTAAAACACTGACTTTTCAAATACTCAAACATCCCATAGCATTTTTAAAAAGCAGAAATGGAGGTACAAACTGGCCAATATATCACTTCAATATGTCTTGGTTACATCCGTTATTGTATGTATTTCATGAGCACTATAGTTGTTATAAGTACTATTAACAAAATGCAAAGGAACAGCAGTATAGACAGGATTGGCTTCTATCTTTTCATAGGCACATACAGACACTTGTGACATAAAAGCATCAGGAAAACAAAAGTTAGAACACCTTTCTTATCATTTGCTCAAGACCAGAATGTACTTCAGTTTAGTTACAAATAAAATACTCCGTGGCATAAGCAAATGGTTCTCAGTTTTAAGATAGCAACCTTTCAGTGGTAGGTAACTGGATCATTACCATTATAAACCTTCAGAAAGACCATGTTAATTTCATTGTGGTGTTCTGTAACTCTGCTCACAGAACTGGGACCTGCCAGGAGTAAATGGCATAGCCAAAATATTAATTAAAAACCAAAACAAACAATAACAACACTTTGATCTAAGAAAGACCCAGGTACTATAAAACTAATGATAGAGACAGTAGGAATAAAAGGACTCCAACAGACCAAGTAACTGTTACAACCTGACCAAAAAAAAAAAAAAAAAAAAAAAAAAAAAGGCTGCATTTTCTAGTGTTCCAAAGTAGATAAAAACATCCAGTCTTTAATACAAGTCTTTTGCTAATTTTTCTAGCCTATGAAACCTCTAGAAAGGTTGGTTTTGTAAAATTACAGGTCTCAGGATCGTCCACTTACTTTTTTCTGTCTTTAGACAGAAAAGATAGCATTACATTGTAAAGAGAGGAAGGAAGTAGGGTTCAAACTGACTATAAATATTCATGATCTTAACTAATTATCTCTGGAATATTATAGAACAAAATGGTATGTGGGGACATTTTTTTAAACATATGCTTCCAAATACAGCATAATTTATTCTGTCTCAAATCCAAAAGGTAAAGGGAATGCAGACCTATGTAAGAAATTCTCCAAAACACTAATATCTGTTACTCATCATCATCTTTTTTTTCCCCCCTATGAAGCTTGAATATATGATATTTTATATCACCTTTAAAGTCAGTTTTACCTTTATCTTCCACAACTAATACTATTAATATTTTTCTTTACACATATCCATCCCCTCTCCCCATTCCCCTTGTTTATGCTATTTCTCCCCTACCAACCCACCATCATGCTTTTTATTCCCTGGATTCATTCAGATTCTAGACTTCTTCAAAGTTTAGTTCAAATCCCATTTCTTCATTAAATATTTTTGACTACTCTCACTTTTCTCCTGTTTACAGGAAACATCATATTTATGTCCTCACATTGTTTAAAATATCATATCATCTGAGAAACTGTAGACTATAATTACATACAATTTTTAAATTGTTTGCCATTGTCTCACTGGTCAATGCTACTTTTCTAAACTGGAATCATATACTTCTATATTTAATATTATCGAATAAAGTGATGAGCATAAGGCACGGACTCTAAATGATCTGTCACTTGATTTTTTTTCCAAGACTGGTCCTGAAACAGTCTAGGTCAGTTTTAACCACATGTATCTTAACAAATGCATGTACGAATTTGCCTGATGTGACAAAATAAGTTACCTGAAGAAAAATCCTTAATTTAACAATCCAAGTAGTTGGAAAGGTTTATAATTAACCAAAAGATCCAAAAGAAACCAGCTCAAAAAGCACTGTCATTGAACAGCAGGAGTCAAGTCATACCCAGTAGAATCGGAGGGGGGAGCAGAAGGGGACGATCCAGACGTAAGGGCAGTCTCTGCTATGGAGGCCTCCTCCTGTGGTATTGGGTGGTGTTCAAAGAACTTGGAGACAAACAGCAAACTGTGAGGCAAAAACAAAAACAAAACAAAACAAACCTAACTTGTGCAAAACCCAGAAGCTTCATACACCAGAATACATTATAGAGTTAACAGAAATATTTGGGATCAAATTCTACTTTCAGAAATGACTGTTAAATTCAATTAGTTGTGTTTTTGCCTGAAGACTTATTTAAAAAAAAAAAATTACATTGTACTTTGAAAAGCAAGCTTATAATCTAAAACTAATTGCTCTATACAGCGAATTTCTATATATTAGAGAGGAAAAATCATGCTGTATGGTTAAGGAATTAGAAGAAAATATATCTACCCTCTCAGATTACATCATTATAACATACTTTATAGAGCTGAATTCTCTTTGCTCAAGTGATTGAGAAAACTAAAAAGACCTTAGCAGTAGTAGCAGCAACAACAACAAAGAAGATTACAATAGACTTAGTCTAGTCTATTATAGAAACTCTGGCATAAAGCAAACAGAAATTTTAGAAAGAGATACACTGGGTATAAAGATTTTATATCTTACTTTTAAATAAACTGGGCAGGGGAAGTTGAAGGAGAGAGAAAGAGACAGAGAGAGAGAGAATACATATAATTTACAAAATAGTGATAGAACCAGAACCCCGATCTGTGATCCAAAAATACAATGGTTAACTTAATTGAAATCACACCCACTCTCCTCCCAAAAACCATCTAAAAATGATATCTATGGGCAAGGGATCTTTATTAATTAAAAAAGGGCATAAGACATAAATGAGATGTATAGCTTAATCAGAATTACAATTCAGGAGAGCAGTATTGGCTATACTACAGCATATTCTCCAGGCATCCTTTTTAAATTCCCCATAACTCTACTGGATAGAAAGTTCCCAGGCTCTAAGATACACTAGTTGCACATAAAGAAAAGTAAAATGTCAGTAGAAAAGAGACTTTTTTGATTACTTACTCAAGTTGGTCATAATTAACACACATCAGTGGAACCTCTGTACTACAACGCTGGTGAAATTTATAACCACATGTTTGACAGCGAAAACCCTGGAAAAGCAGCTTTCGACAAAAGTCACAAAATGCTAAGGTGAAAAAAGTTTTCCGTACCTGCAAAGTAAGAAACATCACAGAGAATTTCAAAAACTGCAAGAATCTTCTCAGAAATCAACTTATTTACTCTCTTGCTTGAAATAACAAATCTTTAATATGTTAAAATCATGAGAGTGCCTTACATAAGAAGATATTAAAATGAAAACCGGGGGAGGGGTCCAAGACAATAGATGGACTGTATGTATTTATCTCCCACCCAATATACTATTATAAAACTCAGAAGTCGAGAAGATGTAAAGTGAGTAAAAGACTGGAAACTATTTTCAAGCTTGACTCCATGAAAGTCAAAACAGGGATGATAACTGGAAACTATTTTCAAGCTTGACTCCATAAAAATCAAAACAGAGATGATAAATAGAAGGAGGGATCAGGGATGAAAGGATGGGTAAGGGCATACTTTAGTAATTGTACAAAGAAAGGAGTTAAGAGATGCTTACTGGTGCTGACAGAACAAGAAACAATGGTATCCTTCTATTACTTAAAGTTACAAAGGTATCCCAATAGAGGAACCCGCCCAAAAAACCAACCAACCAACCAACCAAACACCACCACCAACAACAAATCACACTGCAGAAGGGGAAGAAGGAAGAAGAAATGTAATGCTACAAATGAACTAATTTCCTTTGGAGTCAGTAAATGGTGGCTGAAGTTGGTAAAGCAAGAAACTAGAAAGTAACTACTTAGTAATGGGAAGGTAATCACTCAAAGAGCTTTCAAAACAGAAACTAACAAGGCTACAGGACAGGAAAATCACCTAAAAGACAGTAAGAACCACTTCTAATTAATTATTGGTTTGTCAGAGGATTAGAACACCTAAATTTGTGAACACTCCTCTCCAGGAAACGTAAAAGGCAACATGGAAGAACTCCATGTCAGAAGGCAATTGACTTAAACAGAGGTCACATAAAAGAACTGTGTTAGGGAGGCTCTACATGATAACTACTGAAGCCAGAAATTATTTTTAGCCTATCTGTTTTGGGTATAGAATAAGCAGAAAACATAAGAGAAATAACCAAAATGTTAACAGTGGCTACTTCAGAGTGGTGAGAGCATGGGTGACTCTATTTTGTCCTTTGTCTTTGCTGTGTGTGTGTGTGTATGTATATATATTTGTGTGTGTGTGTGTGTGTGTGTGTGTGTGTATTTTTTAAACATTTATTTATTTGACAGAGACCAGTAGGCAGAGAGGCAGGCAGAAAGAGAGGGGGGAAGCAGGCTCCCTGCTGAGCAGAGAGCCCAATGCGGGGCTTGATCCCAGTACCCTGAGATCACGACCTGAGCCGAAGGCAGATGCTTAACCCACTGAGCCGCCCAAGTGCCCCTGCTGTGCCCCTTCTTCTCAGATAGTTTTCATCACTAACAATAATAAGAAACACATTTTACATCATGACCCAGGACACCCCTATATTTAGACACTAGTATTTATCCTGACTATATATAATATACATGAGGATTTCCTATTATATGGGAATGTTTTTTATGATTCATTAAGTTGATTTCAATACCCACAGTTTACCAAACTTTTTTCAATAAACATGCATTTAACAGGACAAAAAGTTTTCAAAAATAATGTCTCATCAGGAAAATGACATCTTAGCACATTAGGCACTCTAGGCTTTTTGAGAACATTCAGGTAATTTTAAGAGTGGCTCTTGTTTGCTTTACCTTTTGGGCTATGTATCACTTTCTAGGGGATACAAAGGCAACGGCTTGTTTTTAGTTTTGTTACTGTCCTGTTTGTCTCTGGATATAAAAGAAATTAGAAAATCTTTAACATTTATGTTGGCTAATATTTGCCAAGCAAGTGTTTTTCGTATTTCTTGCAGAATTTCAGAAAATAAAGCACAGAAAAATACAAAACGTGTTCCCAGGAATCAGCATTTTACCGTCCTCTGAGCCTCTCCTATCCATTTTTCACTCACCTAATAATCTGTCAAGTTTCACGAAGCTCTAATTTCTCTTTTCATTAATCTACTCGCTTGCAGTCTTTCTTCCCGCTACTGACTCTACTTGAAAACTATGTGTACCAGACTATTTGTATATGTGAAGAAGAAAACCAAATAGGGCAGGAGGGGCAGAGAAGAGCAGAAATGAGGAGAAGCAAATGTGGGAATGCATTTGAGTATAAATTGTGACATATAATTGGACCTGGGAATATACCTTTGTGAATAAAAATGATTACAGGAAGGTATATCTTTTTGTTTTTCTACCTCTCCTGCTGCCTCCACCCTGGCAGTTCCCAGGGACTCCTGAAATGTAGGCAAATACCATAGGAACTGCTTTTAGAACGGACTCTCGGAAACTGGGAGGATAAGCAGCATTCCTTGAGCTGCCAGGAAATCCAGCACAGGGAAGCAAAGGAATTCTCTCTCTTAAGCAGAACACTTGCTTTTATTCTTGCCTCTACATGACACTGAGTGCAAATGTTCTAAAACGCAAATCCACATGTCTCCCTTGATCACAATCAATTTCCAATTATTTTAAAGGAAGTGTAAATCCTTAATGTGCCTTAAAAGGACTGCTAGGAGCTGGATTCTTCTTACTCTACCCATAACTCCTACTACACTGTAACCAGCCCCTCTCCAACTTGACACCATTCCCACTGAACTTCTTTCAAGACTAAGAAGTCCGGGCGCCTGGGTGGCTCAGTGGGTTAAGCCTCTGCCTTCGGCTCAGGTCATGATCTCAGGATCCTGGGATGGAGTCCCGCATCGGGCTCTCTGCTCAGCAGGGAGCCTGCTTCCCCCCCCACCCCGCCTGCCTCTCGATCTACTTGTGATCTCTGTCAAATAAATAAATAAAATCTTTAAAAAAAAAAAAAAAAGACTGAGAAGTCCCATGCTTTCTCCCTGTTTTCCTCTGGTGAGAGTGCTCTTCCCTCCCCTCCATCTGCTATTCCCTCATCTCTCAGGCCTTAGCTTAGAGAGTCTTCCTTTGGGAAACCTTCCTCACTCCCCAAAGGCTAGGTTAGGAGCCTACTCTGTGCATCTACTGTACTTTATACATACACAGTAATTAAGAGTGTTCATGAAATGTTCTTTTCAAAACATCTGTCTGTGTACTCGAAGGCAGGGATATTGTTTGTTCTTATTCATTGTCAGAGTCCCAGATCAGACACCGTGTTGGCAAATGGAAAGTTCTTAATAAATATTTAGTGGCAGGGCTTCAATTGTATTGTGAGGATTTCCATACTCTGGAACTAGGCTGCAGCTTGTTTTCATTATCCTCTTGCAGCAAGGATCTTCCTGAGGCACCACTTTAACACCATTTTATGGTTAACAACTTAGGTCTCTTACCTCTCAACTACTTTCTAGCCAAGAAAAATAATTAGGAAAAGGAGTAGTAATCATCATGAAATGTAACCTCTATTGTTTTTGGATTCCTAAAAACTTAAAATTATCTTCAGATTTATCCACTTGAAATTCTACAAATTAAAAAAAATCAATAGTAAAGAACTTCCTAGGTCATCATTACAAAACTATTCGCTACATAGTAAATCTGACTGCCAACACTCATTGAAAAGATGCCTTATTGAAGCACAAATTATTCATCATTATTCACCACTAATGGAGCCCTGAAAACACAAATCCCCAAGGAAATCAGCTCATTACTCGTCTGCTTTAGGAGTCCAGCTATACTTATCACCAAAGCACATGGGAAAGAACTTGATGTTGAAAGGGAAGCAATAACTAGCTATCTATCCATCTAGAAAGAATAAACTATGGTCAAAATTCCAATAGGAAGTAAGAAAAGCATTCCTGCCTTATAGATCATTCTACTCCTGGCTTCTGCCTTACCCTTTCAGAGGGTAGGTTCTCAAGCTCTGGGCACTATATCCTCATCTCTCAGGTGGAGATGCCCCACATTCCAGGTATCATGCTGGTGACACTTAGCTTAGGCTAGATTCCTGCAAATGCAAAAACCAGATGAAGGGGGAGGTCCTCAAGGACAGCTAGTCCATTTCCATTAACTCACCCTTCAGAAACATTTACACAAGTGTATCAAGATGTATGCAAAAAGATTCTGTTTAGCCCTGTACAAAACAGATTTAAAAAAAAACTTAAATGTCTATTAATAGAGGATGGTTAAATATAAATATACTGAATTCATATTCTTATGGACTATTATGCAATCACTATAAACATAAAGCCAAGTGTACTGATGTGGAAAGACATCCATGATGGACTGTTAAATCTTTTTTTTTTTTTTTTGGTTAAGGTGAAGACTATCACACAGAACAGGACTCCATTTTTAGTTTTAGGAAAGAAATGGAAATGAAGAGAAGGGAGAGAAAAAGAGAATGGAGAGAACTTTGGGCTCTCAAAGTATAAGCACATGTTTGTACAAGCAGAAAGTTTGGAAGACTACACAATAATTAACAAGTGTTTACCCTATTAGGTATTTTCCTTTTCTCATCTGATATACTTTTGTACCATTCAGATTTTCTTTTCAGCTCTTTTTATTGAAAGACATCTATTATTTTTCAAATTAAAAAGAAAATAAAACTCTTTAGTTTAAATACAAAATTTTTTTTTAAAGATTTTATTTATTTATTTGACAGATGGAGATCACAAGTAGGCAGAGAGGCAGGTAGAGAGAGATGGAGAAGCAGGCTCTCTGCTGAGGACCCTGGGATCATGACCTGAGCGGAAAGCAGAGGCTCTAACCCACTGAGCCACCCAGGCGCCCCTAAATACAAATTTTTTAAAGAACAGAACTGATTTTCAACTTAGGTAAAATATCAGTCTCAAAATTATGCATCCATATTTCATATTCCCTAAATAAAAATTCATATGCAAGAACTTGAATGCTTTTGACATTTGGAAAAAACGTAAAAGTACATACAAAGTTGTGTGTGGTAAGCGGGACATTTTCCAACACTTCTACATGTAGTTCCTCTCCAGTGAGCCAGGAAATATCAGTGTCCCAGCCAATCGGTTTCTTCTCTCTGAAAAGTGTAGACACAGCTTTTCTTGGTTATCATATCTAAAAATCTTCATATACCTCATGCTGAAGACATGAAAATTGGTTATTGAGGGGCTAGTAATGGTGAGGGAGATTTGGCTCCCTGGTCTTCCATCGTTAGAAATTTAAATGGCAATAAATTAATTTTTAAGTTTACCCCAAATAAATGTATCACTCTTGGACAAACAGCAGGGTAAAGAGATGTACTCTTTTCTTCAAGCCAGCTCCAGAAAAGACCTACAACAGCAGAAAATTGATTGTTCCTAGGGTCCCCTCCTCAAAAAAATAAAATAAAATAAAATTTAAAAAAATCAGAGGTACGGATTTATCTATCCATTAAAAAAAAAAAAAAAAAAGAGCGCTCAAGGGACAACATGCCCCAAAAGGATATATATATATATATTTTTAGATAGGATTCATTTTTAGGGGGGCTGGGATCTTGGCACAATTTTAGATACTTTTCTGAAAGAAAAATAGTTTAATATAAAATGTTAATTTTGATAAGCCTTTTGTGAAACTATGAGTGTATATTAAAAACAGGGGAATGGGGAAGAGTCCATTATTCAAATAAGCCACATTGAATCTCACACTCCAAATAAAGTCATTTGATCAGAGGAACAAACACTACCATCACACAAAATATCTAAAGTTAACTCCTCAAAAGGCCTGCAAGTTTTCTTTAGGCTAACTTAGTATTTTTTTTCCAAAGTTAAATTTCATTACCCTAGGTTTGGGTAAAGCTGCTACAGAAAACCCGGAAGTTTAATGTGTGAGGTTTTCTTTTTCCTTTTTAAAGAAAATTTCACATCACATACAAACCATACCCATCCTGAATTCTGTAAACAGCACAGCACTCTGGGATTAGACCTCTCATCATCAGAGCTTTCTTTAGACTGTCTCGGACTGTAACTCCACATCTTGCAGGTACCTACGGTATCATAAATATATGGTATAAGGTAAAGGCAATAAAACATACATTTATTCGCATCATTTTAAAAAGCTCAATACTTCACCTTTATAATATCTTTAAAATATCACATGGATTAGTATGTCGGATACAACATCATTTGTAATGCTAACTTGTCATTAAAAGAAAATTATGACTCAAGTATCTACTTTCACCAACTTAAAGCAAAACTGACTTTGCTTTTTATTAAAATTATGAAGTATTTTAACAGATAAAAAGTGAACAGAAAATATAACAGATTCCTATGGACCCATCACTGAGAAAAAACATGTCAACATTTAAAGCAAAAGCAATTAAAATAGTAATTTGAATATAGTTGACACACATTATATCAGTTTTAGGTGTACGGCGCACAGTGATTCAACTTCTCTATCCATTATGCTATACACCCAACTATAACTACTATCCATCACCATACAACACTATAATATCATTGACTATATTCCCTAAACCTTTCATTCCCTTGACTTATTAATTGCGTGACTGGAAGCCTGGAATTCCTACTTCCCTTTATCCATTTTGCCTATCCCTCTATTCTCCTGTCCTCTAGCAGCCATCACTTTGTTCTCGGATTCTGCTTTTTGTTTGTATTTCTATTTTCATTTTTATTATTTTTCAGGACCCTCCATACTGTTTCTCAGTGGCTGTGCCAAATTAAATTTTCATCAACAGCATATGAGAGTTTTTTTCCCTCTACATTCTACATCCTAACACTTCTTTTGATTTTAGTGATTCTTACAGGTGTAAGGTGTTCTCTCATTGGTTTTTTTTTTTTTTTTAAGATTTTATTTTTAAGTAATCTCTACACCCAACACGGGCTCAAAATGATAACCCCAAGATCAAGAGTTGCATATTCTACTACTGAACCCCTCATTGTGGTTTTGATTTGCATTTCTCTGATGATTAGGGATGGTGAGCATCTTTTCCTGTGTCTGTTGGCCATCTGTAGGTCTTCCTTGGAAAAATATTCAGGTCCTCGCTTATTTTTTAATCAGGTTATTTGGAATTTTTGGTGTTGAGTTGTATGTTCTTTACATATTTTGAATATTAACCCCTTATCAGATGTATCATTCGCAAATATCTTCTCTCATTCAGTAGGTCACCTTGTTCTTTTGTTGGTGGTTTCCTTCGCTAGGCAAAAGATTTTTATTTTGGTATAGTCTCAATAATTTATTTTTGCTTTTATTTCCCTTGCTTAAGGAGACATACCTAGAAAAATGTTGCTAAGGCTGATATCAAAGAGATTACTGCCTATTTTTTTCTGGGAGTTTTATGGTTTCAGGTCTTACATTAGGTCTCTAATCCACTTTGAGTTTATTTTTATATATGGTATAAATAGTCCAGTTTTTCCAACACCATTTATTAAAGAGATTGTCTTTTCCCCATGGTTTACTCTTGCATTCTTTGTCATAGGTTAATCGACCATACAGTCGTGGGTTTATTTCTGGGCCCTCTATTCTGCTCCATTGATCTACATGTCTATTTTTGTGCCAGTACCACATACTTGGTATGATTACTACAGCTTTGTAGTATATCTTGAATTTTAGAATTGTGGTATGTCCAGCTTTGCTGTTTTCTCAAGATTCCTTTAGTTATTTGGGGATCTTCTGTGGTCCCATACAAATTTTAGGATTATTTGTTCTAGTTCTGTGAAAAATGTTGGTGTTTTGATAGGAATTACATTCAATCTATAAATTGGTTTGGGTAGTATGGACATCTTAGCAAAATTAATCTTTCCAATCTATAAGCATGGAATATCTTTCCATGTCACCTCTAATTTCTTTCATTAATGTTTATAGTTTTCAAAGTATGGGTCTTTTACCTCTTTGGTTAAGTTTATTCCTAGGTATTTTATTCTTTTTGGTGTAACTATAAATGGAACTGTTTTCTTAATTTCCCTTTCTGCCCCTTCATTACCAGCACATGGAAATGCTACTGACTTCTGGGTATTAATTTTGTATCCTGCAACTTTACTGAATTTATTTATTACCTCTGGTAGCTTTTTTTGGTGGGTCTTTACAGTTTTCTATGTACAGTATCATGTCATCTGCAAATAGACAGGTGAACTTCTTCCTTACCAATATGGATGCCCCATTTCTTTTTCTGGTCTGACTGCTGTGGATAGGATAGAACTTCTAGTACTATGTTGAATAAAAGTGGTGAGAATGGACATCATTGATTTGTTCCTGATCTTAGGGTGAAAGCTCTCTTTTTCACCACTAACAATGATGTTAGCTCTGAGTTTTTCAGTATCTTTCCTCAAACCAACTTTTTTGAGTTTTTATCCCAAACAAATGTCGAATTTTGTCAAATGCTTTTTCTTCATCTATTCAGATGATCATATGATTTTTATCCTTCATTTTGTTGATGTAGTGTATCATGTTGATTGTCTGTGAATAATGAGGTACCCTTGCATCCCTGGAATAAATCCCACTTAATCATGGTGACTAATCCTTCCAATGTATTGTTTAATATGTTTTGCTCATATATTGTTGACGATTTAAAGCAAAATCAATGTAATCCTTCAATCACACTAACGGTCCTTAAAAGATGTCTTGCTATTCCTAAACATGGCGGGAATAAAATACTTACCTTAGTATGTATAATTGGTATTTGTTGTTTACTTGCCTAACGTCCCTGTGCTTTCTGGGAGCCTGCCCTTCACTAAAAATCCACATGACACCAGTAAGCATATTAATCAAGGGTCACTGCTTTTCTGGCTACACGAGACATAAGCTGGTGAATCAGTTTCCCATATCCTTGGCAAAAGCAACTGATCCAGGCCTAGATATATGACCCAAACAGAGTTGGTCCCTAAACTGACTAATGCATACTGGCTGAGAAAGTTTCTGTTTTGACTATAGTTACAGTGTGCCAACAGGAGAGAAACCTGGAGCTGTCCGTGGCCATTCTCCCTCCTACACTGAGAAAATCTAGTTACAGAATGAAGCTAACCAAGGGGGAAGCAGAAATAACATCAGGAGTGTGAAGTGAAAAGGCACTGGAAAGAGACAGAAATTATTTTTCTGTATATTTGAAATTCCTCTATCCTGGTCTTTTCCACACATGCCCCATCCTTCCAGATGAATTTGAGTAATTTACAACTGAAAAAGACTGACAAATACAGTATGCACTCAAATGAGGCAGTGGGAATTCAGGTTGGTCAGTTTTTAAGGGGGAAAGAGAGTGGAGAGAGAGGTGATGTGTTAGTTACTAACAAGAAAATTCAAGGTTCCACTCTTAAATCACTAAAGTACTTAGCGAACCATAAGTTGCCAAAGAAATTGAAAATCTTTGGGCTACAGGGGAAAAAACAGTGTAAAGGTAAATATAAGATGACCTAAACAGTACATTGAAGAAGGAACAATTCAGAATCCACATTAGGACCTACGATTAGAAAAAAGAGGAGACAGATTTTAGCTTAATGTAACAACCATTCAAACCATCCAGCAAGAGAAATATTAGAGAAGACATGAGGGAACAGTCTCATCACTGGAAGTCTCATCACTCAAGAGCCTGGACTGATACAGTTGATTCTCTTTATTTGTGGATTCCATATATGCAAATTTGTCTCCTTTTTTTGTATTCCCAAAATCAATATGTGCGGTGCTTATATAGACACACACAAAGCAGTGAAAAATCTAAGTTGCCCAATGCACACCTTCCCATCTGAGGATGAACAGGTGATACCCTGCCTGCCTATTCTCACTGTCAGACTGCAAACAAGTGCCCCAGGAGGCTTTTAAGCTAATGGACTCTAGCCAGCTGTGAAGAAATAAATAACCTAGGGGCCAATACACAAAAGCCATTTTGGCTCATTTATATAATAGTTAACCTTCATTTCCCTTAGAAGCAACGGTCTAATATTCTTTAATTCAGTGTTTCTGGTGAATTTATAGACCATAACTACTACAAATATTAAAAACTGGCTGTACTTTCCAGAAATAATGAACAGAGAGAAAGTTCACTTTTACCCTCTGCTACTCATATTCTGTATACTTGATGCAAAAACTTGTTTATTAGCAACCCTATCTCTAGTTTTAAGCTCTATCCCACGTCACCGGAGGAATCTTTCTAAAGAAGGTATTCTTAACTTGTGTGTGTGTCAAAGACTTCTGAGAATTTGGAGCACCTGGGTGGCTCAGTCGGTTAAGCTTCTGAGTCTTGACTTTGGCTCAGGTCATGATCTCAGGGTCTCATGATCTCTGATCTCATGATCTCTGCTGGGCACAGAGACTGCTTCAAATTCTCTCTCTCCCTCTGCCCCTCCCCTGCCTCTTTAAAAAAAAAAAAAAGACTTCTGAGAACCTGAAGAAAGTCTTAGATGCTCTCTCTGAAACGTAGAATTTCAGGAGGTTCACCAAACCTGAAGCTCATGTGACAACTGTTGATAGGCTCAATGAACTGAGATTTAGAACTCCATTCTAAAATATAATTTTATTTTTCAGTAGTCTGCTCAAATTTTTCATTATTTATAGGGCAAAATTCAAATACTCCTCAAAATTTTCCAATTCCTTATAGGGAAAATTTAAAATTCTCTAACACGGCATATAAGGTCATGAGTGAACCGTGGCTATTTACTACACCTCTCAGTTCCCTTGGTAATTTCCCTCATGCACTCCTGTCACGTATCTTCTAATATAGGTATGCTTAATCCCAAAGTGTATGTATATTTCATCAGCAGACAAAAATACCTTCTACTCTCATTAATAATGGAAAGTCATCAGTCAGTCCTTCATTCCACTACTGGAGGCTGGTTTTTTAAAACTCTTTGCTCCTTCATTGATAGTGCCAGTTCAACAGACTGACAGACCAATATAAACTCTAATATATAAAGGAAATTATATATATTATATACCCCTGAAAAAGGGTAAAAATGTCCATGTTGCAACAGTTGAACTAGTTTAGGAAAAAGGTTCATCTGTACTTCTGTATATACCATCTGTAGTATACTGTATACTAGGGTAAACTAAATGAATCAGACTTAAATGTTGAAAAAAGGAAGGAAGGAACAAACCATAAAAGTACTAGAAGAAAACATGGCAAAATACTTTATAATCTGAAGTTAAGAAGGACTTTATAATTATGATGCAAAATCTGCCATAAAAGAAAAAATGTTAAGGTCAACCACATAAAACTCAGAGCTTTTTATAAGGCAAAACAAACTATAAGCAGTCTAAAGACAAATATAAACCATGAAGAAATAGATTTGTGACCTACAAGCCAAAGTCATAAGGCAAAGGCAAACTGGTAAAAACTATCTGCACTCACTTAACATTAAAGTAATCCTCCTAATATGCGAAGAGCTGAAAATTTGAGATTTAGACTAACAACCAATTTAAAAAATGGGCAAAGTATATGAAACACAGTTCACACAAAACAGAAGAAGAAATGGTGTTCAAACATGAAAAGATGGTCATGCTCCTCACAAGGAGCAAAGCAAACTCAAACTTGTCAAAATATTTTTCACTTATCAGAGTGGTTAAAGTCCAAAAGCTTGAACATGTTCTGTTGATTAGGCTATGGTAAATATGCATCTCACACACTGTCAGTGGCAGCGCAAAATTAAGCAAGACCTACAAAGCGAAATTTCAAAGTATCTATCAGAAATACACACATAAATTTCCTTTTGATCCACACAAGCATACTTTTGATATAACTACTGTATTCTGGGAAACTAGAGTATATCTATACATTGAAATCTATAGCTACAAATAGAGTATTTAGAAGTTCTCTATATATGGAAATAGAACATTTCCAGGGTGGTCTATATAAACATTAAGATACAGAATGATATATATGGTATGATGGTTTGTGTACACAAAGAGAAGTGGGGAAATGAGAAAAAAAATATTTTTGTATTTGCCTGTAACTACATTAAAAAAAAAAAAACAAAACCCAGAAAATATACATACACACCCCAAAGAAAAATAGTGACCTAAAAAGTTCATGGGAACCTAGATGTATAGAATATAGAAACAGAGCTGAAACAAAATTTCTTTATTTAAATACCACATGAAAGAATTACCTGATTGAAAAAGGAAAAAGGGAGGAGAGGTTTGTCTCATATTTAAAGGCTGAAAAGATACTTTCAGAAGAGCCAGGTTTATGCACCTTCTCCAGATTTTAAAATTAAATGTCCTTGATTAGGCTATCAAAGCAGGAACAATTTTTCTCTATCGACTTTTTAAAAATAAGCACCCTATCTTAATAAAAAGCTAGAGTCAATGAAATTGCCTAAGTATTTTTGCAAAGAATAATTTAGACCAAAACAAAATACATTAGTCTAAACTTTCACATCAGTTTTTAAAGTGAATATAAACTATCTTTTATCAATGGGTTCATGGGACTCACTACACTACTCTACTTTGTATATGCTTAAAATTTTCCATAATAAAAGGTTTTCTTGGGGCTCCTGGGTGGTTCAGTGGGTTAAGGCCTCTGCCTTCAGCTCAGCTCATGATCCCAGGGTCATGGCTTCAAGCTCCGCATCAGGCTCCCTTGCCTGAGCAGGGAGCCTGCTTCCCCCTCTCTCTCTGCCTGCCTCTCTGTCTACTTGTGATCTCTGTCAGTCAAATAGATAAATAAAAAAGATCTTAAAAAAAAAAAAAGATTTCTGTAAAGTTTTAAAAAAATAAAAGGTTGTCTTAAAACTTAAAGACCTTCTTAAAGGAGTGGCCTTCAAAATTCAGGAGGCCGCCAATATTATTACATATTATTTCAGCTAGTATATTAATTTGGTAGTTTAAATTCTTTGTAATGCAGACTTTACTATATTCTTTAAGTAAACTTCATGATACCTTGAGATCTCCTTGTATAAACTGGCACACATTTGTGTGTATGTGTGTGTAGTGTAATGTATAACAAACACTCCTACTTGTGTATTGGAGGTGACTAAACACAGATTTTAATATACTGTCCTTTATACTTTTCCATATAAATATATTTTCTAAATACAAAATTTTTAAAAACCTTATGAATATTCTTTTCTAAATGCTAAATTGGTGACATGGTCACCAAATTTTAATCATGTTTTTTTGTTTAGTACTGGTTTATAGCCATAAAAGAAAACTTCTAGTAGCTAGCTACTATCACATTCCTAGTATTATAATCCTTTCATTTAGTCTACCTTACTTTTACTTCCCAATCTCGGACTTACTTGCCTTCTATAGTTCCCTTTTCAGACCCGAAATGCATTCCATTTTATTCCTATAATCTCTACTTTTCTTTCTCCTTCTAATATATATCTAATCTTAGAACATGCACCTTTTGCTATCTCTAGGAAGAAATAATCCTGGCTATTCTCTTTTTTATCTAATTTCTATTATTAGAGGATTGCTCATCAACTCTGATAATTATTCTTATCTCAAATCTATGGTATTTTATTTTGTCTCTGCATGCCATGTACAACTATTTATAAAAAGAAATTCTTTCTCCAAAAAAGATATATGAAAGCCAATAAGCACATGAAAAGATGCTTGGTATCATTAGCCATCAGGGAAATGCAAATCAAAACCACAATGAGACACCACTTCACACACACTGGAACAGCTATAATCAAAAAGACAGTAAATGTGCTGGTGAGGAGATGGGAGAAACCAAAAATCTCATTCAGTAATGGTGAGAAAGTAAAATGCTACAGCTGTTTTGGAATATATTCTGGCTGTTCCCCAAAAGATTATTATACCCAACAAAAATGAAACACATATCCACCAAAATGAAAACATATGTTCACACAAAAACTTGTACATGCATGTTCACAGCAGCATTATTCACAATAGCCAAAAAGTGGAAACAACACTCAGAATGGGTAAGTAAAATGGGGTATATACAAACAATAGGATATCATTCAGCCACAAAAGGGCACGAAGGACTGAATCATACTACAACATGGATGAACACTGGAAACAGGCTAAGTAAAAGAAGCCAGTCACAAAAGAGCACATATTCCATGATTCCATTTACATGGAATGTCCAGAATAGAAAAATCTATAGAGATAAAATGAAGTAAGTTGTTGCCTAGGCCTGGGAAGACTGGGGAGAAATGGTAAGTGACTACTAACGCATATAGGGTTTCTGTTTTGGAGTCCTGAAAAAGCTCTTCAATCGACTATGGTGACAATTGTGTGACTCTGTGAATAGACTAAAAATTACTGGATTGCACCCTTTGAGTAAGTGAATTGTATAATATGTGACTGAAGTCTTAATCTATAAAAAAATTCTTTAAAGTTGTGAATTCTAAAAGGCATGCTTAGGACAAGCCGTGTTTCAGGGTAATTGGGTGCGTCTAATACTTTGTTAACCTTTTGTTGTTGTATGATTTATGTATTGAAGAGTTTATATTGGGGTGCCTGGGTGGCTCAGTCACTGGGTGTCTGCCTTCGGCTCAGGTCATGATCCCAAGGTCCTGTGCTCGAGCCCTACGATCGGGCTCCCTGCTCAGCGGGAAGGCTGCTTCTCCCTCTCTCCCTCCCCCTGTTTATGTTCCCCCTCTCTTGCTGTGTCTCTCTCTGCCAAATAAACAAATAAAATCTTTAAAAAAGAAAAGAAAAGTTTATATAAATGAGGGTATCCCAGGCTTAAAATACTTTAAATTTTATTAGATCAATAATAATATATTCTAAATTTTAATATTCAGTGTTGGCCAGAGTCTCATGGTAAAAGTAAGTCTCATATATTATTAAGAATGTATGCTAGTGCATACATTATCCAATAATTATTTCTAGGTATCTAGCATAAAAATATTCCAACAGTGTTTAAGGACACAGGTATTTAAGTGTATATTACAGTATTACTTAACTATCCATCATGAAAAATGGCTAAGTAAGTTATATATAATTACTCTAAACAATAATTTTAAACATAAGAAACAGCTCTGCATGAAACAGCTCTGTGAAAAAAAAAAATTTAAATATAAGGTAAAAGGTCAGTCTTTTTCTCCTGCCAGACCATGACCCTCCTCATCCTTAACACTTTTTTCTCTCTTTGAAGTCTATTTCATATAATACTTAGATAGCACTACCAATTTTCTTTTGGTTACTAACAGCTCTTCATTTTTTTTTTTTTAAGTTTTATTTATTTAAGTAATCTCTACATCCAATGTGGGCCTTGAACTCATGACCCTGGCAGCAAGAATCACATGTTCTTCCAACTAAGCCAGTTAGGTGCCCCGCTTCATTTTTTTTTTTTTTTACAAAACAGATCTGAGGTTTAACTGACCTACAATCAACTACATTAAGTATATTGTTTGATACATTCTGACATTATGAATATACCCACATAATCATCACCACATTCAAGATAATGTACCCCAATACACCTTCTCAACGTTTTCTTGCACTCCTATGTAATTCCTCCCTCTTGCCCCACGCCCAGGTCCAGACAAATACTGATCTAACACTGTCACTATAGAACAGTTTGCTTTTTCTAGAATTTTATGTAAGTGTAAAATGCATATTCATTTTTGTCTGGCTACTTTTACTTAGCATGGTTATTGTTAGATTTATCTATGTTGTTGTGTCTACCGGCAGTGTATTCCTGTGTACCACATGGTACTCCGTTTTATAGATATACCACAACTTGCTTAACCATCTGCTGATGAATATTTGGGGCTAAGAACAACTCTGTACAAATCTTTGTATGGACATATGCTTTATTTTCTCTTGGGTAAATACCTAGAAGTAGAATGGCTGGATCATATACTAGGTGTATGCTTAACTTTTTACAAAATTGCCAAACTCATTTTTTTTTAATTGTGCTGAAATACATATAACTTAAAATTTAATACCTTACCTATTTTTTAAGTATACAGTTAGTTATGGTAAGCACTTTCGCACTGTTGTGTAACCAAAAGCCATGACTCATTTCATTTTGAAAAATTCCAACTCTATAACCATGAAAGAACAACTCCCCACCTCCCCTCCCCTCCCCCCTTACAACCACAATCCTATTTTCTCTTTCTATGAATTTGGCTACAAATTTGACTATGAATTTGACTAGGTAACTCAAATAAGTGCAATACTACAGTATTTGTCTTTTTGTGACTGACTCATGATTCATCAATGCTATACAACATGCCAGAATTTCCTTCTTTTTAGGGTTCAATAATATTCAATTGTATGCATATATCATATTTTGTTTATTCATGCATCTGTTGATTGACACTTGGGTTGATTACACATTTTTGGTTATTATGAATAATGTTGCTATAAATATGGGTGTATAAATAATCTCTTTAAAACCCTTCCAACTGGGCGCCAGGGTGGCTCAGTGGGTTAAGCCTCTGCCTTAGGCTCAGGTCATGATCTCATGGTCCTGGGATGGAGTCCCGCATGGGGCTCTCTGCTCAGCAGGGAGCCTGCTTCGCTCGAGTGCGCGTGCGCACACACGCACCATCTCTCTCTCTCTGCCTGCCTCTCTGCCTACTTGTGATCTCTGTCAAATAAATAAATAAAATCTTAAAAAAAGAAAACAAACCCTTCCAACTCCTTTGGGTATATATTCAGAAGCAGAACTGCAGGATAATATGGTAATTCTATTCTTAGTTTTCTGAGGAACCATCACACTGTTTTCCATAGTGGTCAAACCACTTTACATTCCCACTAGCAATGCACAAGGGTTCCAATTTCTCTACATTGTTGCCAATGTGCTATTCACTCTTTCCTCTTTGTAGACTGTCTTTGGAGAAATGTCTATTCAAGTCCTCTTTTTCTTAATTGAGTTGTTTAGGGGTGTGTGTGTGTGTGTGTGTGTGTGTGTGTGTGTTTGAGTTGTAGGAGTTTTTAAAAATACGTTCTGAATATTAACCCTTGTGTGTGTGTGTGTGTGTGTGTGTGTGTGTGTGTGTGTGTGTGTGTTTGAGTTGTAGGAGTTTTTAAAAATACGTTCTGAATATTAACCCTTCATCACAGATACGATTCACACATATTTCCTCCCTTCTATAAGCTGTCTTTTCTCTAAGATGATTGTGTTCTTTTTCTTTTCTTTTTAAAATTTATGTCAGAGAGAAAGAGACCACAACCAGGGGGAGCAGCAGACAGAGCAGGCAGAGGGAGAAGCAGGCTCCCCACTGAGCAAGGAGCCCAATGCAGGACTTGATCACAGGACCCTGAGATCATGACCTGAGCTTAAGGCAGATGCTTAACCAACTGAGCCACCCAGGAGTCCTAATTATGTTTTTGCTGCACGTAGTTTCTAATTATGAAATAGTCCTATTTCTCTATGTTTATGTATGTTGCCTGTGCCTTTGGTACCATATCTAAGAAACTACTGCCAAATCCAACATTGTGAGGCTTTTCCTCTCTTTTATTCTAAGGGTTTTGTAGTTTCAGCTCTTACATTTATATCCTTGACCCACTTTGAGAGAACTTTGCATGTAATGTAAGGTAAGGGTTCAACTTCATTGTTCTGCATATGCACTATCCAGTTTTCCCAGTGTCATTTGCTGAAGAGACTGTCCTTTCCCCCAATGAGGGGTTGTGGTATCTTGTCAAAGATCCTTAGACCATATACATAAGAATTTATTTCTAGGGGCGCCTGGCTGGCTCAGTGGGTTAAAGCCTCTGCCTTCAGCTCAGGTCATGATCCCAGGGTCCTGGGATCAAGTCCCACATCAGGCTCTCTGCTCAGCGGGGAGCCTGCTTCTCCCCGCCCCCCCCCCCCCGTCCCCCACCCCTGCCTCTGCCTACTTGTGATCTTTGTCAAATAAATTAAAAAAATATATATTTACTTCTAGACTCATTATTTCACTGATCTATATGCCTCTATGTCTATGCTATTCTGTGGGTTTGTACTAAGTTTTGAGATCAGAAGTGTGTGATCTCCAACTTTGCTCTTTTCCAAGACTGCTGGCCCTTCAGGATTCCTTAAGCCTCAACATTAAGTTCAGGAGGGACGTTTCTATTTCTGCAAAAAAAAGTTGTTGGGATTTTAAAAGGAACTGTATTAAGTAACAGGAAAATATTAAGTAAAAATTAGGTAAAACTGTAACAAATAAAATTGACATGTTTTACAAAGTGACTGTACCATTATATATTCCCACCAGCAGTGAAAGAAAATTCCAGTTATGCCACATTCTTGCCAATAAGTTGTTATGCCTACTCTTCCATTTCAGCCATTCTAGTAGGTGTATGGTATTATCTTCTGCCTTTAATTTGCATTTCTCCAGTGACTAATGATGCTGAGCATCTTCTCATGTATTTGCCTATTACCTACATATCTTCCTTGGTGAAGTATCTGTTCAAATCTTTTGCCTATTTTCTGAGTTATTTGCTTTCTTATTAAGTTCTAAGAGCTCTTTGTATACTCTGGATACACGTCCTTAATCAAGCCTGTTTTTTGCAAAGACTAGTCTGTGGTTTGTCTTTTTATTCTCTTAACACTGTCTTCTAAAGAGCCTAAGTTTTCAGCTTCAATGAAGTCCAATTTATGAACACGCTACTTTTCATTCCTTCGTTTTCAACTTTCTTTCTAAATTAATTTTTGGGTAGTTCTTTCCAGCAAAGCCTGTGAAAGGTAAATTCACATCTAGAAAGGCCTTTTTTGTACTTTCAACTCATACTTTAGCTAAGCAACTTACAGCATTCTAAATATACTAGTCTATTGTCTTCTGGCTTCCATAGCTGCTATAATGAAAATTTTTTATAATCTGAGATTTTTTTAAAAATAATTTTTTTTTCCTGAATGGTTTTAAAATACTATCCTTTCATTTTATTGTATCTAGGGCCTTTGTTTACCGAATCTTTAGATTTTCATCTTTCACAAATGATAGCCATCATTTCTTTGAATTTTGCTCTCTACTCCTTTTTTTTTTTTCCTTTAAAATTTTTTTTTCTTTTAAGATTTTATTTATTTACTTGACAGACAGAGATCACAAGTAGGCAGAGAGGCAGGCAGAGAGAGAGAGGGAGAAGCAGGCTCTCCACTGAGCAGGGAGCCCGATGCGGGGCTCAATCCCAGGACCCCCGGATCATGACCCGAGCCAAAGGTAGAGTCCTAACCCACTGAGCCACCCAGGGGCCCCCTTTTTTTTCTTTTAAAGATTTTATTTATTTATTTGACAGAGAGAGAGAGAGAGAGCATAAGCAGGCAGAGAGACAGGCAGAAGAAGAGTAAGAAGCAGGCTCCCTGCTGAGCAAGGAGCCTGATGTGGGACTCGATCCCAGGACCCTGGGATCCTGACCTGAGCCAAAAGCAGCTGTTTAACCAATTGAGCCACCCAGGCATCCCATGTTTCTATTCTCACTTTCTGGAACTCCACTGAGGCATATAATGAAACTGTTCACTCCATCTTTCATATCTCTTATCCTTTCTGTTACAGTTTTTTTTTAGCTCTCTTTTCCTTGCTTTTTAGAGCTTACTAATTTTCCTTTTAATCTACTTTTACCTCATGTCCTTAGTTTTTTAAAATATTTTGATTTTTTGTGCTCGCTTCGGCAGCACATATACTAAAATATTTAGTTTTTTAGTATACTTAGATTTTTACTTAGCATTTTGATACTTCTTCTGTAATATGCTGTAATTACTTGACATACTGAGATTTTATTTAACGTTACCTTGCTACTTCCTCAAATCAGTATCAATTTATATTCATTAGTTTTTTCCCCCTAGTGACAACTATTTCTTTTGGACTTTGTTTTTCCTTTGGTCTAAGTTGTTTGAATTTTCCCAATTCAACTACGAAAAATTTCTCTCACAGAAAATTAGAAGGAATGATAAAAATTGACATCCAAATTCTACTTAGATTCTAAATTTTTTTTCTTATTTATTTTCTCTAACACTTCGCTTTCCATGTTACCATTTGAAATAGAGTTCCAAATTGATTGAGATAGGAGTAAGAATAGTGATGACTCCTGAAGGTGATTACTGAATTGGCGGGGACATGGGAGAACCCTTCTCAAGCACTAGAAATGTTCACTATCTTGATCTCTGCAGCAGTTAAATATGTAGAAGGTAACTCAACTGTATACTTGACATTCGTATACTTTACTGTGTGTAAGCTGTATTTCAAAAAAGAAGGTGGAAAAAGTTGTAGGTGTCATGACAATTTACCCCTAAATACTGAAAAATGTATTTCCTAAGAATAAAGACATTTCCCTACATAATCACATACCTGTTATCACACTCAGGAAAATTAATAATTTCATAATAATGTATTTAATCAATGTTCATCATTTCCTAACACAAAATGCCTTTTATAGTAGCTCTTTCCCATCCTAGCTGAAGCTAGAATCACACACAGCATTTGCTTACAACTCTTCAGTCTTGTTTAGTGTAGAATAATCTCCATTCTTTTCTGTCCTCTGTGACACTGAGTCCAGGCCATCTGTCTTATACAATGTCCAAATACTGAACCTCTCTGTTTTCTTTACGGCACTTAACTTTTTCCTTTATCCCCTGTATTTCTTGTAAAATGGAAGGTTTAGAGGCTTAACAACACAGTCATCTTTAGCTAGAATACTTCCAGATGATAACAGTCATTCACTGAGTTTAAAATTTTAGGACCACCTTGAAGTTCTATTTGGTTCTTTCTTTAGAACCCTGTTGTTCTTGAGTCTTCTAATGCACTGATAAACTCTTTCCCTGTGTATCTTATAACATGGAATTTTGGGCATTATCTATGTGGATTCCACGAGCCCCAGATAGGCCAAAGAGATTTTGCATTTACTTCTGTCTAGTGCCTGACTGCTATTACTTCTCCAGGACCAGTTGTTGGGTTGAAAGTTCCTGGATAGCACCTGTAAGTATAAATATGAACCCCACACCATGATGAGGATAGGCCTATAATTAAGAATTAAAGGGAAACTTTAACCTTTATTTGGACTGCTGGTGAAGACAGACAAATTTCATTGTTATTAATGTACACTGAGTAAATAGATTTTCTTCTAGTTCACCCTTTTGCTGAAGGTAAAGCTCTTCAAAGGCTCAGCTTTATGTGAGGATCCGCATTCCAACTACCCTTTGTGACACTGGTTGAAGGCCTAGTCTCACATCCCCACACACCGACACTCGCATTCCTTTGTTGCACAAGGTGACAAACTGACCTCACTGGAGGCCACTGTAGCATTTTTTCCATGAAAATCAAGCATTACTACTAAAGGGGAAAAATTAAAACTACTTTGATTTCACTTGTATTTGGAAATGAAAAGGTTTTTTATTAGTTTCAAAAATAATTACATACATTTTTAAAAAGTAGTGATGTATAAGGTGCATTATTATTAAATCCAATGACAGTACTTGTTGCACTCAAGGATTATAGACCACCCATAAATTGTGCAGATTTCCCTGCTTTAAATGTTACTTAGAGTACTCTGTTCCAATGGTAATACTTATCATCAACAGAAGTAATGTAAACAAACAAAAAAAAAAATCAAGCACACTACAAATCCAACATTTGATAATAAGTCCAAATAGGGATTTTTCAAGGGCAAAGAACAAAGCTTACCTGACATATGTTAGACAAAAAACAAGATCAAGTCTTGAAATTCTTTTTGATTCTAAACTCATGCTTAGACTTGAGTGTGGTTCAAGTTTGGTAGACAGGTTAAAATGTTAAATCAGATACTAAACACAGTACTATTTGTTCCAGTTAAGAAACACAGACAGTGGCACCAAATAATTATGTCTCTTTAACTCCTGTTTGAAATGGATGCTTCCATTTGCATGACCACGGAGTATGGTGTGGTAACGTATTTCAGTTTCAACAACTACTCTTTCTGAAAAACATAAAGAAAAAGCAATGATGATATTAAAAGTTGACTCACCACTGTCCTCTGTTTATTGGGCAGGAAGACTCTAACAATAGGTTTTTGTGGTGACTTTGGATTGCTCCGTGATACATCTGTGGGATTTTGAAAAACTGAAAGAGATGAAGGTAGCACTGAAAGGCTAGAGGAAGAAGAAGATGTAACGGTGTCTGTTGATGCAGAGCTAGAAACAGAAAAATCAGTTCCATTCCCCAGGGATTCCAATAACTGTTGTTCTCGCTGTTGGAGGGCATCTAGCTTGCTGGTGTATTCTTCATAGGCCTATAAAATAAAGCAGACTTACGTTGAATCTGGACTTTCTCCTGACAATAACAAAAGGAAGTAAGAAATTTATGCCTGATTTATAATCTCTTTATAATCTAGCTAACAAGGTTTTAAGTTAGAAGTTACAAAACAAATGCTAAAAGTATTATAAATTAATACTTCCACTTTTAATATTTATAAATCTTTTGTGATATTACATTGCATTGAGAAACTGAAAAAAAAATGTCTGGAATAGCCATAAATATTAATTTAAAAAACGCAGTCTTTACAAATTCTGGTCATACTGCAACTTACCTTCCATACCACGTATCTAACAGAAGATAAAATACTAGATACTACATCAAGGGTTAAGTATAATCTCTTTTAAAAATTTATTTTTTTCCAGAAAAGTTGTAGGCATATAGTTTCATACCTTTCTCCCTTTCAAAGAACAGAAACAGAGGTTGAAAAGGAGATGAGGTCTTAGAAGAGATTTATCAAAAAGTAAGACTCTGTTAGGTAGAGTGTCAGATCTCCCCATTACCACCAAAAACTCAATAGGACTTAAAAGATGTATAACTGCCACCTTCTTTCTGAAAGAGCTGTTAGTTAAAATACTTTATTCTTTTCACTATGGGTCTCTGATGATCCCATCAAATACTGCTTAGAGAATAAAATTTTATCTAAAAAGATGGTTTACACCCTGCAGTTGAGAAATTCTGGGGCCATTATCCATCAGGGTTTCTTTCTACAAGTTTCATCTGACTAAAGCTATAAAGTCAAATGACCACACAAGATATCATATTCTACAAGTAACAAGAATTTTGAAAACAGTAATACTGAAAGTAAAGAGATGGAATGAATTGGAATATATATATATATCTGTGGTTCATAGTTCTTTAAGGCAGTGGTAATCACTCTCCCCCATACCATAGTCCACCATTTCTGTCTACCACCATACATAGATGCGGTAACTACAAACATTTATAAAAGGCTACAAAGGAGAATCAGAGATTTTAAAATGGCATTTCCTATCCCTCAAAGAGTTTATTTTTGGGCTGCACAGAAGCAGGGGATGTATTTTTATTTAAGTGCTGTACATGAGAAATAACATTTAAAAAAAAAAAAAGATTTTATTTATTTATTTTACAGACAGATCACAAGCAGGCAGAGAGGCAGGCAGAGAGAGAGAGAGAGAGAGAGGAGGAAGCAGTCTCCCTGCTGAGCAGAGAACCCAACGCAGGGCTTGATCCCAGGATCCTGAGATCATGATCCGAGCTGAAGGCAGAGGCTTTAACCCACTGAGCCACCCAGGTGCCCCAATAAAGAACGTTTTTGATACAAGGTGAGAATGAGGAAGGAAAAGGCCTCAAAATGTTAGCAATCAGGTAGATAGAGTTAAGTGGGGAAAAGAGAGTACTGTGTACAGGAGAAATTCTGCCATAAAGTAAACAGGTAGGAAATTCTGTGGCGGCTGCGTGGCTCAGTGGGTTAAGTTACTGACTCTTGATTTTGGCTCAGGTCATGACCTCAGGATCCTGGGAAGAAGTCGTCTGTCTGGCTCCACAGTTACTGCACAGTCTGTCCCTCTCCCTCTGCTCCTCTCCCCCCACCTCCTGCTCTCAAACAAGCAAAATCTTAAAACAAAGAGGTGGGACATTTTAAGGCATAGAAAGAAAAGCACAAACTAGTACTTTTAGTATCTGGGAAACAGCAACAGATCAATATATGCTTGTGGTATTTAAATGAAAAACTGCAATAGAGGGAAGCAAACAGTTAAGACTGGGAAAACGGGTAAAGGACTAGCTTGTAGAGAGTGGATACACCATGCTATGAAGCCTGAACTTCACTCCACAAGCAAGGGAGAATTACAAAGGATAGAAGGGAATGAAGGGGAATTTTTGTTTCAATAAAGACCACTGCACTTACTATGCTAGCTCTTAAAATATAATTTTCAAGAAAACAAGAGGAAAAATACTAAATTGAGCCACTGAGGTAAAGGGCCTAAAGTACATCAAAATGCCCTCTTTTTTACCCTACTGGATGCCCTATCCTGATTCCGTACATATTTCATAGCATTTCAGGACATTATAAGCAAATAAATTCAAAACTTTCTAAGCTATATTTTGATTTAGCTTTCAGTTGCAAGATCTAATTACTTAAGGGCATCTCTTTCAATATAATCCACTTTTTGAGCCTTTAAAATCAGTCAATTAAGGGCCGCCTGGGTGGCTCAGTCAGTTAAGTGTCCTCTCTCTCTCTCTTTTTTAAGATTTTATTTATTTATTTGACAAAGAGACAGACATTGAAACAGGGAATATAAGCAGGCGGAATGGGAGAGGGAGAACCAGGCTTCCCACTGAGCAGGGAGCCCGATGCAGGGCTCGATGCCAGGACTCTGGGATCATGACCTGAGCTGAAGGCAGACGCTTAACAACTGAGCCACCCAGGTGCCCCCCAAGCATCCACTCTTGATTTATGTTCAGGTCAAGGATTTCTACTCAGGATTCTCTCTCCCTTTCCCTCTTCCCCCTCCCCTGACACTCATTCTTTCTCCCTCTCTCTCTCTCAAAAAAAAAAAAAAAAGCACCGAAAAGCAAAAACAAAAAAAAATACCAGTCAATTAATAATAGTGAACATACATGTGCCTGGCACTGTTTGGGGCTCAAACTACAAAAATTCCTACCCTTGGAAGAATATACGCAAGTAGTCTACGAGATAAAATTACCTCCTGTATAGATGAAATCTTATTTACTATCATCTGGACAAGTACATTTACTACACAAAGTTAGCCTTAGGAAAAGTAATAAATGTAAACAATAAATTCTCAGGATGTTACTTATCAAAATGTTAGTCTTAATTTTTGAAAATATACTGTTCCCTCTATTATGGATTACAAACGATTTCATTGCATTTACCAACAGCTCTTCCTCTTCTCAAGTATAAGGCATTTACTTATTCCACCTACCTCATTCTCACAACCAAAATCTATCAAGGCACTTGTACCTGGCTTGGCTCATTTCTTCCCATTACTCCTGCTGCATTCAGCGTGGATTACTCTTTCAACGCTCCTGCCTTGAAGTTCTCTAAAGGTATTTATTTTCACTCTGCCTTCCAGATCCACGAGTTCCAAACAATGACAAGATCTCAATTTGTAACTTACCTTGTCTCTGAGCACACCTTCTTACGTTTCCATCTCACTACATTAATCTGTTCATGCGCAACATTAATCCCTTAGATTCTTAGAGTGGGGCCTTCAGTGTCTTAATTCCCCTTCTTTGTGGCTCACCATTTCATTAACGCCACCAGTAATATCTCTGATTCTCTGGCTATTTCTTATTCTTTAACCAAATTTTTTTTTTAACAAGATTTTATTTATTTATTTGACAGAAATCACAAGTAGGCAGAGAGGCAGGAGGAGACAGAGGCGGGGGTGGTGGGAGCAGACTCCCCACTGAGCAGAGAGCCAGATCCTAGGACCCTGGGATTATGACCTGAGCCAAAGGTAGAGGCTTTAAACCGCTGAGCCACCCAGGCACCTCTCTTTTACCAACTTGCTTGTCAAATAAAAATACTAAGTAAATCCTACTTAAATTCTTATTCTTTTACCAACCTGCTTGTCAAATACAAATATTAAGTAAATCCTACTTAAATTAAATTATTCCATTCTTTCTCTCCGGTTACTACACACTGCTAAAGAAGACATTAATAAGACAAAGCCAATTACTTCCATAATCAATTCATGGAATTAGTCCTTCACACGACTATCTGAAAAATTTTACTTATTTTTAGTATCATCACATTATGTTTTTCACAATACTTACTCCAACCTTTTCTAGGCTTCCTTGGTTCCTTACCTTCATCCCTCAATCTTTAGTTCACTCAGAAAAAAAGCATTAACTTCAAATTTACTCTAAAGATCAAAGCCATCAAATAAAAGCTTCCTCTTCTGTCTCTAAGCAATTCCCCACATCATTCCCAATCCCTCTTCTGTTCTTAATTTAGTGCTGGCACTGAGTATTTAGAGCCTCAGGCCCTGGTACACTGTAATCCCTATTCTCTCTTACATCTTCCAACCTTTTCCTCTGTTTCCTTACCCAGCAAATGTGAACACATGCTCCCACATATATGCACACCTCAGCCACCAACACTGCCATCAACAAAATTCTTATGGTTCTTTGAGATGTTGCAGATCTACATACTTTTCCAGAATGCAGCTTGCCCTAAACCCTATATTTTCTCATCAAAATCCTACTTATTTTTCAAGGCACCTGGGTGGCTCAGTCAATTAAGCGTCAAGACTCCTGGTTTCAGCTGACATCATGATGTCATAGCTCCTGGGATTGAGCCCTTGTCAGGCTACATGCTCAGCAGGGAGTCTGCCTGAAGATTCTCTCTCTCTGCCCATACCCCCATGCACATTCTCTTGCGAGCTCTCTCTCAAAGAAATAAATAAATCTAAAAAAAAAAATATATATATATCCTACTTATTTTTCAAAGTCCAATTCAAAGCTCTGCTTGATAAAACCCAAGAGCTATTGTCTTTACCTCCTTTAGAGTATTACCATGTTCTTCTTTATATGACTATTTCTTTCTCATGTATGAAAAAATTTTGTGAGGATTA
Source organism: Mustela erminea (assembly GCF_009829155.1). Classification (NCBI taxonomy): domain Eukaryota; kingdom Metazoa; phylum Chordata; class Mammalia; order Carnivora; family Mustelidae; genus Mustela; species Mustela erminea. The sequence goes on along the minus strand of NC_045624.1, from coordinate 13,252,176 downwards.
AATGCGATAGTATGAGTAAAAGAAGACTATTACAGAGACTACCATATAGCAAAAACCTAATAAATATTCTTATTAGTAATAATAAGTAGTACTGGTAATTCCTGTTATGTTTATTATTTTTATCACTGTATTACTTAACTCTGTTAACATGATTCTACTAAATTATAAGCTAGTTGAAGGCACAGATCATGTCAGATGTTTTTGAATTAAATAAAAGGGTACAGGGGTGCCTGGGTGGCCCAAGTGGTTTAAGAGCTGGCCTCTTGATTTCAGTGCAGGTCATGATCTCAGGGTTTTGAGACTGAGCCCCGTGTCCAGCTGCATGCTCGATGTGGAGACTACTTAAGATTCTCTCCCCCACTCTCTCTCTCCTTCATGCCCAACCCTGCTCATGCTCTTTTTCCTCTCTCAAATACATAAATTAAATAACTAATTAAATTATAAAAGAATACAAGAACACTTAATATCATTAAGGTAACAATATTCCCCTAAACTGATTTACAGATTCACTGCCGTCCTTATCAAAATCCCAGTGGCTTTTCTGCAGAAATGGACAAGCTAATCTTAAAATTCTTATGTAAGTGCAAGGTACTCAGAATACCCAAAATAATTTTGAAAAAGAACAAAACTGGAGGATTCACATTTCTTCATTTCAAAAGTTACAGTAAAATTACAGTAATCAAGACATGTATATTGGAATAAGGATACACATATAGAACAACACAATAGAAATGAGAGTCTACAAGCAAAGCCTTATATTTATGGGTAACTGATTTTCAACAATGGTGCTGGTACCACTGAATATCTACATGCCCAAGAATGAAGCTGGACTACTACCTAACATTATATTAAAAAATTAACTCAAAATGAATAAAATTTGGATATGCATAAAATTTGCAGCTAAAACTACAAAGCTCTTAGAAGAAAACATAGGAGTAAACCATCATGATGCCGGATTAGGCAATAATTTCTTAGATATGATACACTAAAAGCATAGCAACCAAAGAAAAAATAGACAAACTACACTTCTCAAAATTAAAATTTCTGTACTTCAAAAGATACTACCAAAAGAATGAAAAATATATCCCACAGAATAAAAGAAAATATTTACAAATCACATCTGATAAAGATCTATTATCCAGAATATACAAAGAACTCCCACAACTCAACAACAACCCAGTTTAAAAATAGGCAAAAAAAAAAAAAAAAAAAGAATTCATATTTTTCCCAAGAAGATGTAGAAATAGCTAACAAGCACAGGAAAAGCTGCTTAAAGGGATCTCAGGGTTGTGAGATTGAGCCCCACATGGAGCTCTGTGCTGGGCGTGGAGCCTGCTTAAGATTTTCTCTCTCCAGGATGCCTGGGTGGCTCGTCTTTTAAGCATCTGCCTTTCTGGGTCAGGTCATGATCCCAGGGTTCTGGGGTCAAGTCCCACATCAGGTTCCCTGCTCAGCAGGAAGTATGCTTCTCCCTCTGCCTGCTGCTCCCCCTGCTTGTGCTCTTACTCTCTCATGCTCTCTGGCAAATAAAGAAAGAAAATCTTAAATAAATAAAAAAAAAAAAGATGCATAACATCTTTAGTCATCGGGGAACTGCAAACCAAAACCACAATGAGACACCAATTCACAACTACCAGCATGACTATTAAAAAAACAAACAAATAAAAAAAAATAAAGCAGAAAGTAAGTGTTGGTACTGATGTGGAGAAAGTGAAACCCTCATGCACTGCTGATGGGAATGTAAAATGAAGCAGCCACTTTGGAATACAAGTCTGGCAGTTCCTCAAAAAGTTAAAAACATCAAGTTAGAGCACAGGACACAGCAATTCAATCCTTAAGCATATAGCCAAGACAACTGAATACATATGTTACACAAAAACTTATATATGAATGTTCATAATAGCTTTATTCACGACAGCTAAAAAGAAGAAACCCAAATGTCCAACAACTGATAAATGGATAAACAAAATGTGTATATCCATATGATGGAATAAAAAGGAATGAATGCTACACTGAATGCTACATGCTACGATGGATGAATTTTGAAAATATTACACTAAAATGAAAGCAGCCTGTCACAAAATGCCACATCACATATGATCCCATTACATAAAGTATCCAAAAAGGCAAATCTATAGAAATACAAAGCAGATTAGTTGTTGCTGGGGGTGCTGGAGGAAATGATTGCTAATGGGTAAAAGGTTTCCTTTTTAAGTGATGAAAATATTCTGGAATTAGTGATGGAATTGATGATGATTGCACAACTTTGTGCATATACTAAAAAAACCACTGAGTGGTACACTTTAAAATAAAAAGCAAATCTTATAGTATGCAATTAAAAATTAAAAATGGGAGGAAAACTATCTATGGATTTACTTTGGACAAACAGGAAGAGCAGTGAAATAAAATTTTTATTTTAAAGATTTTATTTGAGAGAGAGAGAGATCACAAGCAGGGGGAATGGGCAGAGGGAGAAACAGATTCCCTGCTGAGGAGGGTGCTAGACCTGGGACTCAATCCCAGGGTCCTGGGATCATGACCCAAGCCGAAGGTGAGACACTTAACCAACTGAGCCACCTAGGCACCCTGAAATTTTTTTGTCATTAGTTCATTAAATTTATTCTTACTAAACTTCATTTTAAAAGATACAATGAAATCTTGAAGACCATTAAATTCCAGGTGGTATTTAATGAACCACTCTTGCATTCCACAGGAAACACCTTGCTTCCAGTATTTTCAATTATTTTAATAAAATTTCTCTGCATTATCCTGGATTCTACTAAAAAGATACAGACTAAAGTTCAAAAAGGCCATCAGCATAATTATAATGACAGAGCAGTTAAGAGCAGAATCTGAATTCAGAATGTCTAGATTCAAAGTTTGGCTATACCATTTACTAACTGTGTAGCCTTAACCATGTTATTAAACTTCTCTGTGCTTGAGTTTCTTCATCTTTATAAAATGAAAATGAGAACAGGAAGTATAACTCATAGGGTAGATTGAGGAGTAAATATTCTACTATATGCAATGAACAGTGCCTGGTACACAGCAAGTACTCAATGAATGCTAGGAGCTACTACTGTTATCATCTCTCTGTCTGCAGCGAACCCTACCATATACGTAAATTCTGTGGTAGCTAGGACTTAGTTTGTAACTCTAGATAAGTAGGATGATTCCAGAAACACCATTCCTTCACTTCTGGAATCCAATATATATAAGGTCCAAAAAGAAGAATCTACTGCTGGAAGAGCATCTAGCATTATATCTTATACACAGAAGGCATTCAAATAATTTGTTAAGTGGAGAGAGAAAAACTGGGAGAAAAAGAAAAGATTCTGGGAAATGACTTATCTTTTCTTCCTCTGGACAATGATTTAAAAAGGGAACCAAAGATTAAAAAGACCAATTTAAACTCTTGAGAGTACTAAAGCTCATTTCACTATAGTTATCATCAAAGGAACCAACAGAATTTTAATTATTCACACCAGTAAGAGAAAATCTAGAACTTAAAAGCTTAAATAAACACCTTAAAAGTTTTTAAATAAATTACTACAAGAAAAAAGATAAGAGGATTTCTGATGATAATATAACTGAATTCACTCTGTTCTGCTATAAGAAGAAACACGGGGATCGCTAAAGATGTTTCCTATGGAAACATCAAACACAGGAAACATTATTTCCTACGTTGAAATGGTATGGATTGACATAACTAGCGTAACTTCTACTCGCCAGTCTCAAACTAATCTAAAGCCAATTGTGAAAAGGGGAAAAATTGACTTTTTAGCCTCTTATTTGAAGAAATGTAAACATAGTCCTGGTGTAGGGATATATGTGACCCCATTCCACTCGATGAGATGTAAAGGAAAAGACTTGTAGGGGATTTGGAGGGAAAATTTTCTTCCTTGAAAGAACTGAGTACACAAGAGAGCCTCTGTGATCCCAGCTTCCTCTCTGAGGTGTCCTATGAGAACACAACAATCTGCTGCAGTCATGACCAAAAAGCCAAAGACTGCAGAGATCCACCCCAGCATCTGACACCTTTAAACCAATGTTAAAATAGTTTACTTCCATGCTTGTTACTGGACGGGAAAATAAAACTCCTATTTGTTTATGAAACTTGGGACTAAGTGGTTTTTGTATTTCTATAGCTAAAAGCATTTGTAATTTTTACAGATCTCCTACTAGAGTTATTCTCTAATTTTTCTCATCTTTCCTTTAATTATCTTCCATCTGTGTTCTTATTCTGCTTTCTAAAGATTTCCTTAACTTTATCTTACAACATTTATTTATATGCCCAGAGACATACAAACACACATATATTTACATTTTCTGCTATTATACTATTTTAATTATTTTAATAGCAAGAGTTCTTTCTTGTGCTCCATTAAGACTTGTTTTAGAACAGCCATGAAACAAGAATGGAATGTCTTCTCTTACCTCTGATGTTAATTATAGTTATTTTCAGGTTTTCATCTGTTCTCTGCACTGTTTCTGAGTTCCTTTTGACCATTTTTGCTATTAGCTTTCCTGTTAAAAGTCTTCTTCCAATATCTGGTTATTCTTAGCTATCCATTTATATTTAAGACTTAAGAGCTCTTAAGATGCCAATACTACCCAAAGCAATCTCTGAACTCAATGCAATCCCTATCAAAATCCCAATGTGTTTCAGAAAGAGAAAAATCTACCCTGAAGTTCATATGAATCTCAAAAAATAGTGAATAGCTAAAACAACCCTGAAAAGGAAAACAAAGCTGGAGGTCTCATACTTCCTGATTTCAAAACTTATTACAAAGCTATAGTAATAAAATCAGTATAGTATAAACTGGCATAAAGTTGGACATAACTTTTCCAGTGGAAAAGAAAAGAGAGCCCAGAAATTAATTCTTATATACATGGTCAAATGATTTTTGACAAGGGCACATGTCAAGACTATACAATGAGAAAAGACAGTCTTCTCAACAAATGGGGCTGGGAAAACTGGATACACACATGCAAAAGACTGAAGCTGAACTCTTACCTTATACCATACAGAAAAATCAACTCAAAATGGATCAAAGACTAAAGATAAGGGCTAAAGCTGTAACTATGTATCTTAGAAGACAGCTGAATAAAAGCTTTATAACACTGGATCTGGTAATGATTTCTTGGATGTAACACCGAAGGCACAGGCAATAAGAAGAAAAATAGGTAAGTTAGATGTCATCAAAATAAAAAAATCTTATGAACAAAGGACATAATCGACAGAGTGAAAAGGGAACCCATGGATTAGAAGAAAATATCCACAAATCATGTGTCCAATTAGGACTGATACTCAGAATATATAAAGAATTCCTACAACTCAACAACAAAGTAAATAACTCCATTAAAAAATGGGTGAAAAGACTTAGACGTTTCTCCACAGAAGAAATATGAATGGCCAATAAGCACATGAAAAGATGCTCAACATCATTAGTCATCAGGGAAATGTAAATCAAAATCATGAGATATCACTTCATACTCATTAGGATGGCCATTATACACATACATAAACACACACACACATACAGAAAGTAAGTGTTGGCAAGAATGTGGCATAATGGGAGCTCTTGTATGTATTGCTAATAGGAATGAAAAAGGCAGCTGCTGTGGAAAACAATATAGCAATTCTTTAAAAAATTAAATATAGAATTGCCACATGATTCAGTAACTCCTCTTCTGGGTATATAGTCAAAAGGAGTAAAATCAACATTACTTATAACAACAAAAAGTCATAAATGACCAACCACTGATGGTATCCATTGATAAATGAATGGATAGAAAAAAGTGCAATATTATTTAGCCTTAATTAGAAAAGAAATTTCAACTCATGCTACAACACAGATGAACCTTGAAGACATTATGCTAAATGAAACAAGCTAGTCACAAAAGGACAAATACTGTATAATTCTATTTATCTGAGTAGTCAAATTCATAAAGAAACCAGAATGGTGGGTCTCCGTGGATAACTAGGAGACTTGGTTTTCCCTGAAGGGCCTTCACGTATCAGTACCCAGAGACCTTTTCCCTGGGCCTTGTCAACTTTCCTCAGGGAAAAATACTGTCATCTCCAGGCAGGCTCCTCTTCATAGTATATCAAGTAGTGTAAGTTCCATGTTTATTGTTTGTAATCCCATCCCCTGAGAAAAATACAAGCTGCATGAAGACAGATATTTTTTTTTCTATATCGCCAGAGCCTAGAAAAGCAGAAAAATAAACAGGCACCCAATAAATACCTGCTGAATGAATGAATCAAAAATTTATGGAGCACTCCATATGTATCAAGAATGATGCTATTTTGTAATTATAAACTTAATGAAACCTTCAATTACCCCATGTGTGATAGTACTCCCATTTTACCAATGGGGTAAGGTATAGGAAGGTTGGGTAACCTAACTGCAGAAACTAAGACACAGCTAAGATTCAACCAAAGGGCCTGTGTGACTCCAAGGTTTATCTTAACCACTACATTACAGTGCTTTCTACAGAGAAATTGTGTAGTGTTTGTCCCTGTAAATAAGGATCTACATGCTAATGATTTAATGCTGTGTATTATCCTAGTTAGATGTGATCTGAACAGTAAAAAGCCTGAAGAGTGTGAGTGTGGAGGAGGCAGTGAACCCTCGCTATACTCAAACACGGTTATTGATATAAATGTATTACAACTAGGCAAAGTCTCCCAAGACACTAAGTGGCTGGCAGAAAACCTGCTGGTTAAGTTGTCTAGTTCTAACTAACAAAGAATTACTTTTTTTCACCAGATCTGTGTCCTTACGATTCCTATTCTTGTCCTCCTCAGACACAAAAGTAAATCAGCACGGAATATAGAAAGTACACTAATTAGTCTTCAGAGGTATGAATTCTAGTCCTAGTACTAATACCTGGCAGTGTGCTTTGGGATAAGCCATATGAAGAAGACAACAGTTTATTAGTGGTTATTTCTAAACTTCCAAATTTATTTTAGAAATGCAAACTTAACTTAGATTTAATGTGCCCTTTACAAGCAATTAGATTACTAAATTAGAAATTTAGTTTAGGAGTCTATCAATCCATGCCTAAAAATCTCTGGCATCTGAAGGCAAATGGTAATCTGACCATTTGTAATTTAGGGTTAGAGTCCTGTATGACAAGTGATTATAGCTAGAGCCAGCTTCCACAGACAGGCAGCAGAAGCAGTGGTGAGCAGTGTGGGCTATGAAGCCCCACTACCTGGATTCTCTAACAGCATGCTTGTCATGGAACCCAAGTGACGTCCAGAAGGAAGCAATCCCAAGAAAGCTTATCTGTGATTATAATAGTAACTACTACCTCAAAGAATTAAGAACAATGACTAACTACTCTATAAATTTACAGTGATGCTCAAAGCTTGATACAAAAGCCTAACAGCACTATTAAACAGTAAAGCTAGGCAATTTTGAGCTATTTAAATATTATATATTTTACTTATTAAGAAAGGAAAAACCAATTTGGGGAGGGATTTTTTCTGGAAAAAAGATATTTTACCAGGAAAAAAGGATATTTTACAAAATTTGCCCCATTTCCTAATATGGTAACTAGTTTCTTTTTTTTATTTTTTTTTATTTTTTTTATTTTTTATTTTTTTAAAGATTTTATTTATTTATTTGACAGACAGAGATCACAAGTAGGCAGAGAGGCAGAGAAAGAGAGAGGAGGAAGCAGGCTCCCTGCTGAGCAGAGAGCCCGATGCGGGACTCGATCCCGGGACCCCGAGATCATGACCTGAGCCGAAGGCAGCGGCTTAACCCACTGAGCCACCCAGGCGCCCCGGTAACTAGTTTCTTAACCTCTGTGTTTTCCCTCTCTCTCTTTTTTAAATAAATTTTTCAACAGTATTGAAAAACAGTATTGAAAAACAATTTTTCAACAATATTTTTAAGTTTATACATGCCTTCTTTAGTGTTGACATTTTCCAAATTACAAAATATTGCATATGACTGTAACAAGTGAAAAAAGATTAAGGTTAAGAAAGATGATGGTAATTCACCTTCCCCTTTCTCATCTCATCCCCTAAGAGAAACAATATTACCAGTACAAATGCCTGTGATAAGTTCATGTTTTTGTTTTCAAAATTACAACAGATAGGATACTCAATAGCTCACCTCCAGATATATTGATGGTGGATTATGCTCCCCACCAAATTTGTCCAATAGGGCTTCTATATGTTCCTGCGTCAACTTAATCATTTGTTTGATATTCCACACCTGAAAAATATTTTAAAAGAATATAAGTAAAAATCATTTAGGATATGAATTAGAATATTTTTATTAAAATATTTTTATCAAAATATTGTAGTAACTGCCAGTGTTCTTTGAAATTTAGGGCTTAGGGACCTGTTTAATATAGCAATTTTCCCCATTTATTATTAAACATCTTAAAACTCCTTTCGACACTAGCAATACAATAAATTCTCAACTGTAAAAGACTCAATACATAAGTATTCTGAATAAACGATGAAAATCATTTTCACCTTCCCAAAAACATTAAGTACAATTTACAGTTTATTATGTATCTTTTCCACATCTCTTTTTTATTCAAGTAAATATCATAATATATACACATACAAAATATACAAACATGTAAGTATTATATATAAAATATTATTTTTGACACTTTTTTCATTGAACAGCATGCCTCAAAATTCTTTCCATGTCAAGACATACAATCTCACTTCTTTAAAATTGTTAAGTAAAGATACATTCATTTCGTAATATTACAACACTGCTTATCTCAATGTTCTTCAAACTTCAACAGCAACCTAAGAGTGCGCAGTCATGGGTGATTTTAGGAGAAACAATTTCCAGATCTTCAATGTCTACATGTACTCTTTCTAAATGAACTGTTTTGAGAACTATTTCTCCTTTATTCCTCTGTTTAAAATCACCACATTGTAATTTTCCACTCTATAAAAGAAAGGCAAAATTCTTATCCTTCTCGAATCCTATTAAGGTGCACTATTCTGAGATGTATAAACTTCAAAGTAACTAACAAACAAGAGGTAAAAATCCCTTGAGGGACAGCAAGTTGGGGGGGGGGGTGATTAAAATCAGGCCTTTATCAGTTAAATGAATTCTTGGCAGGGGTCTAAGCTTTATTCATTTAGCCAGCCTGCCAGCCAGCCAGCCAGCCAGCCTAGAATTTAGAAGTCAGGTGGTTATACTACATGCACATATTACATGTTTAAGATAAAGAAGTCAGTTCTTTTTCCTTGATGAAGAATGAGTCCAACTTATCTGGGTAGAGAACGTGTTTTGCAAATTATACTATATGCTAGGTACTCTATGACTTTTATGATCTAAATCTGGAATTCTAAGGTGTGACTAAATATGAACAGCACAAATACAATACACTAGAAATTATGGCCTTTTAAACAATTGCTGTAATTTTAAAATGTGAGATAATTAAAAATATACAAGAGGGAATAGACGGATAAACAAGGGGGTTTTAGGACAGATGGTTTATTTAATAATTCCCTTACTAGAGAACATTTAGATTATTCCACTTTTCTCAACTTCAAACAATGCTTCAGTGAATAGTTCTGAGCTACCTTTCTGGGAAAAGGTACAAGTTTCCCTTTTAGATATCACAGCATAGGATTCCTGAATTGGAAGTTACGTGCATTCACAAAACAAATTGAGGGTTGCTGGGGGGAGGGCGGTAAGGACAGGGGGGTGGGGTTATGGACACTGAGGAGGGTATGTGCTATGATGAGTGCTGTGAAGTGTGTAAACCTGGCGATTCACAGACCTGTACCCCTGGGGATAAAAATACATTATATGTTTATTTAAAAATAAATAAATAAATAAATAAAGTTATGTGCATTAAAAAATTTAATAAATGTGTCAAATGGTCTTCTAAAAGAAAAAAGGTACTAAGTCATAGCCTCATTAGGAGGGTCTAAGTCCCCCCATAATCTCATCAACACCGGGTATTTTCAAACTCCGAAACTTCTGCCAATCTGAAGGGGAAAAGGTGATCTTGTTGCTTCAACTTCTGTTTCCCAGAAAAATGAACATTTTTCATGAACACTAGACATTTACATTCCTTCTTGGTAAATTCCCTATCCATATTTTTTTAATTCTATTTTCCCTGGTTGATCTATAGATACCCTCTAGTCTAGATATTTTATATATTAATCTTTATCCTCCTCCAAATGCAGTCCAAATTTTAAAATCTAGCTCTGTCCCCTCAACTCCAGACTCTTTTTGTCCAACTGCCTACCATCTCTACTAAGAAAATGAACAGACATCTCAAAATTAACATGTTCAAAGACTAATTTCTGATCTAACCCACAACCCTCCCCAAATTTCTTTTTCCTACTGTCTCTTCATCTCAGAAAATGATAATCTCCTTCTATGATGAGTTCATTGACCACCCAGGCAGAACAGCTTTATGATCAGAATTTGATATCCTAAAACTGACTGTTTTTCGTGTCAACTAGCTGCTCTGAGATCAGAAACATATTCTATTCATCTTTTGTCTCACCACTAATCTTGAGTCATAGTCATAAAGAGGTATTCAATTAGTACTAAAATTCAAGCTGTCTTTAGAATACAGGAAGAGAGAAAAAATTAATCCTGCTTCAGTGATTCTTTCCAGTCCAGGAAACTGAAGACTTTATAACCCACAGCAACCTGTCCCCCACCCCCTTTAAAAACTCCATAGATAAAACTCATATGCAGTTAGGGTAAAGAACCACTCCCCCAAGGGATGGGAGAAAGAAAGGGGAAAAAAATGGATTAGCAAAGGAGAATGAGTATGAGGAAAATGAGGGAATGGAGCTGATTAAAACTAATTAGAATAAATATTTTTTGCTGGGCAGTAGAAAATGACTGGTTTGGTGACAGAGGGCAGGGCCAGACCATGAATGTCCAGATGTAAGATTTCTTATCTCCTCAAACAAAAGTAATTTTATATCCAAAAAATGAAGAAAAATCACTATGAGCCCTAGTTGAAATTAGATTCTTTCAGATTTCCCCAGAAGAGTAAGAGAAAGAACTTGGATGATACTTATAAAATAAAAATGTATTAAAAAGTAGAATAAGGAAGGGCGCCCAGGTGGCTCAGTCATTAGGTGTCTGCCTTCGGCTCAGGTTGTGATCCCAGGGTCTTGGGATCGAGCCCCACATTGGGCTCCTGCTCCGCAGGAGTCTGCTTCTCCCTCTCTCACTCCCCCTGCTTATGTTCCCTCTCTCGCTCATGCTCTGTCAAATAAATAAATAATAAATAAATAAAATCTTAAAAAAAAAAAAAAAAGGTAGAATAAGGGGCGCCTAGGTGGCTCAGTTGGTTGAGAATCTGACTTTTGATTTTCGGCTCAGGTCATGATCTCAGTGTCCTGAGATTGAGCCCTGCAACTGGCTCTGTGCTCAGTGAGGGGGTTCTGCTTGGGATTCTCTCTCTCCCTCTGCGCCCCCATCCTTTGCCACATATGTGGGTGCGTGTCCATGTGCTCTCTCTAAAAATAAGTAATTTTTTAAAAAGTAGAATAAGATATTGTAAAACTAAAAGGAGATAAAATTTTGGCCTTAATATGCCTTCTTAGAAAAAGTGAAGGAAATCTGTTTCAACAATCCTAAAAGGAAAATGAAAGAATTAAAAACAAAAACAAATTCAAGAAAGGTACTAGATTTACTAGATTTCCTCTCCTGTTTTGATCTCTTCAGTGGACCATAGCAACTAAATAATTATAGTAAACAATCAATCATGTCTAGTGACTTTACAAATGGCAAAATTTCTTCCCCCCTAAAAATGGCAAGTATTTTTTTTTTAAAGCCTACCTCTGAAGATGCCTATGTTAAAAAATAAATTCAGACAAACTACTAAGGAAGGAACTACAGGGAAACAATGGTACAAAAAACTACAGCCACTGGCTTCCTTCCTCTTAATAAAAAGGCATCAAGTCCAGATTATTATATGATTGGTTTCTATAAAACCTTTAAAGAAAATATAGTAACAATTATTAATAGATGATAGCATATAAAAAAGAAAAGACTTCCAAATTCATTTTATGAAACTAGCAAAATCTAGGTATCCAAACCTAACATAGATAATACAAAAGAAAAAGAAAACCACAATAATCCAACCTGTGAGGAAAGAAAAAAAAAATTTTTTTTTTAAAGCGAGGGAGAGAGAGAGGGAAAGGCAAAAGAAGAGAGAGAGGCAGAGGGAGGCGGGAGCAGAGGGAGAGGAGAGAGAATCTTAAGCAGGTTCCATGCTCAGCATGAAGCCTGATGGAGGGGTGGAGGGGTTTGATCTCACAACCCTGAGATCACGACCTGAGCAGAAATTAAGAGTCAGACCCTTAACTGACTGAGCCACCCAGGTGCTCTGGATAGAAACACTGTCTTCCTTCTCCCTTCCCCCAACCTTTCTCCTCTTCTCACTCTTTCCTCTCAAATTAATGCTAGTCATTCATCAGAAATTCAGTGAAATAGTACCTTAACAGGTCGAAGGAGGAAATTACAGATTATAGATGCCAAAAAATGACTATTACCAAAGATTAAAAATTTAAAATAAGTAATTAAAAAAAGAGAGACATGGTCCTCAAGTTTCAGAAGAATCACTACAAGAATTATGGTACTGTAAGCAAGAAGGCTAGAGCAACATTCAGTGAAAAAGATTCTGAATAATTCCTCTAAAATTAAAAAAAAAACACAAATACATCAGCTTAAGAAATAACTCACAGCTAATAAATTGTAGACTAAAATACATAAGTAAGTTTTCTACTGAGATAATTCTAAAATATCTCCAAGCTTAAAGATAGCACATATAAAAAGGAAGCATGAAAAAATGATAAAGACTTGAAATTTTAATCATATAGTCATTAAAATAAAACCAGTTGAAGTAAACAGATTAGAGCTAAAGAAAGAAAGAACTAGAAGAGGAGTCAGAGAAAATTAGCCAAAAAGCAGAGAAAAATGAATGGAAAATATGAACAACAAAGAATGGAATTTAAGTAAATTCGGAAGGTTAAACAGACAATGGGAGAGATATCTAAAGAGAAGATGGCTGTCATTTTCCAGAACAGTTGAAAATAAAAATTACTCAAGAGTAGCACAGTGAGCCGGGGAGGGGTGGAGAGGTTACGTTATTGACATTGGGGAGGGTATGAGATATGGTGAGTGCTGTTAAGTGTATAAGCCTGACGATTCACAGACCTGTACTCCTGGGGCAAATAATACATTGTTAATAATAATAATAATAATAATAATAATAATAAAAGAGTAGCACAGTGAGTCCTCTGTCCTGGCCATGACAGATAAAACTAAATCCACAACCATATAGGTTGAAATTAAAGTGCGTAAAAGTTCTTAAAATCAACCAGACAGAAAAGAAAAATATATCAGACATCATATTTCTTAACAATAAAAGAAGCCAGAAGATAATGAAATGACTTCAAGATACAAATGAAAACAGCTGACAACCTAGAAAAAGGAACTAAACCCAGAATAATGTAAAAGAAAGAATGGCAATGGGTATGGAAGACTGATCAACAGCCCCCAAATATCTACATTCTAAACCCTAGAACCTAAGTCACCTTATATGACAAAAAGAATTTTGTAGATGTAATTAAGTCTCTCTCTCTCTCTTTGCAATTAAGTATCTTGAGATAGGGAAATTATCATGGGTGGGCCTTAAATGTTACTTCAAGCATCCTTATAAAATGGAATTGGAGGGAGATTTTATTACAGAGGATTAGATAACATGAAGATCTACCAGAGAGATTTGAAGATGCTACACTGCTGGCCCTGAAGCTGAAAGAAGGGACTATAAATAAAGGAGTCCAAGGAATGCAGTTCTAGAAGCTGGAAAAGGCAGGGAAATATGCTCCAGAGGAAAAGCAGTCTTTTTGATACCTTGATTTTGGCCCAGTGAAACCCACTGTGGACCTCAGGCCTTCAGAATTATTAAGAGAACACAGCTGTGGTATTATAAAATACCAGGTTTGTGGTCATTTGGTACAGCAACCGTAGGAAACTGATATAAACGGGAACCTAGAAACTAATAAACACAAGGATAAATCTAAATAAGCATAAACTAAATAAAACAACAAAAACAATGGTAACAACTATTGGGGGAAAATGGCCAGCACTAAAGCATTCTAAGACCCACCTATTATTCAACAAGAGGGATCCTGGAACATCTTCATGTGCCAGACAGATGTCAAAACAACACAGGAGTCAGCCTAAAGGGAGTCATACTGCCCAAATTCGGAAGATAATCAGCAAAAAGAGTAAAAACCACAATTAACTGTAATAGAGTGCATACATAAAATAAAAACTCACTAGTCCATAAAAGTAAGAAAGTATGTTTTGGGCAATGTTTGCCACCACTGTTAGTGACTATTCCATCTATAGAAAACTAAACATTACTAGAAAAGAATCACGAATTTATCTTGCCTTTTGGGGGGAAAAATTCTACTTACTCCCGTTTGATTTGGGAAGCCCTCTTTACAAAAAAAAAAAAAAAAAAAAAGCCAGCTAATATAAAATCACTGATTCAGGAAAGATCACAGGAGGCTAAAGCCATTAGGTGAAAAGCTGATGAACAGGGTACATATAATGTTAAAGCATTTCTGCATACTAAAGACAAAGGGAAACACCACCTTTACAAGGAGATGGGGCTCAGAATCATTAATAGAGGGACATAATGTGATGCAACATAAATGACACATTATTTATCACCCATGAAGTATACCTGCAAAACATTCATATAGAATCAAATCAAACTTTTATACTTAGCATCAAATTTAGAAGAAATATCCAGAATAACAAAATGGGTTAAAAGTACCACAATGAAATAATCAGGAAAACAGAGAATATGGGACATTCTACAAGACATTTATCTCTCTTTGAAAGTCAAAGCCCTGACAACCAAAGAAATCCAAAATATGACACACTGCAGGACAAGTGTCCTGGTCTCTAATAAATCATGTCATGGGAAACAAAATGGTGGGTGGTCAGTTGAAGACTCTAAGACAACAATTATTAAAAAACAACTAATTCAATGCATGCACAAAAAGGAGATCTTAGTTCAGGGATGGAGGACAGTCATAAAAAACACTTAGGATAATCGTGGAAATTTAAACATGGACTTCATGCAATTATGGAATTGTTAATCTCCTTAAATACAATATTTTAGACAGGTAAAATAATCTTCCAGGATCTAGAAATCTAGCAAAATGTTAACTGTTGAAGCTAGGCAGTATAAGTAATACCTATGTAAGTGTTCATTGTACTGTTATTTCCACTTTTCTGTGGGTTTGAGTTTTTCCCTAAACTTTTTATTTCATTTTCCTTTATTTCTTCCTAACAATCCTTTTTCTCTTAAAGTCTATTTTGTGATACAAACCTACGTACACCAGCATTCTACCACTATGTGCTTGATTTGTCTTTTCTCATCTTTTTACCTTATTTTTTTTTAATTAAGTAGGCTCCACACCTAGCATGGAGCCCAACATGAGGCTTGAACTCACAACACTAAGATCAAGACCTGAGTTGAGATCAAGAGTCAGACATTTAACCGACTGTGCCACCTAGGCACCCCTTCATCTTTTTACTTGCAACCACTGTGTGTCTGCTATAAATGAATTATGCATAGTTCTTTTGGCTAGCCTGTTTTGTTTTAAACATATTTATCTGTTTTAATTAAACAATTTAGTTCATTTACATTTTTATGGCTGATTTATTTCTACCATCTTATATTGTGTATTTTCCACTTACACTGCTTTTTCTTGATTTTCTGACTTCTATAGAACTGATAAAGTTTTGTTATTCTTTCTTTTTATTTCTATGTACATGTCACATTCCAGACCATAAAACATGTTTCATAACTATTATCAGACAAACCATATTCCTTTATCATGAGGAAAATTAATTAATTTAGAAATCAGTATTAATCAATTAATCAACTAAATCAATTAATTTAGAAATCAGTAACAAAATGTGAATATATTTTGAGAAGTTCAACATTCACTTATTTTAAAAATCTTGATATTAGGGGCACCTGGGTGGCTCAGTGGGTTAAAGCCTCTGCCTTCAGCTCAGGTCATGTTCCCAGGGTCCTGGGATTGAGCCCCACATCGGGCTCTCTGCTCAGCAGGGAGCCTGCTTCCCTTCCTTTCTCTCTGCCTACCTCTCGGCCTGCTTATAATCTGTCAAATAAATAAATAAAATCTTTAAAAAAAATCTTGATATTAGAAATAGGGATCTTTTAACTTAATAAAATACATCTATAAGAAACCTGTAGCAGGGGCGCCTGGGTGGCTCAGTGGGTTAAGCCGCTGCCTTCGGCTCAGGTCATGATCTCAGGGTCCTGGGATCGAGTCCCGCATCGGGCTCTCTGCTCAGCAGGGAGCCTGCTTCCCTCTCTCTCTCTGCCTGCCTCTCCGACTACTTGTGATTTCTCTCTGTCAAATAAATAAATAAAATCTTTAAAAAAAAAAAAAAAAAAAGAAACCTGTAGCAAAATATCACAGTGAAAGGTCAGGCATAAGACAAAGGTACCTGCTATCCCTGATATCATACAGAGGAGGTTATAGTTAATAGTAGGGAGAGAAGATATGAAAAGGGACATAAAAATCGTAATAGTAGAGATTAAAATTTATTTGTAGGAAATATGATATCTATAGAAAATCCAAAGAGAACCTAGAAACCATTAGGGCTAATAACTAACACTAATACCTAGTATCTATAAAAACTAATGTAGAATTAGTTTATCAAGATAAGTGGATGTAAGATGAAGGACACAAACATTATACAGTACTCCAATGTACTGGCCAGACCCAATTAAAAAAAGATGCCATTCAGGGTGCCTGCGTGGCTGGGCTGGTGAAGTGTCTGACTCTTGATTTTGGCCCAGGTCATGATCTCAGGGTTATGAGATCCAGCCCCATGCTGGGCTCTGTGCTAAGCATGGGTCCTGTCTAAGAGTCTCCTTCTCCCTCTCCCTTTGGCCCTCCCCAATCTCCCTCTCTAAAATAAATAAATAAATATTTATTTGCAATTTTAAATAAATTATCTAAATAAATAAATAAATAAATAAATAAAATGGGGGTGGGACCCATGGCCTTCACAATAGCAACAAAGACCATAAAGAATCTAGGTATAAACCCTTTTTTAAAAAAGATTATTCATATTTAAGTAATCTCTACACCCAAGGTGGGGCTCAAACTCACAACTGCAAGATCAAGAGTCACACGTTCCACCAACTGAGCCAGCTTAGAGCCCCTAGGAATAAATCTAATAAAAGATATGCAAGACCTTTGTAGACAGAACAAGAAAATAACATCCAAATGCGTAAAAGAAGATTGAGAAGAGAAACTCAGAGGACCCCGGAGGTTAATTTCTTCCTCTCAGTACCTATCAACAAGTTGACTCAGCAGGTCTGAGTTTACTTGATGCAGGAAAAGACTAATGAGAGACACAGAGCTTCCTTTTCTAACAAGGCCATTTCATCAACCTCAAAGTTCCAATTATTACTGAGGAGCCCTTTCCCTGGTATATTAATTCTAGTTATATCTACTCTAAGTCCACATCTATGTGAAGATAATAGAGCTCAGGGGATTGTGTGTGCTCTGGCACTTCCTGTTTCCCACTAAATCTTATTTCACACTTATGCTATGTGATGAATGTGTGCAGGTGCATGGCCCAACCCTTCATGTGACAAAAACTCATAAAAATGTCCTTTAGTATGAAGACTCAGTATCATAATAATCTCAATTTCCCCCAAATTAATTCAGTAAAAGACAATAAACAAAATCCTGAGATTTTTTTTCCCCTATGGAATTTGGCAAACTGATTCTAAAATTCTTACAAAAGCACTGTAAAATGATAGCCTTTTAACTATTTTAAATAATAAGAATAAGAATGTACCATATGTACAGTAAGACTACCCATGTTTCATAGACTATATAATAAATAATTCTGGGGTAACTGGCTATCCTTACAGAAAATGTCAAATAATACAAAAGAAAAATGGGCAAAGGATTTATGAATAGGTAGCTGAACTAAAGAGAATTCAGACTATCCAACAGACACATGATAAAATAAATGACCTCATGGGGCCCCTGGGTGGCTCAGTCAGTTGAGCGACTGCCTTTGGCTCAGGTCATGATCTCGGGGTTCTGGGATTGAGCCCCATGTCAGGCTCCCTGCTTAGTGGGGAATCTGCTTTTCCCTCTCCCTCTACCCCTCCTCTTCCTCATGTTCTCTCTCTCAAATAAATAAATCTTTTAAAAATTAAAAAAATAAATGACCGAATTAGTAATCACAGAAATACAAATTAAAATAAGAAATCATTTCACATCCATGAGATGGGCAAAAAATTTAGGTCTAACCACATACAACAATAGGTGTTTTTCAATTTTACATGTGGTTATAATATAAATGCATGAGAATAAACTGAGAATAAATATTCTGTTAAGCTGAAGATGGGCATTATGCTATCATTTAACTATATCACTACTAACATACGTATAAGAAGTATTCTTTGCAGCAACATTTATAATAGCAAAATATTAGGACCAACTTAAATACTAAGAGAAAAATGGGCAAAAAAACAAAAGTAAAATAGTGTACTATACGTAAGTCAAAATGAGGAACTAGAGCTAAATATATTGACATGGATACATCTAAAAAACGTAACACTGAATGAAAAAAAATCAAGTTCCAAGACATACAGTTTTAAAATATGCAATTAATATTGTTTATGGATATACACCCATGGCAAAAATTTAGAAGTGAGGGGAAGTAGGTGAGTCATGGAGTAACTGGGTGATGGGCATTAAGGAAAGTGCTTGATGTGATGAGCACTGGGTGTTATATGCAACTGATGAGTCACTAAATTCTACCCTGAAACTAATAATATACTATATGTTAACTAAATTGAATGAATTTATTTATTTACTTAGAGGTTTTATTTATTTATACTACAGAGAGAGCGAGCGTGAGTTGGGGGGGAGGTAGAACAGAGGGAGAGGGACAGATACCGTGCTGAGCACAGAGCCAGATGTGGGCCTAATCCCACAACCCCAAGACAATAACCCAAGCTAAAATCAAAAGTCAGATATACAACCAACTGAACCATCCAGGTGTCCCTTAACCAAACTGAATTTAAATTAAAATTTTTTAAAAAATTTAGAAACATGCATGGGTATGATAAACACTAAACTCAGGATAATGGGTACCTCTGAAGATGAAGAGGGCAGGGAACAGGATAAAGGATAAGCTCTGATTACCTTTGATGGTCTGTAAGGTACTTTATCTGTGTCTGTAATTTTGTTTAGAAAATCTTAAGTAAATATGATAAAAGACTTAATTCAAAAAAGCTGGGTTATAGGTACATGAATAATGAACATTATCTTTTTTTAAAGATTTCATTTATTTATTTGTCCCAGAGAGAGAGCACAAGCTGGGGGAGCAGCAGGTAGAAAGGGAGAGGCAGGTTCCCCACTGAGCAAAGAACTGGATGTGGGACTCATCCTAGGATCCCAGGATCATGACCCAATCCAAAGACAGACACTTAACTGAATGAGCCACCCAAGGGTCCCCAAAATCAACATTATTGTACTTATGCTTTTCTTACACTTGGAAAAAGGAAGGGGAGAATGAAGAAGGAAATTGAGGTGGTGAGTTGCTTAGCTCCTTTTATACTAAAAGCTGTCCTTCCACTTATAATTAGGGTAGCCCTAAACCTCCCAACTCTAATCCTTGTGTTTCAGAAAAAAACAACTAATGAATACACAAAAACTTAAAGAGAACTCACAATCAGACTTCTCATTTACAAAAGTCTAGACCAATTTAACTGCAAAACCCTCTAATCAACTTAGTCCTTTATTCATGAATATGAATAGTCAAGAATCACAAGATATGAACAGCATGGTAACTACAGTTAATAACACTGTACTACGTATTTGAAAATTTCTAAGAGACTAAATCTTAGGAGTTCTTATCGCAAGAAAAAAAATTGTGACCATGTGGTGACAGATGTTAACTAGACTTACTGTGGTGATGATCTGTCAATATATACAAATGGCAAATCATGTTGTATACCTAAAACTGATATGTCTATTATATTTCCATTTAAAAAAAAAAAAAAAGGAGGGTGCCTGGTTGGCTCAGTCGGTAGAAGATATGACCCTTGATCTTAAGGTCCTGAGTTGAAGTCCCATGTTGGGTATGAAGCCTACTTTAAATTAATTAATTAATTAAGTCAATCTCTGTCTTAAAAAAAAAAAGAGAGAGAAAGAGAAAAGAATCACAGGATACCACGAAAATCCAACAGAAGGAAAGAAAAAGATCACAAAGAACAGAATGACCAGGCAAGGAGAAAAGTGGAAATACTGTTACAGGAAAAAATTTTAGAAAAGGTAAATAACAGAATGAATAAAGACCACAGCAGCAATCTGTAATAGGACATGTAGTCTCAAGAACTTACTTCAATAGGAATCATAGGTCTGAAAATATTCCTACCCTTGACTTAGCAATTCCACCTCAAGGAATTTTCCAAATCTCCTACAAAACTGGAAAAACATAGTAGGTCCTTGGTTCCAGTCTTTAAAAAGGTAAGTCAGTCACCAGGTGAAAAAACATCAACTGATTTTTGAAAATGGCACTACCTTTACATATAACAAAGCAAACAAAAACATGAACATGAAAAAACCGGTCTAAAAAAAAAAGAAAGGAAAATATACTCCATCAGAAGTAATGTTTCAGAGTAAAAGGTTAAAAGATAGGAAGTGTGGTTTTAGTAGAGTAAGTATGGTAAGCAAGAGGCACATGAAAACAAGAAGAGGTCAGAAAAATTAAGCAAGAAGCTAGATTATGAAGAAGTCCTGAAAACCCTGGTAAGTAGTTTGAATTTTACATTAAGTCCAATGAGAACTCAAACTCTCAAAACTGGGTACATGTGTATGAGTGTGTATGTGACATAATCTGATTGGTATCTTATTATTGACAATTATCATCCTATTTTCTAGATGAGAATATTGTGGCACAGAGGTACTAAGTATTTTGCTCACAGCCACAGAGCAGGTAAACAGTAAGGAGTCAGGATTTAATTCAAGATAATGAAATCCAGAACAGTAAATATTATAATGGCTTTAATTATCACTCTAGTGAAGAATGGATTATAGGAAGGTAAGAGTGGATGCAAAGAAGACCAGTTGAGGTTATGGTTGTAGGCTAAGCAAGAGATGATTGCTCGGACTATGGTGGAAGCAATGGAGAAAAACTGAATTTGGGATATATTTTAAAAGTAGAGAAAATAAAACTTACTAACGAATTAGATATGGGAAAGGGGTGGGAGAGAAAAATAAGAGTCAAGAGCCAAAATTTTGGTATAAGCAATAGGATGGACAATCACGCCATTTACTGAAGTGGGGCAACCAAGAGAGAAAGTTAGCAAGCATTACATATCACCAACAGCAG
Source organism: Mustela erminea (assembly GCF_009829155.1). NCBI lineage: Eukaryota > Metazoa > Chordata > Mammalia > Carnivora > Mustelidae > Mustela > Mustela erminea. The sequence continues at coordinate 13,230,712 of NC_045624.1, read as the reverse complement.
AGGTCAATGAAATGATCAAGAAGGCAAGCTGGCCGTGCATTTTAGAACTCAGGAGAGATGAGGCAGGAGATACATGCAGATGTCACAGCACAGTAATAAGCGGCTTTCCAAGGGAGTACAGGCAAAGAATAAACCGTAAGGCCCACCAATATTTAGAGGACTAGTGAAAAAAAAAAAAATAGAAACCACAAAAATGGTTGAGAAGAAACAGAAACTGAAGGAGGTAAAAAACTATTCAGAGAAGAAAATTCATTGCATAAAAACTGGAACAAGAATAATGGAAGAAGACACTAAGAAGGGTGGAATTTCATGTATCTGGTCATCACATTTACACACATTTGCAGAAATTACACGCATTTGCAGAAATACCTGACCTGGGAGATAACACAGCAAGTTTGCAGGCTAAAAGGAACATCCAACAGAGAGGGAGAAACTGATGATGTGGAAGAGAGATGCTAACTGCAGGAAAAAAGTCCCGGAGACAGTAAGAAGAGATGGAACCTGAGTCACAAGAAGAGGAATTAAACTGTCAGGGAAGGTCTCTGGTAACAACTGAAAGGAAGACAGAGAACATGAAGCCCAATGCAGATAAGTCTGTAGATTTGGTGGTGAGATAAGAGCTGCATCTAACTTCTCAATAAAGTTTGAGGTGAAGCCCACAGATTAGAGTGAGCTGTAAGAAGTTCGCAATGAGTGGAAACGAAGTCTTAACAGGGAAAGTGAAGCAGCAGCAGCAGCACTGCCAGCAGACACAGGTGAAGGCCTACTGAGGTTTATGGCAGAAATTTAAAGTGGTACATACAACTGCCTGAGGGTGGGCAGACAGAGAGCACACAGTTGGTATTTTGTTAGGCCCATAAAATGAAAGGGGAGAGAGTCAAGGGTATTAGTAATTGTTATAGTCATTCCCTGGTCCTAAAGTTGGTGGGTTGTGAAAAGACGGTTTCACTTAAGACGGCTGAAGTAGTGCTATAATCAGGGGCCAGACAGGTGTCTGGAATCTCCTTAAGATTAAAAAAGAGGTTGGTGGGTGGGGGAACCTGGGTGGCTCAGATCATGATCTCAGGGTCCTGGGACAGAGCCCTGAGTCAGGCTCCCTGCTCCTAGGGAACCTTCTTCTCCATCTCCTCCCTGCTCATGCTCTCTCTCTGATAAATAAATAAAATATTTAAAAAATAAAAAATAATAATAATAAAAAAGAGGTCGAGGATTTAAGAGTTTATTGATCAGAGTACCACAATAACTTAGGGCAGGTGAGTGAGAAATACAAAGAGGAAAGTAGTATTCCTGAAATCAATAAGCAGAAAGTATCCTGACTTTTCAGTTAAACTTGAAAATTAATCTAAAATTATCCAAAATGGAATAAAAGGAGGAAAGACTTTTTGTTTTTGTTTTTGTTTTTTCCTGGCTAATTAACAGCAGATATACCTTAGTAGTTTCAGGGATCCTGGAAAAATAAAACATAACAGCACCAAAAATGAACTATTTTATTATTATATTTTTAAAAGATTTTATTTTTAAGTAGTCTCTATACCCAACTTGGGGCCTGAAGTCACAATCCTGAAATCAAGAGCTGCACACTCCACCAATTGAGCCAGCCAGGTGCCACCCCCCAAATAACTATTTTTAAACTGTCCATAAGATCATGCACTAAATTTATTTAACTTCAAAAACAAGTCACTCTCACTTCTCCAAAACCCTGGAACACCATTCCAGAGCACTGAGCCTTACAATTCTACAGTAAAAGATGTGTGGGAAAACATAAGTATATAACTAGGGCATAATGGCCTATTAGGACTGTAAGCTCAGTGAAATTAAGATCAATACCACATTGATCACTATTTTATTCCCAGCACCTAAGAACACTAGCATGAAGCAGGTAGTTCACAGGTCAGAGAAGTAGGAGCCAAATTAGTCAAAATATTTTCCATCTTTCTCAAATGGAGCTCCATGAAAGAATTCAGTCCTAATGTACCAAGTGTGAGTCCAAGGCATTCTCTCTGATGTATAGAGAATGATGCTTATATGACTCTCAGAAGAGGCGGAGTTAAAAAACATGTTCACAAATTTTAGGTATTTTTTAGTAAATCTGAAATAATGAATAATATTTTGTGAAGAGCACTTAATGGTATGTGAGTGTTTTCAGGATACAATATTACCATACACACATTAGAAAAACATCACCTATTTCCTTTGCTTCATGGGCTTGTCCCCTTCCTGCAAAAAATACACTGTCGAGTATTCAACAATCTTACAATTTTTCTCTCGGTATAAGATCTTTCCAGCTTCTAATTCCATTTTCCCAGTGCCAGGTACTCTAATAACAAGGGTTGATAGGAATATTATGCCAATAGAATATTGTGCTTTTCTAGCACTAACTTTGTACCAGGCCCTGTTAACATACATCGTATATATTAAACTGGCTCAACTCCCCCCTAATAACTCAAGTAATTTAGTTTGCAACTATTATTATCCTTACTTTAAAGAAAAGCAAACAGGTGAAAAAACAAACCTGGCCCAGGTCAGACAGCTAATCAGTGGTAGAACTGTGATATACGGCATGGCCTGAGTGTCCATGAGAAGGCCAGAAGGCCCCCCTGATCTGCTGTGTCACTTTCTAGTTTCAGTTACCTGTGATCCACCACAGACTGCAAAGAGCTAATCCTCCTTCTGACAGATTGTCAGAAGGTCATTAGTGGCCTAAAGCTATATCACGGTGCCTGTCACTTCATTTCATCTCACCATGGAGGCATTTTATCATCTCACACCGTCACAAGGATAAGTACAATATAAGATATTGCGAGAGAGAGAGAAAGAAGAGACAACACATAACTTTTATTACAGTATATTGTTATAATGAATTATTTTATTATTAATGTTGTTAATCTCTTCCTGTGCCTAATTTAATAAATTAAACTTTATCACAGGTATGTATGTACAGGAAAAAACAAGGTATATATAGGGTTTAGTACTATACACAGTTTCAGGCATCCACTGGGGGTCTTGGAACATATCCTCCATGGATAAGGGGGGAAGTGGACTACTTGAAGAAAAATTCCATCATCAGGTAATTAAACCAAAATCCTTGACATTGTAGTTGAGGAAAGATTAGCACAAAACAATCATAATATGTCAGATGGTGATTAAAAACTCTAAGAAAAATCTAGCTGGAAAGCAGGAAGGAAGGGGGTGGCTATTAATTCTATAAAGTAGTTAAGAGTCAAAGGACTCACTGATAAGATAATACACGAATGGAGACCTGAGGGAGTGAGGGAGCAAACTTGCCATGCAGGTGTATAAAAGGAAAATCAGACGGAAAATAAATGCAAGGCATTAAGATAGAACGGATTGGTGACAGGCTGGCTGCATTCATGACCCCAATTAATGGTTTCCCTGTAGGCATACCTTCTGTTCAATAACTTGCAATCCCTTTCCATTCTAATCCTTCTCCAAGTGACTTGTTTCAGGCAACAGAATTTAGGAAACATGACCCAAGCAGAAGCTTAAAATGCAAACACAAACTTTTTCCTTTCCTGCACAATTGAACTTGCTTGCCCATATACCTATGCCTTGCTATGAAACACATTTAGGCTAGCCTCCTAGAACCAAGTTGTGCCATTCAAGGCCATCCTAGACCAGCTAGCCTTCTTAAACCATCAGTTTGGTCAAAGAAACTTAAAAGAGCATAGCGAAGGTTATCTCAGCCCATGTCCTGCTAACAGATTCACAGTGGTGGTTTGAAGCACTAAGCTTTGGGGTGGTTTGTTACATCAGAAATAATTAATACACTGTGTTAGAAGAGCACAACATACAATAGAACCTACAAAAACTTGTACATGAATCTTCACAGATGCATTATGCACAATTAACCAAAAAGGGGAAACAACCCCAACCACTCATCAACTAGTAAATAAATAAAATGTGGTATATAGCCATTCACTGGAATATTATTTGGCAACAAAATGAAATAAAATACTGATATATGCTATAACATGAACAAATCTTGAAAATGTACTTATTAAAATAATTAGAGTAGAGAACTTAAATAAGAGCTAGATATCTACATTTACAATTAAATTAAAAGGCCTGGGCTAGAGATAGAAATCTGGAAATTGAGAAGTAACATGATTTTCACTCATTCTAAATGACACTTTTTCTTTTACATTGTAAAAGAAATCAGAATGCATGTTACAACTGGTGACATCTTAAAATTGCTGTTGTCCAGATGGTGAGCACAATGTAGTTCTCATTGCCTACACGTGTACAACTTGATGAACTCTATTCAGATGGTCATCAGTAAACTAACTTATGAGCATTGTTGGTATTACATATGTTGACTTTAACTGCCACTGTAAAATATATCCAGAAAGATTATGTTTCTCCATTGAAACAAAAGTTACTATGTATGCAGAAAGGCATAAAACAAGAGATGGCTGAGCTTAAATTTGATATGGGTGAAAGAGGTTAAGTTTAAAAAGTGAAAATAAGCTCTGAAAAAGTTTAATTTATTGTTTTTTTGTGGTACATACAACAACAGTGTATCTTACAACCAAATATATCTCTGATTCAGTGAAAAATAAGAGATGATATTTAAGATTATAAAATGGAAAGACAGACCCCAGGGCAAGATCCTACCTCATCACAGCTCTTCTGTCATAGGAGAACTGCAAAAATTTAGTGAGATAATTATAAAGCACTATGCAGACTGCTTAAGACATAATTAAAAACACAACCATTAGGTACTGATATCACCATTAAATGTTTAAAGGCCCACAACAGAAGTTCTATCAAATGAGCAGTTTCCACAGAATGTGTACTAGCCAGGATAGACTACATTATGCTGTGTTAAGGAATCCCCGATGGCTTAAAACAAAAAAAAGTTTATTTTTGTTCATGCTATCTGTCCATTTCAGAGAGACCGGGAAGCTCTGATTATTTTATCTGATTATTACAGTCATTCAGGAATTCAAGCTGAAAGAGCAGCCACCATTTAGAACAATGCCAATCACTAGGCTGGGCAGAAGGGGATGGGGGAAGCTTTGGAGGAACTAATACTGGCAATTAGACCTAAGATATGAGGAGACACAAGACATTGCTGTTCATAACACACTGAAACGAACTAGTCATATGGCCTTCTGTGTAACCAGAATAGTAAAATTGGATATAGGAAAGAAGCATGAATGATTACCACAGAAGACTGATTTATCTAGAAATACAACAGAAAGGGACGCCTGGGTGGCTCAGTCTGTTAAGTGGCTGCCTTCAGCTCAGGCCATGATCCCAGGGTGCTGGGATTGAGCCCCGCATTGGGCTCTCTGCTCAGTGGGGAGCCGCCTTCTCCCCTATCTGCTGTTCCCCCTGCTTGTGCTTGCTCGCTCTCTCGTTTGCTCTGTGTCAAATAAATAAATAAAATCTTAAAAGAAAAAAGAAAACTACAGAAAGATAACCTGACACTGATGATAACTACATGTCAGAAGAAATAAGGAAATATATTACATACATCTACCAAACACCATCCACATTTAACAGCCTTTGCCCCTTCTTTAATGCCAGTATAGTTAACATCCAGTATTATATGGGTTCCAGGTATACAACATAGTGATTCCACAATTCTTTAAACCACTCAGTGCTCATCATGATGAGTGTACGATGAATCCCTCTCATCTATTTTGCCCATCCTCCCCACCTAATTCCCCTCTGGTAACCTTCAGGTTGTTCTCTATAAAGAAGTCTGTTTTTTGGTTTATCTCTCATTTTTTCCCTTGGCTTTTTTAAATTCCACACGAGTGACATCATATGGTATTTGTCTTTCTCTAACTGATTTATTTCACTTAGCACTAATGCCCTCTAGATCTGTCCATGTTGTTGCAAATGGCAAGATTTCATTCCTTCTTATGACTACTATTCCAGTATGTATACGTACATATGTATAAACACACATATATGCATATACACATGTATGCATATACATGTGTGCATATGCATATATATGTACATATATACACCCCACTTCTTTTACCCATTCATCTATCATTGGCCACTCAGGCTGCTTCCATAATTTGGCTACTGTAAATAATGCTGCAATAAACAAAGGGATGCAAGTATCTTTTCACGTAAGTTTTTTTTTTTTTAAAGATTTTATTTATTTGACAGAGAGAGATCACAGCAGACAGAGAGGCAGGCAGAGAGAGAGAGAGAGAAGCAGGCTCCCTGCTGAGCAGAGAGCCCGACGCGGGACTCGATCCCAGGACCCTGAGATCATGACCTGAGCCGAAGGCAGCGGCTTAATCCACTGAGCCACCCAGGCGCCCCTCACGTAAGTATTTTTATATTTTTTGAGTAAATACCCAATACTGGAATTACTAGATCACATGGTAATTCTCGTTTTAAAATTTTGAGGAACCTCCATTCTATTTTCCACAGTGGCTATACCAGTTTGCATTCCCACCAATGGTGTACAATGGTTCCTTTTTCTCTAGATCCTTGTCAACACGTTACTTGTGTTTTTGATTTTAGTCATTCTGACAGGTGTGAGATGGTGGTATCTCATTGTGGGTTTGATTTGCATTTCCCTGATGATGAGTGATGTTGACCATCTTTTCATCTTGTCTGTTGGCCAACTGTATGTCTTCTTGGAAGAAATGCCTATTCATGTCTTCTACCCGTTTTTTAAATTGGATTATTTATTTTTTTGTTGTTGACATGTATAAATTCTTTATATATAAAGATACTAAACTATTATCTAGTATGTCATTTGAAAATATCTTCTCCTATTCAATAAGCTGTCTTTTAGTTTTGATGATTGTTTCCTTCACTGGACACAGCTTTTTATTTCAATATAGCATCAACAGTTTATTTTTGCTTTTGTTTCCCTTCCTTAGGAGACATATCCAGAAAAATGTTGCTATGGCTGATTATCAGAGAAATTACTGTTTATGGTCTTTTTTAGGACTTTTATGATTTCAGGTTTCACATTTACATCTTTGATTGATGCTGAGTTTGTGTATGGTGAAAGAAAGTGGTCCAATTTTCCCCACCTCATTTGTTGAAGGTCTCTTCAACTATCTTTTCCCCATTGCATATTTTTGCCTCTCTTGTCAAAGGTTAACTGACCATATAATCATGGGTTTATTTCTGGACTCTCTATTCTATTCCGTTGATTTATGTGTCCACTTTTGTGCCGTACCACACTGTTTTGGTTAACAGAGTTTGGTAGTATATCTTGAAGTCTGAGATTATGGTATCTTCAATTTTGTCATTCTTTTTCCAAGACTACTTTGGCTATTCAGGGTTTTCTGTAGTTCCATATGAATTTTAAAATTATTTGTTTTAGTTCTGTGAAAAATGCTACTGGAATTTTGATAGGGATTGCAGATTGCTTTGGTAGTGTGGACATTTTAACAGTATCTGTTTTTTCAATCCATGAGCATGCAGTATCTTTCCATTTGTTCGTGTTACTTTCAATCTCTTTCATCAGTGTTTTATTCTTTTTAGAGTACAAGTCTGAATTTCCTCAGTTAAGTTTATTCCGAGGAATTTTATTATTTTTGGTGCAATTATAAAAGGAATTGTTTTCTTAATTTCTCTTTCTGCTCTTTCATTATTACTGTGTAGAAATGGAACCAATTTATGCATACTGATTTTGTATTATGCAACCTTACTGAATTCATTTATTAGTTCTAGTAGTCTTTTGGTGGAGTCTTTAGGGTTTTCTATGTACAGTGTATCATCTGCAAATAGTGAAAGTTTTACTTCTTCCTTACTAATCTGGATTCCTTTTATTTCTTTTTCTTATCTATTGTGGCTAGGACTTCCAGTACTATTTGAATAAAAGTGGTGAGGGTGGACATCCTTGTCTTGTTCCTGACCTCCACAGAAGAGGTCAATCCATTCCCCAACCCCAGTATGATCTTTTTTATTTTTTTTTAAGATTTTTTTTTTAAAGATTTTATTCATTTATTTGACAGACAGAAATCACAAGTAGGCAGAGAGGCAGGCAGAGAGAGAGAGGAGGAAGCAGGCTCCCCACTGAGCAGAGAGCCCGATGCCGGGCTTGATCCCAGAACCCTGGGATCATGACCCGAGCCGAAGGCAGAGGCTTTAACCCACTGAGCCACCCAGGCGCCCCAATGATCTTACATGTGAGTTTTTCCACATGTGGCCTTTATTATGTTGAGGTATGTTCCTTATAAGTCTACTTTGTTGAGGGTTTTTTTATCATGAATGGATGCTGTACTTTGTCAAATGTTTTTTCTATATCTATTGAAATGATCATATGGTTTCTATCCTGTCTCTTGTTGATGTTATGCATCATGTCAGCAGATTTGCAAATACTGAACCACACTTGCACCCTGGAAATAAATCCCACTTGATATGTGAATGATTTTTTCAATGTATTATTGGATTAAGTTTGCCAATGTTTTGTTGAGGATTTTTGCATCTGTGTTCACCAAAGAGATCAGCCTGTAGTTCCCCTTTTTTGTGGTGTTTTGAATTGGTTTTGGTATCAGGGTAGTGGTGGCCTATCAAATGATTTGGAAATTTTCCTTCTATTTTTTGGGGAAAGTTTGAGAAGAAAAGGTATCAATTCTTCATTAAGTATTCAGTAGGGATTACCCTGTGAAGCTGTGTGGTCCCAGGTAATTGTTTATGGGCAATTACTGATTCAATCTCTTTCCTGTTCTGTTTTTGCAGACAAATTTCTGTTTCTGTTCAAATTTTGTACTTCTTCATGCTTCAGTTTTAGAAGGTTACATTATTTCTAGGAATTCACACATTTCTTCTAGGTTGTCAAATTTGTTTCTATGTAATCCTTCATAATACTCTCTTAAAATTCATTGTATTTCTGTGCTGTCAGTTATTATTTCTCCTTTCATTTGTCATTTTGTTTGTGTTCTTTCTCTCTCGTTAATGAGTCTAGATAATGAGTCTAGAATTTTGCTGATCATTTCAAAGGACCAGCTCCTGATTTCATTGATCTGTTCTGTTTCTTAGTTTTCTATAACATTTATTTCTGCTCTCATTTTTACTATTTCCTTTCTTCTGCTGCTTTTTGGTTTTGTTTTGTTTTTTTTCTAGCTTCTTGACATAGGTCTATATTGCTATAAACTTCCCTCCTATAACCCCTTTTGCTTTGTCCTAAAGATTTTGGTTTGTCCTGTTTTCATTTTCATCCCTTCCACATAATTTTTTATTTCTTCTTTGATTTCTGAGTCAGTTGAGTATCTGACTCTTAATTTCAGCTTGGGTCATGATCTTGGAATCCTGGGATTGGGCCCCAGGTAGGCCTCGGTGCTCAGCAGATGGCCTGCTGGGGATTCTTTCCCTCTCCCTCTGCCCACCCCCCCCCCCCCCACACACTTGTGTGCACTAAGACAGATGAATAAACCTTTAAAAATATATATATTCAAAAAAGTAACAATTGATAGGTACATATTTATTACCATTTTTATACTTGTTCTGTGCTTGTTTTTATAGTTCTTCTCTAATGCTTTCTTCTCTTGCTCCCTTTCATGGTTTGCTGGCTTTCTATAGTGATATCTTTGGATTCCTTTCTCTTTATTTTTTGCATATATATTACTGGTTTTTGATTTGTGGTTATCACTGGGTTTATATATTAACATCTTCTGCATATAAGTCTATATTAAATTGATGTTCACTTAAGTTTGAACCCACTCTTTACTCCTCACCCCCGCATCCATCTTTTAGGTATATGGTGTCTTATTTTACTGCTTTTTGTTTCCTACTTTTCTTATGCTTGTTTATTACGGTCTTTCCTTTCCACTCAGAGTCGCTTTTATAATTTCTCATAGGGCTGGTTAAGTGGTCATGAACTCCTTTAACTTTTGCTGTCTGAGGAGCTCCATCTCTCCTTCTGTTCTAAATGACAGCCTTGCTAGATAGAGTACTTCCTGGCTTTTTTTTCTTTTTTTCCTTTCAACATTTTGAATGGATCATGTCACTCCTTTCTGACCTGCAAACTTATGGGGCTTCCATGTATGTAACAGTCTTTTCTTGCTGCTTTTAAAATTCTCTTTATTACTATTTTTTGCCATTTTTTTTCAAAGACCTTGTTTATTCATTTGACAGAGATCACAAGTAGGCAGAGAGGCAGGCAGAGAGAGAGGAAGGGAAGCAGGTTCCCTGCTGAGCAGAGAGCCCCACGTGGGGCTCGAACTCAGGACCCTGAGATCATGACCTGAGCTGAAGGCAGAGACTTTAATCCACTGAGCCACCCAGGCGCCCCTGCCATTTTAATTACTATGTGTCTTGGTGTGGACCTCCTTGGGTTGACTTTGCTGGGGCAAATCTCTGCGCCTCCTGGATCAGATTAGTGCAGTTTTCAGCTATTATTTCTTCAAGTAAATTTTCTACCCCTCTTTCTCTTCTTCTGGGATCCCTATAATGTGAATACATTATGACTGATGGAGTCACTTAGCTCCCTAAAGTCTACTCTCATTATGTGTTATTTTTTTTATCTCACCTGCTCAGCTCGATTACTTTCCATTACACTGACTTCTAGATTGTTAATTTGCTCTTCTGTTTCCTCTAGCTTGCGATTTATTCCATCCACTGTATTTTTTATTTCACTTACTGTGTTCTTCATCTCTGATTTTTTTCTTTTTTAAGATTTTACTTATTTATTTGAGAGAGAGAGTGAGCACAAGTGGGGAAGAAGGGCAATGGGAGAAGAAATCTCCCTGCTGAGTGGGGAGCCTGATGTGGGGCTTGGTCCCAGGACTCTGGGACTATGACCTGAGCTAAAGACAGAAGCTTAATCAACTGAGCCACCCAGGAATCCAATTGGTTCTTTTTTAATCTCTTTGTTAAGGGTCTCACTCATGTCCTTCATTCTTTTCTCAAGTCTGTTCAGTATCATTACAATCATTCCTTCTCTATTAGGTACATTACTTACAACCCTTTGGTTTATCTCTTTGTGATTTTGTCCTATTCCTTCACTTGGAACATATTCCTCTGTCTCCTCACTTTTTCCAACTCTCTATGTGTCTGTTTCTGTGTGTTAGAAGTCAGTTTCATCTCCTGCTTTTGAACGTGATGGCCATATGAAAGAGGTCCTGTAGTACCCTTCAGTGCAATGTCCCCTGTTCACCAGAAATTGGCACTTGAGGGGATGTGTCCTACATGTGTTGCCCACACCCTGCTCTTTTGTCCTGGTCACTTTTTCCTTTAGTCCAGTCAACCTAAGACGTTCTCACTGCCTACTGTGGGTAGTGTTTAATCCCCAGCAGAGGTGATGTACAGTTTTAACAAGGTGTGCACTGGTCTCCCGGTGGGGTGGCAGCTGTGACAGGCAAGTCTCATTTCACAAGGGCTGGCCTGGGCAGATAGGCAAAGTGGGTGAGGATGCAATTTTAACAATGTGCACCTAGGGCTTCTGCAGGGCGTGCCACCACAGCCTACCAAAACTGAGGCTCTGCAAAACTTGTGGGTAAGGAGACATGGTGTTGGCAAGGTTTGCACTGCTCTTCTTGGACAGGAAACCCACAGTGCCAGGACTTGAGGTAAGGGGGTAGATGGAGGCATGACTAGAAAGGCAGATCCACTGAAGCACAGCGAATGGGGCCTGGCATAAGCAGCTTAGAAAGTGAATGTTGGGAGCAGTGCTCGTTCACACAGGTGGCTGTATATATAGTTTATGCTGGGGGCAGGGGAGGAAGATGGCACCTGCCAGCTCCTTTGTTCCTAGAGAGGCTCCTTAACTATCACTACCCCTTAGGGACACACTCTGAAATGAGTAAAGTACTCTCCCCTCCCAGAATATCCCTGGTGTTTTTCAAACTATTGCTTCTACACTATAAGTCTGTGGGCCGTCTGTCCTACTATCTCTTTAAGGGCAGGGACTCAGCATCCTATCACCCTCCAAGCTCTCCCGGAGCCATAAAGCTCACTGTTTTTAATATTCCAGGCATTAAGTTCTGCTTGTTGTACGAATTTATGAAATTCGGCCCCTTGCTTTCAACACCAAGTTATGGGGATTTGTCTTTCCCATGCAGCCTCCCCCATGTCCTATTCTGCTTCCCCCCATTCTCTTAGCTATTGGGTCCCTACCCCACGGATGGCCACAGTCCATTTAACTTCCTACTGCATCTCCACCCTTCTACTTTCTTCATTGTGGCCTCTTCTCTCCCTTCAGTTGCGGAGTCTATTCTACTGTCTTCAGGTCATTTCCTGGGTTACATATGCTGATGTGAGTATACCTTGTTGTACCAGTGGAAGGAACTTAGGGTCCTCTTACTGTAACATCTTCCCAGCCTCTCTTGTGTACCACAAATATTTTTTTCTTTTTAGTTTTTATTTAAACTCCAGTTAGTTAAAATACAATGTAATATTAGTTTTAGATATACAGTATAGTGATTCAATGTAAACTTTTAAGATAATGCCCTTCAATTAAAAAATGAGGTTAATAATTCCTTGCTCTAGGGGTGCTTGGGTGGTTCAGTCAGTTGAGCATCCAATTCTTGGTTTCAGTTCAGGTCATGATCTCAGGGTTGTAAGACTGAGCCCTGTGTCAGGCTCTAAACTCAGCAAGGAGTCTGCTTGAGATGCTCCTTCTTTGTTCCTCCCCAAACCCTACTCTATCTCTCTCTAAAATCTTTTAAAAAAGTAATAATTCTTTCATCTACATACCTAAAGGAATCTATTGTGATAACCAGAAAACAATACACTTTGTGCTCACCTCAGCAGCACATATACTAAAAAAACAATATGCACTTCTCCATGAGCTGTAATATGGTGATGGACTTCCTTATTTTAACTTTTAAGAAAATTTAAAACAGGAACATTTCAAAAATATCATTCAAAACTACATTTTAAAATATGCTACTAACATAATAAAAAACTGCTTTAAAAACATGCTAAAACATTAAAAAAAAGCAATTCTCTACTGTCCCATTAATGTTATTAATTTTAGTTTATTTCTGAGACTTCTTAACTTTTCTTAAAACTGTAAGGCCCTACCTGAAGAATTTGCCCAGCTCCAAGGTTCCAGAAAATCTTAACTTCATAAATCCTTACAGGTAGCTCTCTTCACTTCCAAATTTCTAATGAGTTCATCCTTCTGACTCAGGTAACTAGAAAAAAAAAGGCTTTAGCCTATATTCCAACTGCTCTAAAGTTTTGCTTTCCTGAACAAAACAAAAGAGAGAGAGAGAGCTGCAAAAAGCATTTCTATGACTCAGTGTGAACCTGTATGGCTATCATTTCATAGTCAGATTAATTCTCTTAACATAATATTCAAAATGTACAGGAAATAATTCAAAATTATTCAACATACAAAGAACCAGGAAAATTACAAACTCACATGAAAAGACAACCAAAGGATACTAACTCCAAGATGACCCAAATGTTTAAGTTATCTGACAAAAACTTTAAAACAGCTATAATAAATATGCTTCAATAAGTGATCAAAAATACTTTTGGGTGCCTGGCTCCCCCAGTCACTAGAGTATGTGACTCATGATCTCAGGATTGTATGTTTGAGCCCAACATTGGGTGTAGAAATTACTTACAAATAAAATCTATGAAAAAAATACTCTTGAAACCAATGAGAAACTAGAGAATCTCAGCACCGTAAAGACAGAAGAACCAACAGAAACTTTACAACTTAAAATTTAAATAACATAAATTTAAAAACTCAATGGATGGACTTCACAGCAGACTGAAGATAGAAGAGTCAGTTAACATGAATACAGATCAATAGAAATTATCCAATTTTAAGAGCAGGGGGAGGATTTTAAATTAAAAACAGAACTTCTATGGTTCTATGGAACAACAATAAGATTAAGAGTTGTGTCACTGAACTCCAAAAGGAATGGAAAGTGAACAGTAAAAAATATTTGAGGGGTGCCTGGGTGGCTAAGTCAATTAAGCATCCAACTAGTGATTCTGGCTCAGGTCATAATCTCATGGGTCATGAGACTGATCCCATCATCACCTCTGCGCTCAGCAGGGAGTCTGCTTGAGATTCTCTCTCTCCCCCTCTCTCCACTCCCTCCACTCTCTTGCATGCTCTCTAAAATAAATAAACATATCTTTAAAACATTTTTGAAAAAATAATTGTTGAAACTTTCCCAAATTTGACAAAACATGTAAAACTGAAGAGTCAGAAAGGTCGGTGAATCCCAAAATGGATAAATACATAGAAATAAACACAAATACATAATTAAATGCTGAAAACTAAAGACAAATTATCTTGCAAGCTGATAGATAAAAATTACCCACAAACTGTAAAGGAACAACATTTCAGATGACTACAGATTTCTCACTGGAAACCATGAAGACCAAAAGAAAGTAGCACATTTTCAAGGACCAAAAGAAAAGAATTGACAACCTAGAATTCTCTATCCAGTGAAAATATCTTTCAGCAATTAAAGCAAAGATATTTTCAGATAAAAGAAAACAAAGAGAATTTGTTGTCAACAGACTTGCTCTGTAAGAATTACTAAAAGAAATGGTAAATGTAATATATTAATCCTCACCTCTTACATTCTTTTAAATATGTATAATAGTTGAAAAAGAAAACGTATAACACTGCCTAAGGGGGTTTATATGAAGAGAAATGTAACATCCACGTCAACAATATCAAAAGGAAGACAGAGACCTATACAATGGTAAAATTTCTAATAATGCACTTAAGGGGATAAAAAATTTATTCTAAGCAGATAGTGAAGACTTTAGTATGTATATTATAATCTCATGAGCAATCACTAAGGAAATATACACAGGATTACCACACAAAGGAATTTTTAAATGGAATACTAAACAATGTACAAATAATCCAGAAGAAGGCAAGAAAGGAGGAAGAGAATAATGAAAAACAGAGAAAACTAACATAAAACAAACAACTAAACTGGTAAACCTAAGTCCAGACATATCAATAATTACATCATATTACAGTAAATGGCCTATAGATACAAATTAAGAGGTAAAGACAGACAGAAGAGATGAAAAAATACCCAACTACATGGTGTCCACAAATAACTCACTTTAAATTTAATGACATAGGTAGCATAAAAGGATGGGAAAATACCTATCATAAAAACTAATAATAAAAAAGCTTTACTATGTTAATATCAGATAAAGTAGACTTCAAGGGGAAAAAAGTAGAGAAAAAAATGACACTACACAATGATGAAAGGGTCACGTCACAAAGAAGACAAAAGTATCTTATTGTGCACCTACTAACAGAGCTTTAAAAAATGTAATTAAAAACTCATAAAATATGAAAGGAAAACAAAGTCACAATTATACTCGACTTAAACACTCCTCTTTCAGTAACAGAACTAGCAGAAAGACTAGTAGGATACAGAAGAAATGAATATCTTCAATCCACTAGATCAAATTACATTTACATAACACTCCACTTAACAACAGAATACAAATTCTTGTAAAGTGCAAACAGAAAATTCACAAAGATAGATAATATGCAAAATCATAAAACAAACCTTGACAAGTTTAAAAGAACATAAACTATGTTCTCTAATCATAAAAGCATTAAACTAGAAACAAAGATAATTGGGGTGCCTGGGTGGCTCAGTTGATCAGGTATCTGCCTTCCGCTCAGGTCATGATCCCAGGGTTCTGGGATCAAGACCCAGAGTGGGCTCTCCCCTCGGTGGGGCGCCTGCTTCTCCCTCTCCCTCTACTTGCTACTTTGCCTACTTGTATTCTCTGTCTATTTTAAATAAACAAAAATTGTAAAAAACAGAACAAAACAAAACAACCCAGATAATTTGAAAACCTCCCAAACCCTTGGAAATTAAACACCACACTTCTTAATAATCCCTGGGTCAAAAAGAAAGCCCCCAAATCAGAGATCATTATCCTTCATAGGCAAAGATGCAAAAATTATTAACAATGTATTAGCAAATAATCCAGGAGTTATAAAAAGAAGTAAAAATGCGAATACAAGGGGCACCTGGGTGGCTCAGTGGGTTAAAGCCTCTGCCTTCGGCTCAGGTCATGATCCCAGGGTTCTGGGATCGAGCCCCACATCAGGCTCTCTGCTCCGCAGGGAGCCTGCTTTCTCCTCTCTCTCTCTGCCTGCCTCTCTGCCTACTTGTGATCTCTGTCTGTCAAATAAATAAATAAAATCTTTAAAAATAAAATGTGAATACACCATACTGAATTTGTAGGATGCTGCTAAAGTAGTACTTAAAGGGGACTTTATGCCATTAAATTTATAACATTGTATTAGAAAAGAAAAATTCAAATTTTTCTCAAATTCATCTTAAGAAACTAGAGAAAAAGCAAAATAAACCCAAAGAAAGTAGGACAGATAATAAAGAGCAAAATCAATTAAATTTTTAAAAGAGGGGAAATTACATTTTAAAAATTAAACTGTTAGAAAAGACAGTAGGGGACACCTGGGTGGCTCAGTTGGCTAAAAGTCTATCTTTGGCTCAGGTCATGATAGCCTGCTTCTCCCTCTGCCTCTGCCACTCCCCCTGCTGCTCCCCTTGCTTGTCTTCTCTTGCACTCTCTTTCTCTCAAATAAATTAATTAATTTAAAAAATTAAAAAGATAACAGGCTCAAAGAGGAATCACTTGTGCTAACGCCACAGCACCATCTGAGACTTAATACCTGATACAGCTGCAGTTCTGGTCTGCCCCAGAAATGTAACCTTAACCAGTCAGCCTGGAATACCTAGTCAGTAATTTGCCCGATAGACCCATGCTATCCCTCCCCCCAGCAAAAGAAAAGTGACCTTGCTTGAAACAAATCCGTTTTCTGCTGGAATAATCTCCTTGTCCTACCTCCTTCTGCCTAGAAGAGTCTTCCCTTTGCAGAGCTCTTTGTAGCTCCTTTCTGTCAGATGTGATGCTGCCCAATGCATGAATGGTTGAATAAAGCCAATAAATTTTCTAAAATTTACTCAGTTGAATCTTGTTTTTTAACAAACCAAAGCTAGTTCTTTAAAAAAATCAAGAAAAGTTTATAAATCTCTAGTGAGAAGTACAAAGAAAAAAGAAAAGACACAAATTACCAACACTAATTATGAAAGAAGAAACTAGAGACCCTCAAAGACATTTAGAGATTGACAAGAGAATACTATAAAAAACTCAAAATGTACATGAATTCAAAAACTGAAAATAAACCAATTCCTCAAAAACCACACACACATACACACACGCGCGCGCGCACAAAACCTCCTACAAGGTGGAAGAGATAATCTCAATTTCCTAAAACCATCAAGGAAATGATTATTTTAAAAACCTTCCTTAAGGGGCGCCTGGGTGGCTCAGTGGGTTAAGCCGCTGCCTTCGGCTCAGGTCATGATCTCAGGGTCCTGGGATCGAGTCCCGCATCGGGCTCTCTGCTTGGCAGGGAGCCTGCTTCCCTCTCTCTCTCTCTCTGCCTGCCTCTCCATCTACTTGTGATTTCTCTCTGTCAAATAAATAAATAAAATCTTTAAAAAAAAACAAAAAAAAACCTTCCTTAAAAGAAATCTCCAGATCCAAATGATTTCAGTAACAAGTTCTATAAAATGTTTAAAGAAATAAGAAATGAGACTAATTCCACACAGTGTCCTCCAAAAACAGAACAGGAGGAAACACTTGCCAACTCACTTTATAGAGCCAGCATTCCCTTATACCATTGTGAAAGACTACAAAAAAAGAAAACTACACACCAATGTCACTTTTGAATATAAATGCAAAGTCAAGGAAGAAATCACAAGGGATATTAGAAAATACTTTCAGAGACATGAAAATGAAAACACAACATATCAAAACTTAAGGGATACAACAAAAGCAGTCCTCGGTAGGAAATTTATACTGTAAATGCCCCCCTCTCACACCATATATGCAAATTAACTTAAATAAGTGATCTGAACATAAGAGCTAAAACTATGAACTCTTAGAAAAAAAACAAAATAGGGGCTCAGTAGTTAAGTGCCTGCCTTCAGCTCAGGTCATGATCCCAGGGTCATGGGATCAAGACCCCGCCACCAGGCTCTCTGCTCGGTGGGGAGCCTACTTCTCTCTCTCCCTCTGCCGCTCCCCCATTTGTACTCTCTGTCAAATAAATAAAATGTTCAAAAAATATATTAAAAGTGGGGAAAAGCAAGTTGGCAGAGTAGGAGAACTAAATTTCATCTGGTACCAAGAATTCAGCTAGATGGTTATCAAACCGTTCTGAACACCTACAAACTCAACAGGAGAAAGAAGCAAAGAATAACAGCAATTCTATGAACAGAAAAGTGACCACTTTCTGGAAGATAGGATGTGTGGAGAAGTGAATTTGAGATGATATATAGGAAGACAGACTGTGGGGGTTGGGATCCTTCATCGCATAGTTATTAGTTATTGGCAAGTGATAGAGCAGTGGAGCACAGAATCAGAACTTTTACAAGTCTGCTCCACTGAGGAACATGGCTCCAGTGGCTAAGCGGGGGTTGGAACCCTAGCTGGGAGAGTGTGCTCTCAGGACCCTGAGAAAGACCAGGGGTACCTGAGTGTGGCAGAGCTCCCAAGAATTATCGTGGGAAAGCCGGCTGCAAAGACAGAGCTGAGGAGTGGGCTCTCAGCTTGGGGTTGTGATAAAGCGTCATCTGTGGCACAGGTGAACCCCTGTTTCTTTTGAGCAGGGACCCAACAAGTGGCAGATTCAGGGAGATTCCCCTTTCTCCCCCAAGAGGAACAGCAGGGGAGCACATTGCAGGAATCAGCTGGATTTGGAAACTCCGAACGGGGTCGTGTGCCAGAGACAGAAATGCTCTGTCAGAGGTTGGGTGAGTATGGAGTGTGGCCAGAGACCAGGAAGACAGGAGTGATTAACTGCTTTTCTCTGAGGGCTCACTGAGGAGTGAGGCCCTGAGTTCTTGGCTCCTAAAGGCCAGACACTGGAGGCTGCAATTTTCTCTCTAGTCCTCCCAAACTGAAACCTTTCAAAGAACATAAGCTACTGAGAACAAACCTAAGTAGATTAATTAGCCTGGCCCCTGGCAGGGTGGTGCAATTCCACATCAGGCAAAGACATTTGAGATCACTGCAACAAGCCCCTCCCCCAGAATATCAGCAAGAACATCCAGCCAAGACCAAGTTCACTAATCAATGACCACTGCAAAACTCCAGTGATAGAGGAATACACCACATAGAACTCATGGCTTTTCCCCCACGGTTTTTTAGTCTTTTAAAGTTAATTTTTTTAAATCTTGATTTTTTTTCTTTTCCTATTAAAAAAAAAATTATCTTTCCTTTTTCAACATCTTATCAATTCCTTTTTTTAAAAGATTTTATTTATTTATTTGACAGACAGAGATTACAAGTAGGCAGAGAGGCAGGCAGAAAGAGGAAGGGAAGCAGGCTCCCTGCCGAGCAGAGAGCCTGATGTGGGGCTCAATCCCAGGACTCTGGGATCATGACCTGAGCCAAAGGCAGAGGCTTTAACCCACTGGGCCACCCAGGTGCCGCTTATCAATTCCTTTTTTTTTCTTTTTTTTTAAAGATTTTATTTATTTATTTGACAGATAGAGATTATAAGTAGGCAGAGAGGCAGGCAGACAGAGAGGAGGAAGCAGGCTCCCCGCGGAGCAGAGAGCCTGATGTGGGGCTGGATCCCAGGACCCTGGGATCATGACCTGAGCTGAAGGCAGGGGCTCTAACCCACTGAGCCACCCAGGCGCCACCCTTCTTTTTTTTTTAAAGATTTTATTTATTGGGTGCCTGGCTGGCTCAGAGGGTTAAGCCTCTGCCTTCGGCTCAGGTCATGATCTCAGGGTCCTGGGATCGAGTCCCGCATCAGGCTCTCTGCTCAGCGGGGAGCCTGCTTCCTCCTCTCTCTCTCTCTCTGCCTGCCTCTCTATCTGCTTGTGATCTCTGTCTGCCAAATAAATAAATAAAATCTTAAAAAAAAAAATTTTTATTTATTTATTTGACAGAGAGAAATCACAAGTAGACAGAGAGGCAGGCAGAGAGAGGGAGGGAGGCAGGCTCCCCGCTGAGCAGAGAGCCCGATGCGGGACTCGATCCTAGGACCCTGAGATCATGACCCGAGTGGTAGGCAGTGGCCCAACCCACTGAGCCACCCACCCTATCAATTCCTTTTTAAAGATATTTCTAAATTTTCATTTTTATAGTCATATTCTACCCCTTCACTGTATTTAACCTTATTTTTTGTATACAGGTTTTCTTTCTTCAAAATTTTGGGATACAGTTTCTTCTAGCAAACCAAAATATACCCTACTTCTAGTGTATGGCTTTGTTCTAGTCTCCTGCCTGATCACATTCTCTCCTTTTAAAAACTTTCTCTTTCTTTTTTCAACAAACTTCTTTTTGATTTACATCTTTACAATCATATTCCAACTGTTCATCATATTTACCCTTACTTTTTTTTTTTTTTTTTTTTAATCTGGGAGACAAGTTTCTTAGATCAAAATACACTGAAAATCTACTGTGTGGCTCTGTTCTATTCACCAGCCAGATCATATTCTTTTTTTTTTTTTTTCCTTTCTTTTCTCCCCGGTTTTGTGTCACTTCTGATTTGCTGAGTGTATATTTTTCTGGGGTCGCTGTTACCCTTTTAGCATTTTGTTCTCTCATTCCTCTATCCTTTTCTGGACAAAATGAGAAAATGGAGAAACTCACCTCAAAAAAAAAAAAAAAAAAAAGAACAAGAGGCAGTACTGACTGTCAGGGACCTAATCAATATGGACATTGGTAAGATGTCAGAACTGGAGTTCAGAATGATAATCATAAAGAGACAAGCTGGAAAAAAAAAAGGTACTAGCTGAGCTTGAAAAAAAGTATAGAAGATACTAAAGAATCCCTTTCTGAAGAATTAAAAGAACCCAAATCTAACCAAGTCAAAATCAAAAAGGCTATTAATGAGGTGCAATAAAAAAATGGGAGGCACCAACTGCTAGGACAAATGAGGCAGAGGAGAAAATCAGTGATATAGAAGACCAAGTGATGGAGAATAAAAAGGCTGAGAAAAAGAGATAAACAACTACTGGATCACAAGGGGGAGAATTCAAGAGATAAATTATACCATAAAATGAGACAATATTAGAATTGGGATTCCATGGGCGCCTGGGTGGCTCAGTGGGTAAAGCCGCTGCCTTCGGCTCAGGTCATGATCTCAGGGTCCTGGGATCGAGGCCCGCATCGGGCTCTCTGCTCAGCAGGGAGCCTGCTTCCCTCTCTCTCTCTCTGCCTGCCTCTCCATCTACTTGTGATTTCTCTCTGTCAAATAAATAAATAAAATCTTTAAAAAAAAAAAAAAAAAGAATTGGGATTCCAGAAGAAAAAAAGAGAGAAAGGTGGGTAGAAGGTATACTAGAGCAAATTATAGCAGAAAACTTCCCTAATCTGGGAAAGGAAACAGGCATCAAAATCCAGGAGGCTCAAAGAACCCTCCTCAAAATCAATAAAAATAGGTCAATACCCCATCATCTAATTAAAACTTCCAAGTCTCAGAGACAAAGAGAAAATCCTGAAAGCAGCTCAGAACAAGAGGTCTGTAACCTACATTGGTAGAAACATTAGACTGGCAGCAAACCCATCTACAGAGACCGAGCAGGCCAGAAAGGGCTGGCACAATTTTTCAGAGCACTAAATGAGAAAAATACACAGCCAAGAATACTGTATCCAGCCAGGATGTCCCTGAAAACAGAAGGAGAGATAAAAAGCTTTCAGGACAAACAAAAACTAAAAGATTTTGCAAACACGAAGCCAGCCCTACAAGAAATATCGAAAGGGGTCCTCTATGGGGTGCCTGGGTGGTTCAGTGGGTTGGGCCTCTGTCTTCGGCTCAGGTCATGATCCTAGGGTCCTGGGATCGAGCCTCGCATCGGGCTCTCTGCTCAGCGAGGAGCCTGCTTCCTCCCCTCTCTCTGCCTGCCTCTCTGCCTACTTGTGACCTGTCTGTCAAATAAATGAATAATATCTTTAAAAAAGAAAGAAAGAAAGAAAGGAGTCCTCTAAGCAAAGAGAGAGCCTGAAAGTAACATAGACAAAAAGGAATAGAGACAATATATAGTAACAGTCACCTTACAGGCAATACAGTGGCACTAAATTCATATCTCTCAATAGCTACCCTGAGTATAAATGAGCTAAATACCCCAATCAAAAGACACAGGGTATCTGAATGGATAAAACAACAACAACAAAACAACAAGACCCACTGATATGCTGTCTGCAAGAGACTCATTTTAGACCCAAAGACAACTCCAGATTTAAAGTAAGGGGGTGAAAAACCATTTACCATGCTAATGGACATCAAAATAAAGTTGGGGTAGCAATCCTTATATCAGACAAATTAGATTTTAAACCAAAGATTATAATAAGAGATGAGGAAGGAAACTATATTATACTTAAAGGGTCTATCCAACAAGAAGATCTAACAATATTAAATTTCTATGCCCCTGACATGGGAGTAGCCACTTATATAAGCCAATTAATAACAAGATCAAAGAAACACATCGACAATAATACAACAATAGTAGGGGACTTGAAAACCCCCCTCGTTGAAATGGACAGATCATCCAAGCAACAGATCAACAAGGAAATAAAGGCCTTAAATGACACACAGGACCAGATGGATTTCACAGATCTATTCAGAACATTCCATCCCAGAGCAACAGAATACACATTCTTCCCTAATGCACATGGAACATTCTCCAGAATAGATCACATCCTGGGTCACAAATCAGGTCTCAACGGGTACCAAAAGATTGGGAGCACTCCCTGCGTATTTTGGACCACAATACTTTGAAACTAGAACTCAATCACAAGAGGAAAGTTGGAAAGAACTCAAATACATGGAGGCTAAAGAGCATCCTACTAGAGAATGAATGGGTCAACCAGGAAATTAAAGAATTAAAAAATTCTTTTAATAAAAGAATAAAAATAAAAATGAAAACACAACTATTCAAAATCTTTGAGATGCAGCAAAGGCAGTCCTAAGTATATAGCGATACAATCTTTCTCAATAAACAAGAAAGGTATGAAATATACAACCTAACCCTACACCTAAAGGAGCTGGAGAAAGAACAGCAAATAAACCTTTAACCCAGCAAGAGAAGAGGAATAATAAAGATCAGAGCAGAAATCAATGAAATACAAACAAAAAGAACAGCAGATCAACAAAACTAGGAGCTTGTTCTTTTTTTTTTTTTTTTAAGATTTTATTTATTTATTTGACAGAGAGAGAGAGAGATCACAAGTAGGCAGAGAGGCAGAAAAAGACAGAGAGGGAAGCAAGCTCCAAGCTGAGCAGACAGCCCAATGCAGGGCTCAATCCCAGGACCCTGAGATCACGACCTGAGCTGAAGGCAGAGGCCCAAACCCACTGAGCCACCCAGGCACTGCTAGGAGCTGGTTCTTTAAAAGAATTAGTAAGTTTGATTAAACCCCTGCCCAAATTCAATCAAAAATAAGAGAGAAAGGACCCAAATCAATAAAATCGTGAATGAAGGAGGAGAGATCACAACCACCACCAAGGAAATATGAACAATTATAAGAACATATTATGGGCCATGAGCAACTATATGCTAGTAAATTAGACAATCTGGAAGAAATGGGTGCATTCCTAGAGACGCATAAACTGCCAAAACTGAACTAGAAAGAAACAGAAAACTTGAATAGACCCATAAGCAGTAAGGAAATTGAAGCAGTAATAAAAAAAAATCCCCCAATAAGAGCCTGGGGCCAGATGGCTTCCCAAGGCAATTCTACCAACCATTTAAAGAAGAATTAGTACCTATTCCCCTGAAACTGTTCCAAAAAATAGAAGGAAAACTTCCAAACTCATTTACTACTGACAGTGGTTACGTGTGAGAAATAAGACTAGAGCTCTGTCAGAATGGAAGTTAAAGTCACCCTTCCTTGCATATCCTTTTGTATTTTTAAATTTTTTTTGGAAACTTTCAATAAAAACTAGTTACAAATTTTTAAAATTATACATAAATTTAAAGCCATAATGAATCAGTGTGGTCAATCTATTAACAGGTTTTTGTTGTTGTTTGCTTATCAAGACCAAGTATTAACCAGGTAAAGAATTTATATTCAAATAGAAAGGTTAAAGATAAAATGTTTAACTCCTGAAATCTCCTTATTTAAATAAGACTATAAAGAAGTAATATTTCTTTTTTTTTTAAATTTATTTATTTATTTGACAGACAGAGATCACAAGCAGGCAGAGAGGCAGGCAGAGAGAGAGGAAGGGAAGCAGGCTCCCCACTGAGCAGAGAGCCTGATGCAGGACTCGATCCCAGGACCCTGGGATCATGACCTGAGCCAAAGGCAGGGGCTTAACCCACTGAGCCACCCAGGCGCCCCTTTTTTTAAGATTTTATTTACCTATTTGACAGACAGAGATCACAAGTAGGCAGAGGGGCAGGCAGAGAGAAAGGAGGAAGCAGGCTCACCACTGAGCAGAGAGCTCCATGCGGGGCTCGATCCCAGGACCCTGGGATCCTGGACCCTGAGCTGAAGGCAGAGGCTTTAACCCACTGAGCCACCCAGGCGCCCCAAAAGTAATATTTCTGAAGAGATATTCCCATACCAGATAAATCTGATTATTCTAGAATGTTTTGTAATTATTTTTGGTGGATCCAGTTTATATCATCCTACTTTAACATTTAAGGAGAATTTTCAATAGTAATACACACTTGTGTATTTTATGATCTTATACATATTTTTGGTGCATAATTCTGTGAATTTTATTTAAATTCAATTAATTTGAATTTATTTAATTAATTAACAATGTATTATTAACACATATGAATTATTTGTTTCAGGGGTACAGGTCTGTGATTCATTAGTCTTATATAATACCCAGTGCTCATTACAACACATAACCCTCCCTAGTGTCCCTCACCCAGTAATCTTACCCATATTTTAGATGTAAGCCAGCTAACTATGAATCACAAAACAAAAAAATACCACCAAATGAAGACATTCTGAAATTTCTAGGAACATACCCATCATTCTACATCTAACATTCTAAACTTGAAAGTTTCTATATTTTACAAGCAAAATACTGATACTGAACCAATCCAGGACCATTTCATCCACAGACTTAAAACACACACACACACCTCGTTCCACAAAAGTCAAATAAGGACATTAAAAAAAAAATCGCTTTGTAATTTTCCCTTCCACCTTCCCTCAATTCTATGACTCTCAAATAATCAATGTTAACATTTTGAGTCATGTTCTTCCATATTTTTCTCTCTGCCTTTATGTTCTTTTTAAAAACAAAACTAGGATTATACTTGATATATTATTACTTGGCAACTATCATCGTTCTAGTAATTTTGTGTTCAAGTTCACTCAACCATATATTAAGACCTACATATTCTGGTTACTGGAACATTTTGCTCAACCATGCTGCAGCACACAATACTTAAGCATTATATATTTACCAGGGCTTTTATTTTTGTGAGATAGATTCCCTAAAGGGTAACTGCATATTAGAGGATGGACACAAACACAGTTTTTAAAATTTATAATAAACATTAACATATACTTTTGCAAAAGGCTTTACAAATTACTAATCTTTTTTTATTAAATTTTTAAAGTAGGTTCCATACCCAGCATGCAGGGCTTGAACTCTCCACCTTGGGATGAAAACACAAGCTGAAACCAACAGTTGGACACATAACCAACTGAGCCACCCATTGAGCATCCCTAGAAATTCCCCATCCTTAATCAGTCCCTGTATCTCAATCCTACCAGCAACTCAGTCTCATCATACCCAAACAGGTGCTGATAGGTTGCTGATCTTCCTACATTCCAGCTCACAAGTGATGTTATTAACTTTTTAAATTTTTTTTTGCTACACACCAATGGACAAAACAGTAATCTTGCTGTTAATACCTTCCTGGGACACCTGGGCAGCTCAGTTGGTTAAGTGTCTGCCTTCAGCTCAGGTCATGATTCCAGGGTTCTGCAATCATAAGGACCACATTGGGGTACCTGCTCCATAGGGAGCCTGCTTCTCCCTCTCCCTGCTGCTCCTCATGCTTGTGCGCTCTCTCTGTCAAATAAATCAATAAAATCTTAAAAAACAAAACAAAACAAAACCAACTTCCTTTTCTACTAATGAGATTCTCAGATATTATGAATCTGCATGTCTAGTTTTATGGATTATAGGTTTGTATCTTTTGTCCACTTCTAATCTAGTGCCATTTTCTTATCAATTTGTGAGAGCTCTCTGTATTTTAGAACTGTTAAGCCTTTGTTAAGTGTCAGAGTTTTTGTTTGTTTGTTTGTTTGTTTGTTTTTGAAGATTCCTTTTTTTAGAGAGAAAGAGAGGGAGAGAGAGGGAGATCACAAGCTGGGGGAAGAGTAGAGGGAGAAGTGGACTCCTCACTGAGTAGGGAAGCTGATGTGGGATTTGTGCCCAGGATCCCGGGACCATGACCTGAGTGGAAGGCAGACGCTTAGCTGACTGAGCCACACAGGCACCCAAGTGTCAGGTCTTCCATTGTATAGCACATCTTTTGCTTTTATGTGCACATTGTTTTCTTACAAAGATCCTGAATTTTTATATATTCAAATGTGTCAATCTTTTCCTTTATACTTCCTGGATTTCCTTCCTAACTTGCTTATTAGTTCTGCTCCATCCACCAAATTGAGAAAAGCACTAGAGCTTTCCAGTGGCTAAGAACATGGGCTTTGTGGTCATAATACTTTGGATTAAATCTTATTTCACCATAACTAGTTGTGAGTACTTGGGCAAGTTCCTAATTTGTCTCCTCGACTATGGAATGGTAATGATGAAAGTACCTACTTCATAAAGTAGTTAGGGGAGGGATTAATTTAATATATGTCAAAACTTTAGAACAGGGCGCCTGGGTGGCTCAGTGGGTTAAAGCCTCTGCCTTTGGCTCAGGTCACGATCCCAGGGTCCTGGGATCAAGGCCCACATAGGGCTCTCTGCTCAGCGGGGAGCCTGCTGCCTCTCTCTCTGCCTGCCTCTCTGCCTACTTGTGATCTCTGTCTGTCAAATAAATAGAAATTTAAAAAATCTTAAAAAAAAAAACCACTTTAGAACATAACACACAGAATTACTCAAAATGTTTATTAAGTGAGACCTAGAATTAACAACGGTCCTCAAACTTTACCATGCTCAAATTCACTAAACAACTTGTTAAAACATAGATTGTAGAGCCTCATGCCCAGAGTTTTGGTTCAGTAAATCTGCAGGAGAGCCTGCATTTTTAAAAATAGGGTTCCAGGTAATGCTGCTGCTGCTGATTGTGGGCGCCTCCCTTTTAGAACTGCTTATTCAGAATTAAAAGAATGTTTCTTAATCTCATAAAAAGTTAATGTTACAGTATATGGGATCATTCTTCTACAGATGTTGATTTCCAATTTACTTAATTATATCTCCTTAGTGTACAGATAGTGTACATGGGATATGTATCTGTATTGGTTCCTTTTATAGGTGATAATACCGTGGCCAGATATGGGAATCTTAAAGGCACTTTTTTCCTTTCCTTTTCTCCAGAGAGAGAAATGCCAATGTTGACTTATATTTCCTTTCTGGTCTGTCTACAAGCTTCTGATCATCTGTAACTCCGATATTCAGGAATCTCATCAAGAAACTTAACTTTCACTTGTTATTTCTTCTTTCTTCAGCTCAGAGATTAAGTCTTCTATTGTTTTTTACTTCTCTATCTGCTTTTTTCCTTCTAGAAGTCCCTTCGTTCATATATGACATTTCCTGAGTATATATTCTAAGTCACTCACATTTTTACTTATGAATTCCATTTCTGTGTATTTTTTCTTTTTTCATTGTCAAATACTAATATATTAATCACTTATGTAGCCAAGACTATTCTAGGCTCTAGACACATAGCAGCAAACAAAATCCCTGCCCTCACAGATTAGTATAAATTCAGGTAGGGGGACAGACAAATAGGAAAACAAACATATCAATTAATTTCCAACAATGCTTTGAAGAAAATTCAATCTAGGTAAGGGAGAGAGAGAAGAGGAGAGGCTCTTTTAGAAAGAGCAGTTTGTGGTCAAGAAAGGTTTTGTCAGAGGTGATAACACTTAAACAGATAGAATGACCTGGGGAAGCTTGGGAGAATACCCCTCAGGCCGAGAAAAAAACAGCAACTACTGAGAAAAGCCCTAGGTTAGAAGTGTACCTGGGAGATCACCAAAAAATCCCCCAACAAAACAAAACAAAACAAAACAAAACAAAAAAAACCCAGGACAGCCAATGTAGCTGGTGTTAAGAAAATGCAGATAGTGTAAAACAACAATTCTCAAACCTCTTGGTCTTGGGATCACTTTACACTCTTAAAAATTATTGAGGATCTCTAAAAGCTGTTGGTTACGTGGGCTACATTTATTGATATTTACCGTACTAGAAAATAAGACTGAGAAATAGTCAAACTATTAATTTAATAAGAAATCTATTATTTAGATAATAGATTTTTTTAAAGTACATTGTCCAGGGGCGCCTGGGTGGCTCAGTAGGTTAAAGCCTCTGCCTTCCGCTCGGGTCATGATCCCAGGGTCCTGGGATCGAGCCCTGCATCGGGCTCTCTGCTTGGCAGGGAGCCTGCTTCCTCCTCTCTCTCTCTGCTTGCCTCTCTGCCTACTTGTGATCTCTGTCTGTCAAATAAATAAAGTCTTTAAAAAAAAAAAAAAAAAAGGACATTGTCCAAAACAAACAAAAAAAAATTAGTGAGAAGAATGACACTTTTACATCTTTACAATTCTTTTTAATGACTAGCTTAATAGAAAGCTGAACTCTAATGTTTCTACATTAATCTACAGCAATAACCACACATCAATGAACAGCTGGAAACTCCATTTTACACTCATGAAAATCCAACTAAAAATTAAATAACATCTTGGTATGTTTTATATTAATAACATCTTGGTATTTTTATATTCCTGTGGATACTCTGAAAGAGCCTTAAGGGCCACCGCTGGCTATCCCCACATTTTAAGAATCACTAGTTTAGAAGATAAAATGACAGAGGCTGGCAGGAGCCAGATTATACAGACCTTGAGAATCATAGTTAAAAGGTCTAGGTTCTGATTTAAATGAATGTAGTTTTCTTTTTTCTTCTCTCCTTTTTTATTTTTAAGATTTTATTTATTTGAGAGAGAGAGCATGAGGGGTGAAGGGGCAGGAGAGGTAGAAGCAGGTTGACGCGACTAGATCCCAGGACCCTGGAATCATGACCTAAGCCGAAGGCAGACACCAAAACAACTTGACCAAGCCACCCAGGCTTCCCTGGAATGTGGTCTTCTAAGTAAAGAAGTAACATAAATTACATCTTAAATGATCACTTCCACTGTTATGTAGAGAAGAGACTGTAAGGCAGCAAAACCATTTAGAAGGTTATTGCGGTAACTGGGTAGATGAAAGTAGCTAAGACTAAGGCGGTGGCAACGGAAGTAGCGAGAAGTGGTACGGCAGTTCAAGATCTATTTCAAAGGCAGTGCCAATGGAACTCACTAAAAGACTTGTACCTGGATATGAAGAAAAAAGATCTTACTTGATCTTGTAGCACACAAATTTGGTTCTTAGCCATGATTTCGTTTTTTCAGTTTGTCTCTGAAATTTATACATTTGGGGATTAGTTCCAGAGAAAATTCTCCTGGGTCCATATTTGAAATATATCCTTTCTCAGATTACTTCTTACCACTTGCCCCGCTATCACCTTAGCGCAAGTGACCATCATCTCTCCCCTAGAATCTCCGATGATTTGTTCACTGAACTCACAGATGATCAGAGTAAAAAGAAAACAGGAAATTGTGGATAATGCATTTTAAGTATGGTTGACACAAGCGAAAACACATGGAACTCCACTCAGAGCATTTTAATCAAACAAAAGACTTTGGCCCTATATCAAAATACAGGCATAGGACAATACATTTTTATATTTTAAATTAAAATATGGTATTTATATCTTTTTTCCTTAGAAATTTTTCCACTTTAACCATCTTCAATTAACAACCAACTGCTGGTACTGATTGCATAGTACAAGCATCTACTTAAATAGCAAATGTAAACAGCAACATACTTTTCGTTTGCTCTTTAAACAAAGGACATCTCAAGTTCAAAGATCACAGCTGTGGAGGTAATACATATTAATAATCTGTGAAAACTCAAATAAACCTTAAATTGATAAAAATATCCAAACAAGAAAGAAATGAGGTAATTACACATGTTGTTCCTATAAACCTTTCTAGTAGTTGTAAAGAGAACAGAATGTCTGTAGCTCTATTTAAAATATAAGCAAGTTCTAGACCCAAACCTCCCTGTTGCTTTCGTCAACTTTGTTTTTTATCTCAAATGAGGAATAACAGTATTATTTTTTCTTTCTTGAGTATAGCATACACCATGTTACCTTAGTTGCAGGTATGCAACATAGCAATTTGATAAGTTTATACATTATGCTATATTCACAAGTGTAGCTACCACCTGTCACCATACTGGGTGTTTGATTTTTTTTTTTTTCCCTTTTTAGCACAACTGAACCACCTGCTTCAAAAGAGAACACATAAAGGATAGTTTTCCTATAGCTCTATGCTACAAAAGGCAAAGCAAAGCAGTCAGGTGATCTTCCTATTTCCTTGCCATCCCTTGGCAAACATTCTGCACTGTAATCTTGAGGAGTCTACCTTTAATACAGTTAAGATTTTAACCACTACATTTGAAATCCACCACAAGATGCCCTTCTGTACCATCTTATTAGATCCTGTTTAATCACACCTTTTAACACCATGTTATTCCCCCAGGGCAATTCTGTTTTTCCTCGGTTCCTTTATTTACTTCTCCAGTTAGCGAAGAAAAGTTATTTTAAGACCTGACCTTTAAACCATGGTATACATTTTTTCAAGGCTTCTAAAAATGTTTTTAGGTATTTCTAACTATTTAACATTGTTTAAATACTCAGTAAATGTGAGGCACTGTTGGAGTGCCAGAAATATAAAACTCAATGTACTGGAGTTACTTTTATTTAAACTATTCTAAGCCCACATTTTGTTCCAGTTCCCTTTTCTAAAGATGAATAACCACACAATGGATTATTCTGGCTTTCTCCCTTCCTGATAAACTATTATATATATTCAAATGGTGATTACTTAATTATATACTGATTTATCCACAAACCTCTTTGCCCACTAACTAGAACTAACCCAAATATGTTGTGTATGTAGAATAAAAAGATAGCCATTTTATTTCTATTGTTCTGTGCCTATCAGGTTGTAAGTCAGGTTATAGTTTTACACACATACACACACACACACACACACACACTCTGACTCATTTAATCATTACATTATAACACAGTAAAACAGTATGTTTTCCATTTCATAAATGAATGATAAGGTTCACTAAGGTTAAGTAGCTAGCCCAAATTCACACCAAGAGGGATTTGACTCCAGATCCATCTCGCACAGTAATAAGAAAGAAATATGGTATCTTCAAT
The DNA here is from genome assembly GCF_009829155.1 of Mustela erminea. NCBI lineage: Eukaryota > Metazoa > Chordata > Mammalia > Carnivora > Mustelidae > Mustela > Mustela erminea. Next base: position 13,199,279 of record NC_045624.1, on the reverse strand, counting down.
AAAGGCTTCAAACAAATCACAAATTCAATGACCATTTATAGTGGACCTTGACAATAAAACAGGATTTAACCAACATAGCCATTATATGCAAAGAACTATAGGCCTTGGAGACATGGAGATAATCAGACTCTATTTTTTAGGTAACAGTTTAAAAGGAGATTTAAGCTATCTTCTACTTTTCTAGAAGACCCCAATTTAAGTCAGCTCCCCATTACAAAAGTTCTTAAACTTTCCTAGTTTTTTTCTTTTTTCTCTTCTCTTCTCTTTCTGCCTTTCTTTCTCTCTTCTCCTTCCTTCCTTTCTTTCAAGATTTTACTTTTCAGTAACATCTACAACCAACATGGGGCTTGAACCTACAACTCTGAGATTGAGTTGCACAATCTACCAACCAAGCCAGCCAGGAGCCCCTTCATAAACTTCCTGGTTTCAGAATCTCTCTACAATCTTAGAAGTTATGGAGGACTTTTCAGAGCTTTATTCTTGTAGGTCATAGCTTTCAATGTTTACCATATTAAAAATTATAACCAAGAAATTTTTATATTTAATTCCAAAACAACAAAATAATGAAAAGAGACAGTGCTATTTCTTTTATTTTTTATAATATCTTTACTATCTATCTTAACAGAAGACATCTGGATTCTCTTATTTTCTGCATTCAGTCTGTTGCACTATCACACATTTTATCACTGGGTCCTCATGAGAGAATGAGAGTGAAAAGACAAACAAATATCTTAGCATTATTATGAAAATAGTTCTGAACTCAAGGACCCTTCAAGGCACCCTTTACTATTCCTTCAGAGCACTTTTCAAAAATGTATAATTACATTTGTGTGCACAGATTTTGTTCAAGGTCTGTGTTACCTCTAGATTACAGGTTCCACAGTGATTGTTTTTGTACATGAGTATGTCCACAATGTCTATACACTGTGTTCAACACCTAGTTGTCACAAAAACATCTACTGAATTATCATATTATAATAATATAAAGAAACCATTGTGGTTAAAAGAGGGTAAATGGGCAAGATGTGCCTGGAGACAAATTTGGAAGGCTTCTTATTTGACTTGGATCCTAAAGGATACTTAGAATTTTGTTAAAGATGGGTTGGTGCGGGTGGGTGTAAGAGTATTCCAGCCACAGTAAACAATCATCAATGGCATCTAGGTACAAGTTATGTTCATAATAAGTCTTGTAATAGTACGGTTTGGCTATCGCGTAGGTAAGAGTTTAGGAGGAGATATAAGTAATAAAGGTAAGTTGAATAATCTTCAATGAGGTTTGGCTTCTGTTTTAGAGACAAAAGCCAAATGGTCAACATCCATGGTTTAATTCCTTATACTACTATTTATTAGATGGGCTTGGATATGTTTATTCCAGATCTTAATTCTGCCCATACTTCACATGGCTATTGTAATGTTTTTAAGAGATCATAATTTTATGTGTTATTTTGTTTACTGTCATTACTCTAAACTATTATCCTTTCCCCCTTAACTACTACTTACAAAGGCATCTTAAGAGAAAAAAAAAAGAGATTTATTTATTTGAGGGACAGAGAGAGAGAAAAGCTGCGAGGGAGAAGCAGAGGGACAAGCAGATTCCACATCAAGCACAGAGCCAGACTCAGGGCTCAATCCCATGACCCCAAGATTATGAGCCTAAATCAAGAGTAAGGTGCTTAACCAACTGAGCCACCCAGGTACCCCTACTTACAAAGGCATCTTAACCATTTCCTCTGTCCTACTCCCATTCCTCTCTCACCCATTCTCCATAGTCAGAGTGAAATCCCTAAAACACAAATCTGATCACATTACTTTCCCTGCTTAAACCCTTTAATGGCTCCCCAGTGACTCAAAATAAAACCTAAACTTTTTAGCAGATTACAAGATCCTAAATGATGCCAGAGTGCCTCCTGCCTTATCAGGCACTATTCTTCCCATCCCTTACTCAATAAACTCAACCACACTGACCTTCCAAAAGAGCAGGAAAGCCTTTACACAAGCTATTTCTTCTTCTTGGAACTCTTATCAAGCACTTTCAAAACAAGCACAGCTTTTCCAGTTAGAAGAGATCTTTATTTTTTTTATTCTTTAAGATTTATTTATTTATTTATTTATTTATTTATTTATTTGACAGACAGAGAGCACAAGTAGGCAGAGAAGCAGGCAGAGAGAGAGAGGGAAGCAGGCTCCCAGCCGAGCAGAGAGCCCGACCCGGGGCCCGATTCCAGGACCCTGAGACCATGACCCGAGCCAAAGGCAGAGGCCCTAACCCACTGAGCCACCCAGGCGCCCCTAGAAGAGATCTTTAGATCTCACTTCCTCAAAGAATGCCTATCCTGATCACTCTCCCCCAGTCTACACTGGATACACATTTAACTCCATAGTACCTGGCATTTTTTCCTTTGGGCATAAAATCACAATTCAGAATCTGGGTATATGTTTTTTTTTTTTAATAATTTGTTTAATGGACATCTTCTGATTACAGAGGCCACAACGAAGCCAGCACATATAGTAATTTTTTTAAAAAATTGCAGTTTTTATTGTTATAAATGGCTTTTGATCTGATTAGACATATATTTTAGATGTTTACTCTGGCAACAATGTTTAGGTCAATTAACAAGCCAAAGAGGCACTAGAGGCAAAGAGTACCATTAAAAACATGCCACAATTATAGGTAAGAAGTAATGAGAGTCTGAACTACTGCTGATAGATTTAATATCCTCATAATAAGCCTGTAAGGTAGCAAGGAGGAAGCTAAGGTTGTTCTGAGGGAGTAAATACACACTCCATAAGATAAAGTTTTAAAACTTTTCATATAATAATACAGCTATGAATTTAGATGACCAACTTCACAAAGTAAGTCACCACAACTGTAATACTGAAGTGGGTACAAAAGAAATCCCTTTATTCAATGTAATAAAGTCTTGTGGTTGGGTAACTGAAAATATTTGTTAAATCAGAGAATCATAAGCAATGATAGAATCTTAAACAACCTATTTCACTTAAAACTGTAAAATGAACAGTTATTGACCAATCCTGATATAGGGCAGAGATCTGCCTTTAAATATAACCCACACCTAATCTGATGGCAAGTATTTTTTTTTTAAAAGGAAACTACCAGTTAACCTGATGCACTGATATAAGTATAAGTGTAAGTCAGTTAAGGGAACTTAAAACTATTTTCTCCTTTTGAATACTATAGTTGAAATGATGCAAACTGAATAGCAATTTACAATGTGATGGCCAAATGCATGATTTACACCTAGGAGGGCACAGAGGAGACTCTTTATGAGGGCTGTAGGTAGAGAACATTATTTAGTAATGTATTCATCAAGAAAATTAAGAAAAATACAGATTTTTCATATTTACTATTTACAAAGCCACCCTCACTTAGGGTTAATATAGATAGATATGTCAGATACAGTTAAGAGTACGTGGAACACCCAGCATTCCACATAGCAGATCGCTTGATGGTGGTGGTGTTCTCATTCTTCTTTGCACATTTGTCTTACTGTGACATGCTACAGCTTAAATACTGAGTTAAGTAGATGGTTATTATCTAGTTTTAACTAAAGTAAACCTTATGAAATAGATATGAGGCTTGAAAGGAACTCGTACCAAAAAATCTCAAACCTCCTACTGAACCTAACACTACTGCTGCTAGAGGAAAAGGCAAAGCTGCCATGGTTGAGTCCTCCTAGTACAAGCTTTTTGGCAGCCACATACAGGATTAAAACAATGATCTGATCCAGTGGTTCTCACTAGGGTGACTCTTGGCAGAATATCTGAAGATATTCTGATTGTTAGAATTGAGGGAAAGATACTATTGGCACCTAGTAGGTAGAGACCAGGTATATTGCTTAACATCCTATAATATGAAGGACAGCTCCCCAAGCCAAGATTTATCCAGGCCAAATGTCAGCAGTGCCCAGTTTGAGAAATCCTGACCTAACTGGATCTGATAAGAAACTAGCCAGTTTTTAAAAATTTTCCAGATTATTCAAAATACATATTTGTATCCACTATCATTAATGATGAACCTTGCCGTAATGGTGTAATGGCCTGAGCTATGAGCCAGAGATAAACAAAACCATCAAAATTCCCTTCATTTTTAACTTAGCTTTTAAAAATTTATTTTTGTACAGAACACAGATGATTTATAAGACTGACAGAGATGTAGTGGGGGTAATGAATTTTACTGATAATACAAAAATTTTTAAAGTCTGAAGAGTCAAACAATGAAAGCTAATAAAGAGGTTTCAGTACATTAACGGAGGTTTCAGTACATTAACATAAGTAGAGTTCATCAAGATTCTAATTTAAATTCCTGGCTGGGGGCGCCTGGGTGGCTCAGTGGGTTAAGCCGCTGCCTTCGGCTCAGGTCATGATCTCAGAGTCCTGGGATCGAGTCCCACATCGGGCTCTCTGCTCAGCAGGGAGCTTGCTTCCTCCTCTCTCTCTCTGCCTGCCTCTATGCCTACTTGTGATCTCTCTCTGTCAAATAAATAAATAAAATCTTTAAAAAATAAAAAAATAAAAAAATAAATTCCTGGCTAAAAGAATCTGGTAAAGAGGGCGCCTGGGTGGCTCAGTGGGTTAAGCCGCTGCCTTCGGCTCAGGTCATGATCTCAGAGTCCTGGGATCGAGTCCCGCATCGGGCTCTCTGCTCAGCAGAGAGCCTGCTTCCCTCTCTCTCTCTCTCTGCCTGCCTCTCCATCTACTTGTGATTTCTCTCTGTCAAATAAATAAATAAATAAAAATCTTTTAAAAAAAAAAAAAAAAAAAAAGATTCTGGTAAAGAAATGTTTTATCCTCGGCCACCTGGGTGGTTCAGTCGGTTAAGCACCTTCGGCTCGGGTCATGATCCCAGGGTCCTAGAATCGAGTCCCACATCAAACTTCCTGCTTGGCAGGGAGTCTGCTTCTTCCTCTCCCTTCTGCTCATGCATGTGCTCTCTCAAATAAATAAATAAATAAATAAATAAATAAATAAAATCTTAAAGAAAAAGAAATGTTTTCTTTTTTAGGACAAACACAACCCAGGATATTAAATTGATTCAAGATAATAATCCAGATTGAAAACCAAGGTGCCAAGGTATAAAAAGTATAAAAGTATAAGTATAAAGTATAAAAGAGAGCCAAAGTATAAAAGAGAACTACATGAGCTGCTAATTAATAAACTCCCAAGAAGAATAACTGTACATAATACAACAGTAAGTGGGGAGGCATTACAAAGCATGGCCTCTGTAATCACAGTGTCTGGGTCCAAATCCCAGATCTTCCACATAAGCAATGTACCCCTGGCCAACCTGCCTAACTTTTCTAAACCTACTACTTCCTCTACCAAATGAGAATTATAATATCTAATTCTTATGATTCTTGTGAAAATATATGGTATAGCATAACAGTGTAGAACACAAGCTTTAAAAACAGAATTTCAGCTCTGACACTTATTAGCTCTGTAATCTTGGACAAAGTACTCAACTCCCAAGTGTCAGTTTCTTCATCTATAAAACATATATTTAAATCAAAATCACAAATTTTGTTATATAAGTATGTAGAGCAGAGTTGATAAACATATCTGAAGTTTAAAGAATGACTGTAAAGTTAAGAAACAGCACTGCCAGTACCTTAAAGGCTTCCCACGTGTCCCTTCTCAATTGCATCCACTGTTTGCCATTCCTGGGGTAAACATTATTACTCTTCACTTTCATGATAATTATTCTCTTGATTTTCCTTATAATTCTGTACCTATATTTGCATTCCTGAACAATACAGTTAATCCCATGTTGCTGAACTTTTTATAAATAGAATCATGTTGCATTTAATTTTTTGTGACTTCTACTGTTTGACTAGTATTACGTTTGTGGGATCATACACATTGGTGAAGGAACTGGTTTTTCCTGGTCCATTTGAACTAAGTTTTTATTAAACTAGTAAGAACAGATACTACACTTGATCTTAGCCAAAAGGCCAAGAAGCGATGAACCAAATTTTTATTCCATAAGTGAATAGACTATATGATTTACCTACATAATCCACTGCTAATAGACATTTGGATTTCTTTTTATGTATTTTGGAATTAAAATGAATAATGCTGCTATGAAGAGTTATATCCACATGACCCCTGGTCCATATATCCAGATTTTCTCTAGGGCAATGGCTGGTTCTCAAATTATGATTCCTGTACCAGTAGCACAGCATCACCTGGGAACTATCAGGCTCCATCCCAAGCCTACTGAATCTGAAACTCCGGGGGCGGGGCCCAGCAGCCTGTTTTAACAATCCCTCCAGGGAATTCTGATGCACACTCAAGTTTGACAACCACCGGTCTAGGTTAAATACCCAGGACTGGTACTGCTGGTTGTAGAACGCCCTATTATTTTCCAAAGTGGTTCTTCTAATTTATACTCCCACCAGCAGTGGAAGAGCTCCACTGCTCCATATCCTCACCAGTGCTTGATACTGTTCAACTGTTTCATTTCTGCTCATTTAATCTGTATAAAATGTTCTCCCATGGTTTTAATTTCTGTTCACCTGTTGATGAGATTAATGATCTTTGTATATGCTTATTAGTTGTTTAATTTTTTTTTTTTATTTAAATGCCTGCTCCAGTTTTTTGCCCTTTTTTCTATTCGGTGTTATGTCTTTGTCTTAGTGATTCATACTTCCTTAAGTATATAGTTCATACCAGTTGTCCATTCGTTAAGATTAAGTTATTTGTGGCCTCTATGCTGAGAAGTCTCTCTCATTCTCTTTTGGATCTTTCACTCTGGAAACACCCAGCTGCTACTCAGTGAGGTGACCCTGTGAAGAGGACCATATGAGTAAATTTGGATGTGCATCTTCTTAAGCCCCTGCCACAACCACATGAGGAGGCACAGGAGATTCTCCCTCAGTCCAGCCTTGAGAAAACTGAGGACCTTGGTGACTGACACCTTGCCTTCAGCCTCTTGAGACCATGAACTAGAACCACCCAGCTAAGCTGCTCTCAGATTCCTGACCCACAGAAACTGTAGGATAAATGTTTACTGTTTTCAGATCCCAAATTTTGGGATAACTTATTACATAGCCATAGGTAATTAATACCAGTATCTTACAAATACCTTCTGTTCTGTACCTTGGTCTTTTCTTAGCGGGGTCTGAATAAATAGAAGTTTCTATTTTCAATGTTGTCAAATTTATTTATTTTTATGGTTTTCAGGATTTTTTTTTTTTTTTAAGATTTATTTGAGAAAGAGAGTGTGGGGATGGGGAGTAGAGGGAGAAGGAGAGAAAAAATCTCCAGCAGACTCCCCATGGAGCACAGAGCCCAACCCCAGGACCCCAAGATCATGACCTGATTTGAAACCAAGAGTTGGATGTTCAACCAACTGAGCCACCCAGGTGCCCCTGGTGTATTCAGTCTTAAGAAATCCTTCCCTGCTTTGAGCTCATAAATGTATCCTCCTTTACAGGAAAAAAAAAAAGCTTTCTGGGGGCATCTGGGCTCAGTCAGTTCAGTTAATGTTCAACTCCTGGTTACAGCTCAAGTCATGATCTCAGGGTCCTGGGATGAAGCCCCGTTGGGCTCCTTGCTCAGTGAGGAGTCTACTTGTCTCCCTCTCCCTCTGCCACTCCCTCTCTATATCTCTTTGGAATAAATAAATATTTTTTCAAAAATAAAATAAAAGATTTTAAAAAGCTTTCTGAGTTCATCTTTTTGTATTTAACCTTCAATCTACCAGGAATTGATTTTTGTGCCTAGTAAGAGGGAGTTGAACTTCATTTAACACAGTAAGCAAGTGTTCCAAACAAGTATATCCTTTCCCAACTAATTCACCAGCTAATATTAATGCATAAACCTCAACATAAGCATATAAAATTCATTAGAAAGCTCTGTCTATTTTGGCTCACCTGTCATTTTGTTATTCATCTTCCCTTTTCTTTTTGTAGGCTCCTCAGACACCTGACACACAGGCTAGGTCTCACAACCCAGGCTTGTGGGACCCTCAAAGTCACCCTCCCTCATGCACTCTTCAAGATCACATAATTACTCAAGACATCATTCAAAAGCAGATCCTCCCTCCCTTTCTAACAAGGCTGTAATCCAACTGACATTCTTAAGGATCTATTTAAAGTAAAACCTGCCCACTTCCAAGTTTCATACTGTTAAAAGAAATTTAAAAAATAATAAAAGAAAATATAAAGAAAAAACAAGTGGGAATTTTTGTTTTAAGTAGGCTCCACGCCCAGTGTGGAGCCCCATGTGGGGCTTGAACTCACAACCCTGAGATCGAGAGTTGGACTGACTGAGCCACCCAGGCACCCCATAATCAGGAAAATTTTTAAATATAAAAATCAAATAATAAAATTAAAGTGATGTTTGTTGGTAGTCCTGGCACTCATGTGATATTTTACAAAGTGGTATATTAAAAATCTTAGTTATCACTAGAAATGGATCTTTGGGTAAGAGTCATGTCCATCTCATGTTCACTAAGGTAATAACCAGGGCCCAGCAGTGCCTCATATGTAGCAAGCATTCAAATTTGTTGACTGAAATAAAAGATTAAGGAAGTCTTATCTTACTGTTCTTTAATAATAATTTGTCAATTCTTGCCTTTTTTTTAAAATTTTATTTATTTATGTGACAGACAGAGATCACAAGTAGGCAGAGAGGCAGGCAGAGAGAGAGGAGGAACCAGGCTCCCTGCTGAGCAGAGAGCCCGATGCGGGGCTCGATCCCAGGACCCTGAGATCATGACCTGAGCCAAAGGCAGAGGTTTTAACCCACTGGGCCACCCAGGCGCCCCAATTCTTGCCTCTTTTTAGTTCCACAGAAAAGCCTACAGACATTTGGATTTCAAATCTACTGATCTACTGATCAATTTGCAAAAAACTGACATTTTTTTTAAAAAAATTTTTTTTAAGATTTTATTTATTTATTTGTCAGGGATAGAGGGAGAGAGAGCGAGCGAGCATAGGCAGACAGAGAGGCAGGCAGAGGCAGAGGCAGAGGGAGAAGCAGGCTCCCTGCCAAGCAAGGAGCCCGATGTGGGACTCGATCCCAGGACACTGGGATCATGACCTGAGCCGAAGGCAGCTGCTTAACCAACTGAGCCACCCAGGTGTCCCTTTAAAAAAAAATTTTTTTTTTAAGATTTTATTAAAACTGACATTTTTTACCATACTAACTCTTCTAACTCATTCTTAGTATACAGTACGTACCTTCATTTATTTAGATCTTCCTGTATGTGTCTAAATAAAGTGTAATTACCCTTTTTTATAAAGGCATGTGTATCTTAAATATTTAAAGTTCACTTTAAGTATCTCCTTTCCTAGGAGATCTTTCTGTCCTCCAACACTTAAACCCATTCTGAATTATGTACTCCTCTTCTGTGATTTCTCTGTACCTGGGGCACACTTTAAACATAGCACAGTACCCTTAATTCTTGATTTATTTGCTCCTACCACTAGATTGTAACCTCCCTGAGGACAGAGATGATCATTTCTGTATCACAGCACCTACCACACAACCAGCACAAAGGAGCTCAATATTTATTTTTAAACTTTAAGCAAATGAATAAATGTTCTCAATAAATATAAAGTACAAACTGTCTGATAAGAAAAAGGACTACCATTTATTGAGTAGCTTCTATGTGTTGGGCACAATACTATACTGAATGCTTACATGCATAAGCATCCAATTCTAAAAGTAAATCACCCTTTTGACATGTATTTTTATAAAAGCCTAATGTTCGTTTGTCCCATCATGTAATAGGCATCAGGAATACTGTAGTGATAGCCCTTAATCACCTGGAGGCTAGAGTCTCATAAGCCTCAGTAAGAAAAGCAGCAGTCTTCATTTATTCAGGCGGTTATAAAAATAATACCATGAACTGGTTAGCTTACAAACAAAAGAGTTTGTCACAGTTCTGGAGACTGGGATGTCCACGATCAAAGTGCCAGCAGTTTTAGTGTCTGGTGAAGACCCATTTTTGTGGTTCATTGATGGTACTTTCTAGCTATAATCTTATATGCAGGAAGGGATGTGCTAACTATAGGACCAAGAATCCCAATCATGAGGGCTATGCACAGGAAAAGTAAGGAGATAGGAGAAATGAAAGATGCTCTGGGGTTTCAAGTATAAATTATGATAAGTGGAAAATATTATTACAAGAGGGGAAGAAGTAATTTAAAGGGAAAGATAACTAATTCAGTTTAGGATGTGTCTTTGTGATGTCAGTGAGGCATTAAAGTAAAATACTCAGGAAACCACTGGAAATGCAGGATGGACACACTAGCTCAGAGGGTAGCCTGATTGTTAAGGATGCATAGTAGCCTATGAAAGAACAGATTCAGTTCTGCAGTAAGAAATGGAAGACTGACTTTCAAGAAATAAGGTCTGAATGCCTAAGACAGGCAGTCAGTGACCAGAAAGAAAAAACAAAAGCTCACAGGGGTATCAGAGTCAGGGAAAGTATTTTTGATTTCGTATAGGATGACCTGGATACATCTGAAGGCAAACAGCAAGTAACCAGTGTCAAAGAAACATCTAAAGGGGGTGTGTGTGCACATGTCAAACAGTGAGAGGGGAAGGATATGAGATAAAAGGAAGAGACAGATTGTCCTGTGCTGTCCCAAAGGACTAAACTAGGGTGATGTTAGAACCCAGAGACAGAAGTTTAAGAAAATATATTTTAGCTTCACATTATGAGATATTTCAGGGCACCTGGGTGGCTCATCAGTTAAGTGTCTGCTTTCTGCTCAGGTCATGATCTCAGGGTCCTCTGGGATAGAGCTCCGCATCGGGCTCCCTGCTCAGCAGGGAGTATGCTTCTCCCTCTGCCTCTGCCTCTCCACCCAGCTCATTCTCTATAACTTGCGCTCTCTCTCAAATAAAATCTTTGATGATGATGATAATAATAATACAGATTTTTTTTTTTTTTTTTTTAGATTTTACTTATTTATAAGAGAGAGAGAACATGAGAGGGGAGAGGTCAGAGGGAGAAGCAGACTCCCTGCTGAGCAGGGAGCCAGACGTGGAACTCTTTCCCAGGACTCCAGGATCACGACCTGAACCAAAGACAGTTGCTCAACCAACTAAGCCACCCAGGCGCCCCTAATAATAATAGAGATATTTGACAAAAGAACTAACTACCTTATTAAGGAAATTCAATTTAATACTTCGTGATTTGTCAGGAATGCTACAGAAGAAATTTTGTACTGTGTCAGAGGTAAGACTAGGTTCTTTCAACAGTAAATTCTGACCTTTCTCATGTTAAGGAATTACTCCCACTCCCCCTCCTCCCAGCCCCTGGTAACCTCTATTCTATCTTCTATCTCTATGAATTTGCCTATTCTACATATATTTTATGTAAGTGTAATTACACAATAGTTGCCCTTTTGTGTCTGGCTTATTTAACTCACCATAATTTTTTTTTTAAGATTTTATTTATTTATTTATGCTGAGAGAGACACAGCAAGAGAAGAAACACAACCAGGGGCAGTGGCGGGGGGTGGGGGGAAGAAGCAGGCTTCCCAGGGAGCAGGGAGCCCAATGAGGGACTCGATCCCAGGACCCTGAGATCATGACCGGAGGCGAAGGCAGCTGCCTAATGACTGAACCACCCAAGCACTCCACCACAATGTTTTCAAGGTTTCCCCACGTTATGTCATGTAATAGAATTTTTCTTTTCTTTTTTTTTTTATTTTTATTTTTATTTTAAGTAGGCTCCATGCCCAATATTGGGCTCAAACCTACAACCCTGAGAACAAGAGTCACATGCCCTACTGATTAAGCCAGCCAGGTGCCCCAGGACTTCCTTCCTTTTTATGACTAATACTACATTTTATCTATTCAAACACTTGGACTATTTCCACCTTTTCTCTATTGTAAATAATGCTGCAATGAACATCAGTATGCAAGTATCTATTCAAGTCTGTTTTTTATTCTTATGGGTATTTATACTTAGAAGTGGAATTGTGGGTCATATGGTTATTCTACTTTTAGTTTTTGAGGAACTTCCACTAGAATAACGTTAATACAAAATTCACAATGAGATTCCAATTCACACTCATGAGAATAACTATAATCCAGGGAAAGGAAAGGAAAAGGAAAATAGCAAGTGCTGCCGAGGATGTGGAGAAACTGGATTTGATGACGGGTGTGGGATATAATGGAATACTTGTGGGAAAACAGTTTGGCAGTTATTTTGATATATGTCATAACATGGTGGACCTTGCAAACATTTCACTAGGTGAAATAAGATACAGAATGACAAATACTGTATGATTTCACTTACATGAGGTACTCAGAATGGGCAAATCCATAAAGACAGTAAATAGAGAGTTTAAGGGGCTGGGGAGGGAAGAAGGAATTATTTTTTAAGTGGTGGAATTTTTTTTTTAATTGGTGGAGTTTTTGCTGGGGATGATGAAAAAACTGAGGATATAGATAGTGATGGTTAACATTTTGAATATACTTAATGCCACTGCACTGTACCACCTATAAATGGTTAAATATTAATATAGTTTTAAAAAATCAAAATAATTAAATGTTAAAAGATTCCTTGAGCCAATAAAAATTTATTAATCATTATAAACCTATTAATTCATCTGTTTTAATCATTAAACCTGGTTTTTTTGTTTTGTTTTTAATTATTAATCAGGACCCAATGCAGAAAAAAAAAAGCTATATATTAGATATTTCAACCAGAATGGCATTTAATACAAAGACTAAGATGGTTGTCATTCAAAATACAGAAGGACATTTAAAAAAAAAAAAAGGAAGGAAGGTAGGATTAAGAATCAGGAATAGCCACTGGAGCGAGGAGATAAGGGATACATTGCAATCCAGGGGTCTAAAAGCTACTGCCATTACTGCCTCTACATATCCATGAAGCTGGTATTAAACACTGGAATCTCAGTCTAGATACCACAACTGCTTCTATTCATTTAAATCTCACAACTTTGCTAACCACCCAAAGCAGCAGCAAAAAGTCTCCCTGTCCTCTTTGCCTTCCACTGTGGGAATGAATTCATCCAGTGAAGAGAACCTAAGCTGCATTCACATTTGATGGAAGGGAGTTCAGGAAATGCCCTGTATTTCCTCACTTGCAAGATGTTAAAGTACTATGAAAGTGAAAATTGGGAACATTTATTGTACAATCAATAGCATACCATGGTTAACTGGCAACATTTTATTTTAGAAATACAAAATAATGGTGAATCTCAGAATTTATACCATCTTAAATTAATAAAAAATGTTAAATTTCGCTTTCTAATAAAAACTCTATTTTTTTTTAAGAATTTATTTATGTATTTGACAGACAAAGACCACAAGTAGGCAGAGAGGCAGGCAGAGAGAGAGGAGGAAGCAGGCTCCCTGCTAAGCAGAGAGCCCCATGTGGAGCTCAATCCCAGAACCCTGGGATCATGACCTGAGCTGAAGGCAGAGGCTTTAACCCACTGAGCCACCCAGGTGCCCCTCTAATAAAAACTCTAAAAGCTCTCTAAATAGGGGCATCTAGCAGGCTTAGTCAATGGAGCATGTGATTCTTGATCTCAGGGTTGTAGGGCTGAGCCCCATGCTGAATGCAGAGGTTACTAAAGGAGCACCTGGGAGGCTCAGTCGTTAAGCTTCTGCCTTTGGCTCAGGTCATGATCCCAGAGTACTGGGATCAAGACCCACATCGGGCTCCCTACTCGGTGGGAAGCCTGCCTTCTCCCTCTCCCACTCCCTCTGCTTGTGTTCCCTCTCTCACTGTCTCTCTCTCTCTGTCAAATTAAAAAAAAAAATCTTTAAAAATAAAATCTTAAGGCCTCGGTAGTTCAGTTGGTTGGGTGGCTAGCACTTGATTTCGGCTAAGGTCACCATCTCAAGGTTATGAGATGCAGCCCTGAGGTGGACTTCACACTCAACTCAGGCTTCACACACAAATGGGAGTCCCCTTGAGATTCTCCCTCTCCCCGTTCCCTTCCCACCTCCCGCCCCCCACTCAAATCACATTTGCTTGTGCACTCTCTCTAAAACAAATAAAATCTTCAAACTAAACTAAAATCTTAAAAAAAAAAAATCCCTCTAAATAAAAACATGCTCTCATACTATCTCCTAAAATCTCTGTATTTTTGCATTTCACATCCAGGCATTTAATGTAACAAGAATTTTTTTATCATTTTGAAGTTAAAGTCCAAATTAATTTTCCAGTACCCTTTATTGAAAAGGGCATTCTTTTCTCACTAACCAACATGTATCTGTCATATATTAAATAACCGAAATTTGTCATTCATCAAGTAAACTGTAATTACAGATTTTCTTCTGTTTTGTTCCACTGGTCCATCCATCCATCACTAGACTAGACTACTCACGACAGTGTCTTAATTACTATACTTTGTAATAACTCCCAATAACTGGTAAAGTAAGTCTTCCCAAACTGTCTTCTTTGAGAATGTCTTGGCTATTTTGGCTCTTTATTGATTTTCCAGAGAATTTTAGAAAGAATCAGCTTTTTAAGTTCCACCCGAAAAACAACAAAAACAAAAACAAAAACAAATGAACCATCCAACCAAAAAAATAACTTAATGCCTTGACTGGAATTATATTAAATATATAAATCCATGGGGCGCCTGGGTAGCTCAGTTGGTTAAGCGACTGCCTACGGCTCAGGTCATGACCCTGGAGTCCGGGATGGAGTCCCACATCAGGATCTCTGCTCGGCAGGGAGTCTGCTTCTCCCACTGACCTCTCTCCTCTCGTGGTCTATCTCTCTCTCTTAAATAAATATTAAAAAAAAAAAAAAAAAAAAGATTAAGGACGCCTGGGTGGCTCAGTTGGTTGAGCAGCTGCCTTCGGCTCAGGTCATGATCCCAGTGTCCTGGGATTGAGTCCCATATCGGGCTCCTTGCTCGGCGGGGAGCCTGCTTCTCCCTCTGCCTCTGCCTGCCATTCTGTCTGCCTGTGCTTGCTCGCTCTCGCTCTCTCGCTCTCTCGCTCTCTGATTAAAAAAAAAAAAAAAGATTTAAAAAAATATATACAAATCCATTTGGAGAATAAGATCTATACAATATTGAGTCTATCAATCCATGTACAGGATATTTTGCCCCTTCAGGTCTTCTTTAATTCACCTCAATAGGCTCATTACACTTCATTTGACCTCAAAACCTCAGACTTTTTATCTGGAATCTTTCTGCCTAAAGTACATCCCTCATAATTTCCCTTAAAAAGGGCTGATGGAGTTCGTTAAAATAAACTTTTACCTCATCCTTAAGGGATAGTTTCACTAAGTACAGAATTTATAAGTATACATTGGCAATTATTCTGGGAAAAAAAAAAAGACATACCTTTCTTCCTTTTTTTTAATTTTTAAGATTTTATTTATTTATTTGACAGATCACAAGTAGGCAGAGAGACAGGCAGAGAGAGAAAGAGAGGGGAGGAAGCAGGCTCCCCGCTGAGCAGAGAGCCCAATGCGGGGCTCAATCCCAGGCCCCTGGGATCATAACCTGAGCCAAAGGCAGAGGCTTTAACCCACTGAGCCACCCAGGCACCCCAAGACATACCCTTCTGTTGAGAAGTTAGCTATCTCTGCATAACTGCTCCTTTGAAAGAAGTCTTTTTTTCCTCTGGCTGCTTTTAAGATTTTTCTCTTTGTATCGGGGTTTATGCCATTTCACTGATTTGTCTGGGTGCAGATTTCTTTTTATTTATACTATCAGAAATTCATTGAGCTTCCTATCAACTGGTTTCTCATCAGAACTAGAAAATTTTCAACCAGAAATTACTCTTCAAATATTACCTTTGCATCATTCTCTCTTTCCTCTCTTTATGAAACTTAAATAAGTTAGATCTCACTCTATCTTTCTTATCATGCAATCTCTCTTCAATATTTTCTATTGTTTTGACTCTTAGCAGTACAGTCAGGAAACTTTTTCCTGTCTTATCTTCCAGGTAACTAATTCTTCTTCAGTTAGAAATAATCTGCTCAAGCTTTCCCTTCGGTATATTTGGCATAGTCTCATTTCTGCACTTTGTATTTAATTTTCTCAAGTTTACTAAGGAACTTGTTATAGTCTCTTGTTCTCTGCTTGCCTTCAAATTTGTCTTTTATTCTTTCAACATAACAAGTAGCAATTGTTTTAAATCCGTCTGATATTTGAGGGGTTTTTTTGATCTGTTTCTTATTCACAGTGGTATTTCCATGCATGTTATTATATTTTTCTTTTTAAAAACTTATTTTGAGGTATATGAACATAAAGCAAACTACACATTTATATGTCAATTACATCTCCATTAAAAAACTACAGAAACCTTAAATTATATTACTTGAGGAATTCTATACACATATATCATGTTAATTTTAACTTGTGTGTGTGTTTTACTATGCTTGGTGACTTGTGACAGTGCACTAATTACTGCCCTTGAAAAATTATTGGTGGCAATCCCGTTCAGAATCTTTCCAAAGATAATTTGCTTTCCTTCTGACAGTCCTTGTGAGTACTACCAGTTTGAAACCAGGAATTATGATAAAAGGTTTGAGGGTCCCTGACCACCCAGGCAAGACAAATCTAAGCTGTTAATCAGTGTGAGAGCTAAACTGTGGTCACAGCTTGAAGGATTTATTTTTCTTAATTTCCTTTTTCTTCCCCTGCTCCAAATCTACAGTCCCCTAGATACGGGAGTGGGTAGACAGTTTAGTTCCATTTCACCCTTACCAAATAATGGAGTCCTTGGGATAGCATGTTAAAAGAGAGTTCCTCTCCTTTTTGACTCTCCTTTTGGATGAACTCTAGGCCCTGACTTCTATCCTCTATAACCTATTAAGCATACCAAAACCAAAGCCCAAATCTAAATAGATTGGCACCTGCCCTTAGACAAAAGCTACTTCATCCTTTACTTATTTCCCCAGGTTCCTGCCTTTTTCCTAAAATGTAGCCTTGCAGCTGTCTACTCCCTTTTCAGCTCTTTAATTCCTTTAAAATTTTTTAAAAGATTGTTTCCAAGATTTTTAGTTGTCTTCATCAAAAGGGTTGATCTGAAATAATGCAATCCACCATTACTGAAAACAAATCAATTTCCCCTTTTTTATGACAACTATTTTGTAACACCCCCATACCATCCTAAAATTAAATAGAGATGGCCTGCCTAAGTGAAATTTCAAAAGTCAGTAACACCCTAATTATATTTTTAATCATATGAAAGAAATAAATTAGTAATAAAATGATACTTCAAAATGTGCAAGCTATTATTAAAATAAATATAATGAGGGTATCTGATGCTTATATCTATACAGAGAATCACTACAACTGTAGTGGTGACAACTATAGACTGAGAGGGAAAGTATTTGAGTCACCCAATAGTGTGCAAGTGGCACTGCCACCGATGATGTGATTTTCTGACGCGGTAAAGAACTCCTGATAAAGTTCTGATCAAAAATTTTAATATTCCTAAAATTTATGTGATAATTAAATGCTTGCAACTTTTTGTGTATATTAAAACAATGCCTCATACCTAAAACAAAGTTCGTTTCTAAGATCAGATCATTATTGCCACTTTTTTCACCAAAAAATTCCAAAAAATAACTCTAAGTCCTGCGGTTATTCAAACAATTCTTAAATGTGCAGACTGTCCTTAACACTCAGAGAGCTGACTTCCCTGGTCCTTGCTCATTAAAGGCTAATGCCACCCTCTTCCCCCATACTGGGAACAACCAAAACACCTCCAAGTATTTCAAAACTGCCCCCTGGGGAAGAACTGCCCACACGCAGACCCACTGTCTGCAGAAGACAAAGAGATGCATGACCAAGCTCCACCTTTATGGGAGGCATTACTCTCCAGCTATGAAGACAGTCAGCAGACAGCTTCCAAATGTCATCTCCTCCACAGCCCACCTTAACTGCAACCCACATCCAAGCTAGGAGGCTCAGACATTTGGCTCACGTCCTTTTGACAGGCAATCCTCAGTCCACAGCTCCACACTAATAGGCAAAAGATTGATGAGGCCCGTATCACAATGCAATTTCATCCTGTGCCCAGTCCTGTAACTTGCCTCTTCCTTCACAGGCATTGATTCCTACGAAATACCATGCACTGCAAACAGCGTCTCAGTATTCACCATCAAAGAACCCAAGCTTCAACAGCGACACAGTATGTTTTACTGCTAAGTTTTTCCATAAACATTTTTGGTGGCTTGACCTTATCCCATATTGAATCTATTTATCCTATAACCCTTACCAATTCAATCACCCTTAAACACTGGTTTCATAATTTAATTTTTTAAAAATATTTTATTTATTTATTTGACAGAGAGAGCACAAGCAGGGGGAGCAGCAGGCAGAGGGAGAAGCAGGCTCTCCACTGAGCAGGGAGCCTGATGCGGGGCTCAATCCCAGGACCCTGGGATCATGACCTGAGCCGAAAGCAGATGAAAGCAGATGCTAAACCAACTGAGCCACGCAGGTGTCCCTCATCATTTATTTTAGACCTCCAATTTCATCTCACTACACATAATACAAAGCTAAATTTTTTTCAGTCTAAAAGCGCCTGGGTGGCTCAGTCGGTTAAGTGACTGCCTTCAGCTCTGGTCATAATCTCAGGGTCCTGGGATCAAGCTCCAAGTTCAGTCGGGCTTCCTGCTCAGCGGGGATCCTGCTTCTCCCCCTCTCTCTGTCTCCAGCCACCACCCAACCTTGTGCAAGCTCTCTCTCCTCTCTCTTATAAATAAATGTTTTAAAAAATTTATAAAATTTTTTTCAGTCTATAACTATTCTCCACAATGCAATCCTGTCTAGTATAGCCAAATTTTATTTCATACAAGTCACTCAACTATAAACATGATAATCCTGTTCCTTAAACAAAAGTACCATATATATCTCTAACTCCAGTTCTTTGCAAAGTCTATTCACATTATCTATTATATCTTTTTCCTTCCTTCCACCTGTCTACGTTAAACACGAACTTCTTCTTCTTCTTTTTTTTTTTTAAGATTTTATCTATTTGACAGAGAGGCACAGAGAGAGAGAGGGAACTCAAGCAGGGGGAGTGGGAGAGTGAGAAGCAGGCTTTCCCCTGAGCAGGGAACCCGATGTGAAACTCGATCCCAGGACCCTGGGATCATGACCTGAGCCAAAGGCAGATGCTTAACAACTGAGTCACCCAGGTGCCCCTAAACACTAACTTCTATCAAGACCTCATTAGCCTACAAAAACATTCCATTTCTGAGCTACTCCATCATCCACTCAGGCACTTAATGACATACTGCCATGTGCATGCCCTGTTTTTTCCATCAAGAGTGTTATCTTCTAGGGGTGCTTGGGTGGCTCAGCTGTTTAAGTGTCCAACTCTTGGTTTTTGGCTCAGGTCATGATCTCACGGGTAGTAGGACTGAGGTCCACATTGGACTCTGCACTCAGTAGGAAGTCTGCTTGAGATTCTCTCTCTCCCCCTCTACCCACCATGCCCACATGCTCTAAATAAATAAATACATACATCAAATCTAAAAAAAAAAAAAAAAGGTGTTATATTTTAGAAGCCTTTCCCCCCACCATATGAAATCTCCAGCACAATTTCAATATAGCAACATATTAAATAGAACTACTTTGGTTGAAGCAGAGATTGCCTTTCCACCCTCCACAAACCCAGTGAGTCTCTTCCTTGCTACTCTTAACCCTCAGAAATTTTTTTGAGGTATCCTCACAGTACCCAGGTTTTCAGTCTGAAAGAGAAACAAAACAGAACGACAACAAAAACTCTAGCTTTATAATCTGAATAATTTACTGCTGCATAAACCAGAAGAAAGCAACTGGAAGAGAACACATATGGACTCCCATCATCGCATTGTATCAACATTGTATCTACACTCTGCCTTACCATGTATTATCATCAAGTATCCATGCTCCTATTGAGAGCCAATCCTTCCACCTGCCACTAAATCCCTTTCCCTCTTTCCTTCAGAGAGGACGCCAGCAGTGTCCCTCTCTCCCTCACCCTTCCTTCTCTCTCTCCAGAAACCATTAATATTTTACACTGTAAGGATTCATTCCTATCACCATATGTCCTCATTTTTTTTTAATCATTAAAAAAAAAATTCCACGACCCTACTTCCTCACTAGCTAATGCCCCCTTTCTCTGTTCCCCTTCATGGGAAAATTCTTCACTACCTTCACTTCCCCTTCTATTCTTCCTTAAAAATCACTCAATCAGAATTATCTCCTTGGAACCTCATCTCAATGCTCTACTTTTTTTCTTTTTTTGGGGGGGGGGGTTATTTATTTACTTTAGAGAGTGAGAAAGAGCGTGAGAGGGGAGAAGGTCAGAGAGAGAAGCAGACTCCCCATGGAGCTGGAAGCCCAATGCTGGACTCGATCCTGAAGCTCCAGGATCATGACCTGAGCCGAAGGCTTAACCAACTGAGCCACCCAGGCACCCCTCAATGTTCTATTCTTGTCTAGATCACAATACCTCTACTCTGTTAGCTCCAATGATGAATTCTTAGCATCTTACTTCTCCTAGCAGCATATACAACTGACCACTCTCTATTAATGAACTTTCTTCATTCGATTTCCTACCTTACTGGTTGCTCCTTCTCAGGCTCTCCTCTTTTCTCCAAACTTGGCTCTCTTTCTTCCTATCTATGCTCATTTCCTTGATAATCACATCAATATCACAGCTTTAAATGCCACCCAAATCCCAAATTTGGGGTTTGCTAACTGCTATGACAAATACACTCAAAAGGCATAAGGACTCAAATACAATGAAAGCTAATTTCTTATCCATCTAATAGTACTAGGCTGTTGGAAAGGTTAGCAAGGTGGTCTTTACCCATGCAGTATTCAGAAACCTAGGCTAATGGTCAATCTACCATTTACAACACAGGGCTTCCAACTTATCCTCGGAATCATCATGCTTCAACCAACCAGAAGGGAAAAACAGGAAGGAAGGTGTTTATATAGACCAGACCTAGAATTAGTGTATATTGCATGTACTCATATTACATTAGCCAGAACTTAATCGTATGACCGTGACACCTAAGTACTAAGGAGAAGTGTCTAAGTGCATATTCAGGAAGAAAGTAAGACATACATATGGCAAACAGTTTCTGTCACTAGGCCTCACTCCCAAACTATAGATATTTCAAACTTAACATATCCCAAACTGAATTCTTAATCTGTGCCCTCCTTTCCCCGTTGACACCTCTCTTTCTTGCACACCTCACGTTCAACCTATCAACAAATCCTATTGGCTCTACTTTTAAAACATCCAGAATCGTTTCTCAATCCTTCTACTGCTTCCAATGCGGTCTAAACCACTTTCTAGGTAATTCCAAAGGCTTCCTTCCTAGTTCCCCTACATCTACCCTTGTCCATTTACAGTCTGTTCTCTGTATAGCCACTGGAACATTTCTGTTCATAACTAACTCCTGTAACTCTGTTCTGACTGCTCAAACTTTGAAAGGCTACCCATTTCACTTAAAGCAAAAGTCAAAGGCCTTTGGTCATGCTTCTGTTCCCCCCTCCTACTCCAACACCACTTAGATTTCACCTCCTACAACTTGCGTCCTTTCTTTAAGCCACTGCACCAACTTTGACCTCCTTGCTGTTTCCCTAATAGACAAGGCACATTCCTGACTCAGAACCGTTGAGTTTGGTTCTTCTGTCTGAAATGCTTTTCCTTTACCTTCTAAAATCTTTACTTGTATTAACCTTCTCAACTAAAACCCTACCCTAATCTCCCTATTTTAAATTGCAAACCTTGTCCTGTTTTATTTTTCCATAGTGCTTATTACTTTCAAACATACTTTATAATTTTCTTTTTGTGTGTGTCTGCCCCTCCCCCACTACATACACACACCTCCACCAGCATATAACCTAGATAAGGGTAGAGATCATTCAAATGTACTCCTAAACACCTAGAGTACTACCTAGTATACTGTAGGCACTCAAATATTTATTGAATACTTGAATACCTACTGGCCTATGAAATGACTTAATACAAAAGTCATCAATACAGTTTTGGAAGGATGAGAAGGAAAATGGTGGGTCATAGCTTTAAAAATACCAAAGTCTAACATAAGTCGTAACACTTATATTTTTCCTATGAAGTAATGAGACTTTATAGACTTTAAAGACAGTCTCTGTACTATCATATTAATACATTTTGCCTCTTTCCTATGAAATGCTTAGTAAAAGTATCAATATGTTGGCACTTTGTTTCTTTAACTTAGTAGTGGTTTAAATCAACAGTCAACAGTTCTATCAAACAATCAACATTTAAATAGTCCTATCAATAATCTTATATTAAGAACCACCAAAAGTTTGTAACAAGTAGAGCCATGGGCTGTCACTGAACATTCTAAAAAATGCCACAAAGACTTCTGAAAGGAAAATTTTAATATATTTTTTGTCTTGAAAACAGAAAAATAACCCTACTATAATTTTGTGAAAGCTTTTACATGTTCACCATCTCTTTTTATTCTCATACCACTCCATAGGGGAGGCAGAGCGAAAATCAAGCAGTGTATGAAAGGATATGACACAGAAAAGTTGCTATAACTATTTAAACTGTTCTTTCAAAGACCCACCCATGATAACCAGTAACCAAAAATCTCCTCCTTTTTTTTTCTTTGAGAGAGAGAGTGCACTTGCAGGAAAGGTAGGGGAGGGGCAGAAGAAGAGAGAACCCCAAGCAGGCTCTACCAAGCCAACCCAGGGCTTGATCCTATGACCTGAGCAGAAATCAAGAGCGGGTGGCTTAACTAACTGAGCCACCCAGGCGCCCTTCCTTCATAAATACATATAGAAACTTAAGTGTCAAATTCAACAGCAGAAAAATCCTCTGTAATAGAGTTACTAAAAGACTAAACTACGCTAAATTTTCATGCATAATGAAACAATTTAAGATTATATAATTTAATGTTAATATAAGAAGACACCTGCAGGAAGATATAGGTGGAATATTTCAAATGTTAGAAGCATGTAAAAACTAAGGGGGAATGAACACTTTCAGTGGTTGTACAACAGAAATGTAACAACTACACTGAATTGTTATCTCCTCCCTATCTGAAGTTCTGATACCACACCCATGGAAATACAATCGTGTAAGAAACCAACTTTGAGCTATTTAGGAATAACAACAGTACTTTACCTTTTTATAGTAAAGAAAGTTATATAATTTACAGAAGATAAGATACTTTCATAATGAATGGGAATTAAATAGCCTCCATATAACATTACCAGAAATTATGCTAAGAACTCTAAAATATAATACCTACATAAGACTTTTAAATTAGTAATTGTTTGTTTCTACTCCTCTAAGTTACACAAAGATTTCTAAGTAGAAAATATAAACTTTAAAACAGAGGAAAAGCTATTAGACCCAGGCTGACAATATAAAACATAAAGATTCAAAGAACTATTTATAATGTTACTGTTGGAGCTATTAATCCTCCTTTAGTCTCAAAATTCCATCTAGGGGCACCTGGGTGGCTCAGTCAGTTAAGCCACCCACTCCTGATTTCAGCTCAGGTCATGATCTCAGAGTCCTGAAATCAAGCCCCATCTTGAGCCCCATGTGGAGCCCCGCATCAGGCTCCATGTCTAGCTCCATGCTCGGCATGCAGTCTGCTTAAGACTCTCTCTCCCTCTGTCCCTCCACCCTGCTCACACTCACTCTGTCTCAAAAACTCCATCTATAAGACCAAACAGAAATTTATTTTCCCAATATTATAATGTAGAAACTACAGTTTAAAAATCCTACAGCAATAGAGGATCACACCCAAGCAATATTTTAAATTGCTTCAAAATACTCAAAGTAACTAATTTAAAGCATCTTAAAATTTCAATTAATTTGAGCTGTTCTAAAAAGTCATTTTTTATTTATTTAACAGCTATATATTTACTACAAGAAACAAATGTAAGAATAGAGTATTTTTCAATTTAAACACAAAGTATCTTTTACAATAAGGAAAAGCATTTCAAATATTTTTTTAAAGATTGGGGCACCTGGGTGGCTCAATGGGTTAAAGCCTCTGCCTTTGTCTCAGGTCATGATCCCAGATTCCTGGGATCCAGCCTGGCATCAGGCAGGGAGCCTGCTTCCTCCTCTCTCTCTCTGCCTGCCTCTTTTCCTACTTGTGATATCTCTCTCTGTCAAATAAATCAATAAAATCTTTTAAAAATATATTTTTAAGATTTTATTGATTTAGGAGCAGCTGGGTGGCTCAGTGGGTTAAGCCTCTGCCTTCGGCTCAGGTCATGGTCTTAGGGTCCTGGGATCAAGCCTCTGCCAAGCAGAGAGCCTGCATCCCTTCTCCCTCTGCCTGCCTCTCTGCCTACTTGTGATCTTTCTCTGTCAAGTAAATAAATAAAATCTTAAAAAAAAAAAATTATTGATTTATTAGAGAGAGTGTGCACAAGTGCCAGACAGTGTGGGGTGAGGTGGGGGGCTGAAGGAGAAAAGCAGACTCTCCAATGAGTGTGAACCCCACAGGGGCCTCCATCTGAGGACCCTGAGATCATGACCGGAGCCCAAATCAGGAGTGGGACACTTAACCAATTGAGCCACCCAGGCACCCTAGGAAAAGCACTAAAAGAACACAAAACAACAACAAAAAACCCTAAAAACCACTAATTTTGGAACAACAGTTGAAAGTGGTCTGCCAAAATACTGAGTTTCTCTCTCCCTGGAAGGGCAGTTTCAAAATTTGCAAGGTAATCAAATACAACTGGAATAACACTCCTTGCAACATGAACAAAAGTTTAGATGGTATCTACCTTACCAACTGTCACATCGCCCTGTACTAGTCAGATATTTATGACTTATGAACACATTTGCTGATTTTTTTGCTTTTTAATACCTAAATGAAAAGCATGACCAGAAATATTTTGTACTGTAGGGGCTCCCCTTAAGCTAAGCCATAAAAAGCTTTCACCAGTGTAACAACAACAACAACAACAAAAAGATGAAGGATCCTATGCGCCCCCAATGAAAAAAGGTAGAAATATGACCAACAACTACCATATGCATTATCCTTAGTAAAAACAATTTAACAATGACTCTAAGATTAATAAAGGTGCTAATTCTGGAAGATCACAGAACATGACACGGGTTTCAAAGGAAAGAACTCTTAAAATGAAGATGGAGAATAACACTATTAACTAGTATATTCCACCAACTGACATTTTCAGTGACTTCTTTGGTGAGTAAACATCTTAATATAGTGACTTTCACCTGTATGTATTTTCATTAGTTAATATTTTTGTAATATGGGGGCGCTTGGGTGGCTCAGTCATCAGGCGTCTGCCTTTGGCGTGGGTCATCATCCCAGGGTTCTGGGATCAAGCCCCGCATCAGGCTCCCTGCTCTGCGGGAGGGTCTGGTTTTCCCTCTCCCACTCCCCCAGCTTCTGTTCCCTCTCTCACTGTGTCTCTCTGTCAAATAAATAAAATCTTTTAAAAATTTCTTTTTAAATAAAAAAAAATTTTTGCAATATGGTAAAAAGGACAGTATTGACATTTTTGTGCAACCTACTGAAACATCCCCTTCATTTCTTATAGAGAAATTAATTTTGGATGTAATAGGTTTTCTTTACCTGCCATTTTTCATGAACCTCCCCACCAAATAATTCAAGATAGGAGTGTACTATTTATATATAGTAGTGAATCCTGGGGTAGAAAACACCTCTGAGAGTAAGAAAATTATGGTCCTTTTCCTTCCAAAAGTATAGTTAACACAAGAAATTAAAAAAATCAAATTTTAAAGTTCTAAAAAACCTAAGAATTGGATCTACCTAATTTTAAGAATTAACTATAAAGCTACAGTAATCAAGATAATGTGGTACTGGCCAAAGAAGAGACATAGAGGTCAATAAAAGAGACTACAAGTATAATCAACTGATTTCAATAAAGGTGCCAAGGTAGCCCGATAGAAAAAAGTTTCTTCAATACCTATGAAACAACCGGACACCCATATGAAAAAGAATGAAGAAACTTTAACCTTTACCTCACAACATATATAAAAATTAACTCCAAATGGATCATAGACCTGAATGTAACAGCTAAAACTACAACATTTCTAGAACAAAAACAAGGGAGAAAATTTTATGATCTTAAAATTAGATAAAGATTTACTGAATAGGACACAAAAAGCAGGAAACATAAAAGAAAAAAATAATAAAATGGACAAGGTAATTAGGAAAATGAAAAAGACAAGCCACAGACAGGGAGGCACGTGCAAAACACATACTGATATACAGGACTTATATCCAGAATATAAATACAGTGTTCTTACAGCTCCACGAGAAGATAAATATTGAATAAAAAGATTTAAATGGGAGACTTAACCTAAGAAAATATGTGGATAGTAAGTAAGCACATAAACAGATGCCCAAAATTAGGTATTAGAAAAATACAAATCAAGACCACAATGAACAACTATTACATACCTACTTGAATGGCTAAAACTAAGAACAATGACAATATCAAATCCTGACAAGGATACGGAGTAACTGCAACACTCATTCACTATGGGTGACAATACAAAATGGTCCTACTTCTTTCTTTAATTCCAGTGTAGTTAACACACCTTGTTATATTAGTTTCAAATGCACAATACAGTGATTCAACAGTTTCAAAATTTATTACCCAGTGCTCATCAAGAGTTGGTACCAGTACCAACTCCCCGCTGGTAACCATGTTTGTTATCTATTGTTAAGAGTCCGCTTTGGGGGGTGCCTGCATGGCTCAGTTGGTTAAGTATCTGCCTTTGGCTCAGGTCATGATCCTAGAGCACCAGGATCAAGCCTCATATCAGCTCCCTCCTCAGCAGGGAGTCTGCTTCTCCCTCTGCCCATAAGCATGCTCTTGTGCTCTCTCTCTCACAAATAAATAAATAAAATCTTAGGGGGGTAAAATGTCTGGTATTTTTTTGGCTTGCCTTTATTTTCTTTGTTCATTTGTTTTGTTTCTTAAATTCCACATATGAGTGAAATCATACAGTTATTTGTCTTTCTCGGACGTATTTGGCATTATAGATCCATGTGTGCTGTTGCAAATGGCAAGATTTCATTCTTCCTTAGGATTAATACTATTCCCATGTGCTATATATACACACACATACACACACACCACTTATTTATCATTCATCAGTCGATGGACACTCGTGGTGCTCCCATAGTTTGGTTACTGTAAATAATCCTGCAATAAGCACAGGGGTGCATATATCTCTTCAAATTGGTGTTTCTGTAAATACCCAGGTGTGTGATTACTGAATCACAGGGTAGTTCTATTTTTATTTTTGTGAGAAATCTCCATACTGTCTTCCACAAGCATCTGTACCAGTTTGCATTTCCACAGAGCATGAGGGTTCCTTTTTCTCCATATCCTCACCAACACTTGTTGTTTCTTGAGTTTTGATTTTAGCCATTCTGACAGGTGTCGTGTGATGTATCTCACTTTGATTTTGATTTGCATTTCCCTGATGAGTGATGTTGAGCATCTTTTCAAGTGTCTGTTGGCCATCTCTACGTCTTCTGTAGATATGTCTGTCCATATCCTCTGCCCATTTTTAAAAATTGGATTGGCAGTTTCTTATAAAGTTAAATATAAACTTACCATACAATCTATCAATCAACCCTGCTTCTACGTTCTTACTCAAGAGAAATGGAAATAAATATCCTGAACCCTGAACAAAAACCTGAACCCATGTGTTTATAGCAATCTTTATTATAATTGCTAAGAAATAAAAACCACCCTACTACTCATCAACAGGTAAATGTATAAAATAAATGGGAACACATCCATACAACAAAGTATTACTAAACAATAAGCAGAAACTAATTGGTGATACATTTAACATGGGTGAATCTCAAAAACATCAAACTAAATGAAAGAAGCCAAATACATAAACCCCGTACTTGCATGACTTCATTCATATAACTTTCTGGGAAAGGTAAAACTAGAGATCAGACCAGTGTCTGCTAGGAACTGAGGGTCAGGGAAGGGGACAGAATGCGGAGGAACTAGGAACATTTGAGATGATGGAAATGTTCTGTGTCTAGATTGCGGCAGGAGTTGCAGGATCATTTACATTTGTCAAAACTCATCAAACTGTACAGTTAGAATGGTACATTATGATGTATGTAAATTAAAACCAAATCAACCTGATCTTTCTCAAAAAGCAATTATGAACTTTCTATATACCTCTAACCTACACCTTAATTTCAAAACCTCTAATATAATTCAGTCTCCCCAGACCAGGAGTCTGAAAACCTTGGCCCATGAACTAAATCTGCGCCATCATTTATTTTAGTACTAGCCCATGAAATGGTTGAAAAAAAATCAAGACTACTCACAACACGTGAAAATTATATGAAATTCAAATTTCAGTGTCCATCAGTTTTATTGGAACAGTCATGCTCACTTGCTTACACAGTCTAGCTGGTTTTGTGCTATAATGCCATTGTTGAGTCTGTTATTTTGACAGCAACAAAGCAGTTAGGCCCATAGTGCATAAAGTTTTACTATTTGACCCTTTACCAAAAAAATGTTTGCTGAACACTGTTAAGGTACATGTTGTTGAAATTTCCCACACAGATTATTACAACTGAGAAGATTCATGCCAGTGCACATCTCTCTTCATACACAGAAGCTCTAAAATCTCTACAGCCATAAAAACACTTCTTTTTTTTTTTTTTCAAGGAGAGCAATATGTAAAGCAGAAAAATGAAGAACTTCAAGAGTTAAGATGTAGGGGGACTGAACATAGCCTTCAGTTAACCTCTGAAGAAGGCCTTTGAAGCCCAGAAACAGTGTTTTTTAAAAATGCCCTTTGGAACCAACTGGTTGTCAATCTAGTAAACTGACTTATAAGTAGCATAGAAAAAGAGAACTGCAGGGCACCCAGTTGACTCAGTTGGTTGGGCCACTTCTTTCGGCTCAGGTCATGATTCCAGGGTCCTGGGATTGAGTCCCACATCAGGCTCTCTGCTCAGCGGGGAGCCCCACTTTCTCTCTGCCTGCCTCTCTGCCTACTTGTGATCTCTGTCTGTCAAATAAATAAACAAAATCTTAAAAAAAAAAAAAAAAAAAAGAGAACTGCAAAGTACAAAAAAATAGAATGCATCATATGTATTAAGGTTCCATTCACTATTTCTTTCACTAAAAATCTGAGTACCTACGTGCCAGATACTGTTGCAAAAGGTGAAGATAAAAAAAATGTTCAGTACAGACAAAATCTATTTCTCCTATGCACGTATTAGAGGAACTTAAAACCTGAATTTCTCACAGTGGTATACTACCCTGTAAAAACTACCATCCTATGGAACATTTGTCCCAAAAGTGCTGTCAATAACTACAGCCATATTACAAGAATGAAAATGATGTTTCATTTGACGTTACAGAGCTTCCAGAAGACAAAGTTAATTGAGTTCAGAGCAATTTTTCTATTCTGTATCAAGGATATTCCCAAGACCCAGAAAGGAATGTAATGTTACTGGGCATTCATTTCCCTCTATATGCATAGTCTTGATATGAGAAGAAACAAGACTAATAGTTTTTTAAGCCCAAGAGAAAACATGGAAACCAAAATAATCTCAGAGGGTAGAGGGTAGAAAAAATAATTGCTTAATGTTAGGGTGTAGGCTGTATTAAGCGTTTCTTCTACCATGCTAATTATGTATGATAGTAAAGTAGGTTGGTAGCCAAAAGAAACTAAAAAATAAAGACTACCTCCCAGAGTACGTCTATGCCTCCAGCAAATATTTAACAAAGGAATGGAACAAATGAGACTATCTTTTTGATTCTTATATTATCTATAACATTATGACTATAAAAGCACTGTTTACCTTTAAAAAACAGAAAAGCTCCTATACAGGCTCACCTATTTTGAACTCAGTTCTCTAACTATTGCTGATCCTGACCTCACAGAATAACCAATGTGGGTAAAACAGAGAATGAGTAGAAGACTCAAATCAACTTCTAAGTTAAACAAAATCAAGTAAGAATTACTGATAATAAAGGCTTACTGTAATGACAATTTGAAGAGGAAATATGGGAAGCATAGCAACATACTACATTTCCTAAAACAAGGGGATTGTGATACAAAATCTTCATTAAGTACGCAGCTAAATTAATAATATCAAGGTGTCTAAGAAAACAAAATGTAGGGCGCCTGGGTGGCTCAGTGGGTTAAAGCCTCTGTCTTCGGCTCAGGTTATGATCTCAGGGTTCTGGGATCGAGTCCCGCATCGGGCTCTCTGCGCAGAAGGGAGCCTGCTTCCTCCTCTCTCTGCCTACTTGTGATCTGTCTCTGTCAAAGAAATAAATAAAATTAAAAAAAAAAAAAAGAAAACAAAATCTATTTTCAATTCTAAAGGAGAAGACAACTTTATTACTGGGGGAAAGGAAAAAGGAAGAAAGCTAAGCAGCTGCCTCATTCTTCAACAGGTAAGCATGAGGTCTTAAGAAAATGTTAAATAAAATAAAAATAAAAAATAACAATGCAGCCTGCTCCTTTCCTCTCCTCCCCACCATTCACAGAACATAGGTTAACAATTGTTACAACAGCTTCCTATTCATCTTTATCAGGAAAGCAAAGGACAGAGAATTGAGAAAAATCAAACTTCTCTGGCCTGTTATCCAAATATAATTTTTCTGGCCTATTATCCAAACAAGATTAAATCAAGTTTGCTCTTAGGTTTACTACATTCAAAGATCTGAGCATCCAGTACCAACATTCCTTTCTTATCTGTTTACTGATAAATGATTCCTTTAACAGTCAGCATGTGTAAGTGACTGATATCAGATAGTTTTCTAAATAAAAGGAGTAGAAGCCTAAAGAAGCGAAGGAAAGAGAAAGAATACACAAAGAGACAACGAGAAATGCTAAAGACAAATAGCTCTTTTATAGTTATGCTTAACAGGTATGTTCTTTCCACCTTCAAAAATACCTAGACAAAGTATTAACAGCAAAACCAGAACTACACAAGCACACAGTATGCTAACGGGACTACCCCCTTTTAGGAGTATGAGGTAATCCAACCTGGTTTCACACGGCTCATAAAGATGAGTTTTAATACCCTGGACCACAAGATAAAGAAGATCCCATCCCAGAATACTGCTTAGTCAATGATTATAATTACACAACTTAACTAAGGCTGGTGATAAGAGATCTTGAAAACAATGTAATTTTAATTGTAATGCAACTACAAGAAGCTCCTTCTACAGAAACACAGCAGAAGAATAGTTAATAAATATCACACTCTGGTAGAACACATTTTAAAAAATAAATGTATTTATTATATCATATAGTCATGCTATCCCATATTATACCATATGGTCATGGAAAGAAACATTGGGGAAATATAAATGGTCAGAAGTAAAGGTTTAACGCCCAAAGTGTAAGCACATTCATTTCATAAATATCTAATAAGCTCCTATCATTTACCAGAATATTCTATTTTGACATCTACAAAGTAACAGAAATACAGGACATGAAATCTGTTCACTTCCCAAAACAATTTAAAAACTAAAATATACATTCTATGTTTAAAATGTTTGATAACAAGCAGTTAAAAAAACTCTAATATCCAAGAAAAATGATTAGTTTTAAAAAATGAAATGTAAAATATTTTGCTATATTAAGTTTAAAAATATTATAAAACCACATATACTGTATTATACAAACATTAAAAAAGTTTTGGATACACACCAAAATGTTTAAACTAATTATATCCTAGTGGCAAGATTACAGATTTTTTCTTTTCTTTTTTTTTTTTTTGTACTTATAGCTTTCTAATTTTTCAACAATGAATGTGCTTTCCCTCTATAGACAGAAATTTTAATGCAGCTGAAATTTCCCTCTGAGAAACTTTAAAAACAAAAACAGAAAACTATTTTACTGTCAGGCAAGGGAATTCTTTAGTATAAAATGTGTCATTTTACACAAGTATAACTTCATTTGTTTCCATGCACTTGGCAATTATATCTCTTCAAGTACACATAAGGAAGATAGTTCAATTAAAAGACCACGGTACATATCAGTTTGTACTGGATTAACAATACAACTTCAAATTTTAAATGATTTCTCGGAGGAATTTCTTCTGCCATCCATAACATTGATGTCTATATTCAAAAAAGATCCACTTTTAATCATTTATTCCCCTCCTCCCCGATGCGAATACCTTTATTATCAGCTCCTATCAGAAATTATAGAGGGAAAACTATTCATCACTAAACATTAAAACCTTAGAGGAGGAGGCAGTACAAAACACTTCTAATTGAATTTAGTTAGGAGTATCCTTTGTAGTTTCAGGAGATACCAATATGCTTTCCAATGATTGGCAAATTTAAACTTAAATTCATTAGTGTAGTGGTTCTCAAGCACTGATACATGAGAACTGCCCAGGAAGTGTGCCAAAATACTGAAACTTACGGCACTCTCACCTACTGAATCAGAATCTTGAGTATAGAACTCAAAAACAATCTGGCCCTTTCAAATAAGATAGCAGAGACTGTACTTAACAAAAGACTTCTCTACATCATTGCAAACTGTTCTACTGAGCCTTAAAGTTCTCAATGTAAACAATGTTATAATCAGAGAATTACAATTTCATGACCCATACCCATTAATTTATCCATTCTTCTACTCTGTAATAGTCTTCAAAGTTACAATTCAACAAAACCACACATACACTACAGAGTAAAGCAAGCCCAGAGGCACCTGTGCCTGGTAAGACAAAGGCATATCCGATTCATGGAAAAAATAGACAGCAGATGTGACCCCTAGTATTTAGCTATTAAAAACAATGTATCCTAAAAATAAATTTCCATGTCAACGGAACAAAGCTGTTTATAAATAAGAAGGAATGTGGAGGTGTGGGGAAGACAAGAGGAAGCTTCAGCAAGTCAAGAACCAAAAGCCAGGAAACAAGGCCAAATGAATGGTAACGGGCGACTAGGAAATCAGAATAAACTAGGAAATGGAAGAAGGGAAGAGCTCTATCCTTAGAATCCCAGAAGTTGGGGAAAATGAACAGATGTTAGAGGAAACTGATCCAAGCAAAAATGCAAACTAAAAATTAAGTGGAAAGTCGTGCAATTACGGAAGGAAAAAATGAAACAAGATGGGATCAGGAGGGAGACAAACCATAAGAGACTCTTAATCCCAGGAAACAAACTGAGGGTTGCTGGGGGGTTGGGGGTAGGGATAGGGTGGCTGGATTATGGACACTGGGGAGGGTATGTGCTATGGTGAGTGCTGTGAAACGTGTAAGCCTGATGATTCACAGACCTGTACCCCTGGGGCAAATAATACATTATATGTTAATTTTTTAAAAAGAAAAAAAGAAGATATGAAAACTTTAAATCAAATGATGGTATAGAACACATGATGCGCATAGATGGAAGTGGTATAAGAGGCTGAAAAATTATTATTGTGAACAAACTAGAGCAAGCATATAGGATGAATTTTCAAAGATGATGAAGCAGGAAAAGGAGCATTGCACAGACAAGAATGAGGCGTTGAGAATTGGGAAACCAAATGTAAGCAGTAGGAAGGAAAGAGAACTTTGAGCAAAGTCAACGGAATAACTCACGTTATCTAATCAATTACAAAGCACAGTTATTATACTAAATAGTATCTCATAATTTGCAAAGTATAATAAAGTTGTTATTTTATACAGTACAACGCCAAATACTAAATGGAATAAATTTTCCCTAAAAACCGAACGTAAGTAATTTGACAAAGTGGTAAGAGGCTGAATATTGCAAAAAACAGGCCGAGAGAAGGAGAAGCCAAAGCGGGAAAAGTGAAAGGTAAAAACTGGGACAAAAAGGAGGACAACAGAAAGAAATCAATCAAATCTATTTAAAAATGGGTAGGAAAAAATAAAGAGGTGTGAATACACAATGGAAGACTAACCAGAAAGTGTCTGTAATGCAAATGAAACCTGATGGAATCCTGACAGCTTCAGGATTCAGAAAGTAAGGAAGGAGCTCCAAAGCGTCCAGACGGACTTGTAAAGATAATAGATAACAATGTTAGGGAGCAGCAGAATGATCCAGAGGACCTGAAGAGAACTAGGGTAAGAGAGGTGCAAAAATGGTTTTAAGTAGAAACTAAGGCCAGAAGGCTGGCAGGTCCGACAACCGGCAAAAGAGCGGAGCAGCAGATGGGAATGGGTTGGGGGGAGGGTTACCATTCAGCGACAGAGCACAGAACTGGGGGCCTGACACCGGGATAAAAAGGAGAACAGAAACAGTGGGATTTAAGGCTGAACAAGTCAAGATTAAATCAAAACCAACCGCTGGGTAAAACAGGTGAAGAGACATCCCCCAAACAAGTGGAAAAGTGGAGGGGAGAGCAGCGGCCTGAAAAGGGGGACATCAGGGAGAGAGGAGGGGTATGATGCGCCCCATCACTCCCGTGACCATATAATAATTACAACAGCAACTCAAGCTGGGGTCCCGGCCCCGGCTACTAACCTACATCTTTTCACCTGGATGCCGCCACCCTCTCCTAGCCCCCACCCCCAAAATAATGAAAACATCGAAGAGACGAGAGCCTGGCTACCTTCAGCCAGCCGTGACCTTCTCGGACCAACCCTGAGTCTCGCCCCCTACTGATAGCCTCCTGCTCAACCAATGCTGCCCGAATCCCCCAAGCTGGGGTGCGAGTCAGGGAAACCCCCCTGGGCCACTGTGTGTGTTTACGTAGCGAGGAGCTGCATGACGGATAGGAACAAGGCGGGGATGCCCATCTCCCACCCCGCAGAACCCAAAGAAGGATGTGGCTGAGGGCACCAGAGCCCCCACCGCCACCTCGTTCCCCCAAAAAACACCAGCCAGCCGAGCCCAGAGCTCGGAGGTGTGTAGGGTGCGCCGGCACTCACCTCCTCGGGAATGGCAGGGTCCGCAGCCGAAGAGGCCGCGGCGCCGGCGCCGGCCTCGGGCTCCATATCCCCGTTGAACAGAGCCTGGCCCTGCTCCGCGCCGCCGCCGCCGCCGCCGCTCAGCGCCGCCATCTTATAACCGAGAGCCGGGGCCGGAGCGACCGCTGCTGGGCGGGGAGGGGGAAGGGAGGCGGAGGGCGGGGGGGGGCGGGGGGAGGCGGAGGCGGAGGGCGGGGGGCGGCGGGGAGGGACGGCCGGGGCGGCGCCGGCGGCGGGAGGGCTCCTGGGCCACCTCAGGAACCGGCCCGCGGCCCCCGGCGCAGCCGAGCCTGAGGGGATTGGGGGAAGGACGCTAGGCGGGGGGCGGGGGAAGGGGGCGGAGACGACTAGAAGTCGCCGCGGCAACGGCGTCACCCCCGTGTCACGGCCGTGACGTCACCCGGGGTGCGTGACGTAATCGTAGGAGCGCCCTCGCGCCGTCGTCAGGGGAGGATTCCTTCCCCTCCTGCCCACCGTCGCGCGCGCACGTTTCCTCGGCTCCGCGGTTTCCATGGCTCCGATTTCCTACTTCATTCTCTTCTCGGTCTTAAACCTGTTCTGTAATGTGGGATTTACTAGAAGAGCATGGGTGGTGTTGGAGGAGAAGTTAAAATCCTAGAGGGAGGAAGACGGGAAAGCCCATGCTACTTGTGTTTTTTTCCATTACAGCGAATGTGTCATAAAAATAAGATTTGAAACCCCAAGGTGGAAATATTCGAGGAGAATTTCATAGAAATGTATTTAAGAGCAGCTAAATCATCAGAATGAT
Organism: Mustela erminea; assembly: GCF_009829155.1. Lineage (NCBI taxonomy): Eukaryota > Metazoa > Chordata > Mammalia > Carnivora > Mustelidae > Mustela > Mustela erminea. Next base: position 13,163,613 of record NC_045624.1, on the reverse strand, counting down.
TTTTGTATCCGTTTCATTAAAGGATCTGGCCTGTTAAAGAGGGTCTAAATAAGTCTAAAAGCTTATCCCCATCGTTGAGAAATAAAACGTTTTCTTTAATTCTGGAAATGGAAAACTTTCCATATGCTAGTGCCTGCACAAGGCACAGCATTCTAGACATCTGGAGCACCAAAACTTTAATAACTTTTATTTTCAAGATAATTATTCAAAACATTTTAAATACTAGGTGCCTCGCATGAACAGAATATTCCAAGGTGTTAGCTGTGCAAAATATGCATGAAAACAAGAGAGGGGTTCAGTTCCTTTTGTCAGGCCCAATTACAGAATGAAATTAAGGAAACCCAGTTCATTATTAAAAATACTTTTATCTTAAAGGAAAAGGGAATATTCAGGGGGAAAAAATGAATGGAGAATAGAGGAAAGGAATATAATGGAAGTTACTGTGGGCTCCTAATGGTGTACAGTTTTAATCACCAAAGTAACATAAACATAACATAAGTCATGAGAAGCTTTGAGTGAACTACATTTTTTCTTCCCATGTGGAGGGAAGTCACCAGTGACCTCCTTACAGTATTCACCATGATTAAAGAGATCGAAAGCTGTCCTACTGACTCCTGAAGCTGAATGTCTGCATATTGATAGAGTCACTGTGAATCCAGGTACTCTAGAGATAAGGCATTGTGTGTGAGGCTGCTTGATTAATCAGAGTACTAATATTTCTCTACAATGAAAAATGGAAAGTAGAGACTATCAAGTGGGCATGATAGATTTGTTAGCATTGTTGTACCTTTTTCTTCCAAGTAGAAAAGTCTCCTTGAAGAACTAAATATAAATCAAAAAGAGGTTTGGCCATAAGAGACTCTTAATCTCACAAAACAAACTGAGGGTTGCTGGGGGAGGGGGTAGGGAGAGGGGGTTGGGTTATGGACTTTGGGGAAGGTATGTGTTATGGTGAGTGCTGTGAAGTGTGTAAACCTGGCGATTCACAGACCTGTACCCCTGGGGCTAATAATACATTATATGTTAGTAAAAAAAATTTTTTTTAAGAGGTATGGCAAAAGAAGAGTAAATGAAAATTATTGTAAGGGTTAATGTCATCAAGCTATACTAGTCTGAAGCACTCTTCTTTACTGTAAGGACATACTTCTAAAATGACCAAAATAGCACCATTAGCCAGTCGTGGCACCTTTTACCCTTGATTTTATCAAAAACAACTTGCAGCACTTTTATTTCAACAGTCCTATTTCATTTTTTTAAATCAGACACTAAAAAATTATGTCATTATGATACTTCCTCATAACATTCAAAGTTCTAAGATTTGTTTTCATTGGTTCCATTTTAAATTATAACCTTATCAGTAACAATCTGTAGCTCATATCCTACATAGTTATTTCTCCATAGGATGACTGATCTCATCCATTTAATAGTGATTCTTCTTAGCTTCTATTCATTCAATATTTTCTGCCCTTGTCTTTAAATTCTGGATATATCTTATTTGATTTCCCTAGGCTATTCTAAAGCCCCTACAGGATCCAGATGGGAAAATATGGAAAAGACATAAACTTTGAAATACAAAGATCAGTATCAACATGCCGCATCTTGGCTGTATAATCTGAAAGAAGGTAAGTTCGAATCTCTGTTTGTTGTTGATGTCTTAATCTATAAAAAGAAGGTGGTAATAATGTCAGCCCAACCTGCCTAACTATATCATTGCAAAGATCAAACATAGATTTTCCTTTAACAAAATATGAATACCTTCTCAGTCAGAATTCAGACAAGGCATAGCAGAGATGGCTTGTCTCTGCTCCATGAAGTCTAGGATCCTTAGCTGGGAAGGCTCAGTGCCTGGAGGTGTCTCAGTGGATGGAGACTGGAATAATCTGGAGGCATATTTCCTCATATGCCCGGAGATTGAGGCTGGTACCTCAGCTGGGGCAGTCAGCCACAATATCTAAGCATTCTTTCCTCACGTGGCTTGAGCTTCCTTGCTTCCTTATAGCATGATTGCTTCAAAATAGACTTCTTACAAGGCAGGTAAGGGCTCCAAATGCTAGTCTTCCTCTAAGCAAGGTGAAAGCTGTATTTCATTTTATGACCTAGCCTCCAGAATCACACAGTATCACTTCTGTTGCATTTTATTTATTTATTTATTATTTTATTTATTTATTTTATTTATTTTTATCTCATTTTGTTTATTTTGGATATAGTAAGTCATTAAGTCTAGCCCAAATTCAAGGCAAAGGCGTATAGGTCCTATACGGAAGAAGTGTCAAAGAACTTACAGTTGTATTTAATTTACAGACACGTTGTGTTTAGAATAAAGAACTAGCTATTCTAGAAATAGTTACTTATCCTCACCTTCTCCAGAGGGGATTCTATACTCAAATTCTCCTCCTTTTTATTATTGGGAATCAACAAGACCCATCTCAGTATAATAATGAAGAAGCCTTTACCTTCTTTCGTTAGCTTCTTACCACTGCATGCAAAAATAAATGCAGGTCCTTGACCATAGAATACAGCCAGTCTTCTCTTGGGTACTTCATGCCCCTGCAAATCCCAGTGCTTCCATAGGCAGGATGCTGTGCTGAAACTCTCTACCCAAAAATATAGTATTGTGTTCTTGGAGCATGTAATGGGCCAATTCAGTTTGTGATCTGCACAGAAACAGAAAAAAACACCTCCTCCTTGTGCTATGGTGTATCATATGGGCATCAAATCAGTATTATCTTGCATTCTAAAGTTTTATAGTTTATTTTTTAATACATCTATTTTTTAAAAGATTTTACTTATTTATTGTCAGGTTTTGTTCACAGTCCCCTTATGCCCTTAGGCATTCCTGTATTCACAGGAAGCTAAATACACATCTAGGTGAGGAGCATCCCTCAGATCTTTGCTCCAGTTAATGTCTGGGACACCAAGAAGTCTTGCTCATCTATCTGACCCTCTTCCAGTTTATTTCTGACTTGTGTTTCTATCTTGAATCTTGTGTTCTAGTAGATACTGGATAGTCCCACTCATCATCTGGACCTGCCCAGTCAGGTCTGATCTACATTAATGTGGTCAACTCCTAGAAAACAAGCAAGCAGCTTCTAGGAAGCTTCTACAGCTCCAACCACATTCAGTGATATATAGCTGATTACAATTTAATGTTTTCTTTATGAATCAAGGTCATCATGGTGAATTACACATCTTGTATTAATAGAAGGCTATTCTCAGAAGCTATTTAGGTATGAATAGAAAATAAAATCATAGAGTTGATGCAGGGCAGCCTTCCTGCCGAGAGATACTTGGAATCTTCTCAGTGGAATTTCAAACTCTATCCAAATGTGATGGGGACCTCACTAAAATAGTACATTAAATGGTAACTTTTTTTTCTTGACATTGAATTGAAACCCTCCTTTTTATGATATCTATATTCTGGTCTGTTTTGCCTTTAGAGGAACTCAGGATAAGTTTCTTATTCTGTGTAGCTGCTTTCAAATATTTGAAGGGAGTTCTGTTTCCTTTAGTTCTTCCTCAAAGCATTTTCTCATCTTCCTGTGTACTATTCAATTTTCCTCTTAAAATGTGGTCCCAGAGCACCTCTGTGGCTCAGTCAGTTAAGCGTCCACCTTCAGCTCAGGTCATTATCTCAGAGTACAGGGATCAAGCCCTGCGTCTGGATCCCCGCTCAGCAGAGACTCTGTCCCTCATCCCTCTGCTGTTCCCCCTGCTTGTGCTCTCTCACTCTCTCTCTGGCAGAAAAATAAATTAAATCTTTTAAAAAACAAACAAACAAAAAAACATGGTCCTTTGCTTTGAACACCATTTCAGATTTGCTCCAGCTGACAAAGAATAGAATCTCTGATTGCAATAATCTAGGACCCATGCTTTTGTTAATAAAATAAAAAATCATACCAATACCATACCAATTGGTACCAATAGGTACGAATAATGGTACCTATGCAGCTTGGAGTCAACAAAAAAAACTTTGTGTGTGTTTTTTTTTTAATAAAATACTATTGCATCAAGTCTAGGTTTTCTCTCATCCCCTGTTGTCATGTCATGAATTAGGCACTGTTGTCATCCCCTCTACTGAACTCACATTCCTCAGGATTTTTTAATTCTTGAGGGAAGACTTTCCTTTTAGATTCATGAAATGTATTAGATATTATATTTCTTTCTTTTTTGAATTTTGAAAATAACTGCTTTATTGAGATATAATTCACATATCATATGGATTTAAAGTAGATAACTCATAGGGTGCCTGGGTGGCTTAGTCATTTAAGTGCCTGACTCTTGATTTCAGCTCCGGTCTTGATCTCAGGGTCTCAGTCTCAGGGTTATGACTTCAAGCCCTGTGTTGGACTCCACACTACGGGTGGAGCCTATTTAAAAAATAAATAAAGTAGACAATTCACTGTTTTTTTCATTTTTTAAAATTTAAATTCAATTAGTTAACATATAGTATATTATTAGTTTCAGAGGTAGGGTTCAGTGACTCATCAGTCTTATGTAACGCCCAGTGCTCACTACATCACATGCCCTCCTTAATGCTCATCTCCCCATTACCCCTTCCCCCATTCCCTCTCCTCCAGCAACCCCCAGTTTGTTCCCTATGATCTAGAGAGGAGAAGGGAGTTGGGGGAAATTGGAAGGGAAGGTGAACCATGAGAGACTATGGACTCTGAAAAACAATCTGAGGGTTTTGAAGGGGCGAGGGGGTGGGAGGTTGGGGGAACCAGGTGGTGGGTATCGGAGAGGGCAGGGATTGCATGGAGCATTGGGTGTGGGGCAAAAACAATGAATATTGTTACGCTGAAAAGAAATTAAAAAAATTTTTTTAAAAAAGAGTCTCTTTTGGTTTGTCTACCTCTCTGGTTTTGTCTTGTTTTATTTTTTTCCTCCCTTGCCCTATGCTCCTCTGTTTCATTTCTTAAATTCCCTGAATGAGTGAAAGCATATGATAGACAATTCACTGATTTTTAGTATATCCCTCGAGTCAGGCAACCATCATCAAAATTAATTTTAGAACATCTTCATCACTCCAAATAGTACCCTAGATATTATATTTTTTAAAAGATTTTATTTATTTATTTGACAGAGATCACAAGTGGGCAAGGAGGCAGGCAGAGAGAGAGGGAGAAGCAGGCTCCCTGCTGAGCGGAGAGCCCAATGCGGGGCTCGATCCCAGGACCTTGATCATGATCTGAGCTGAAGGCAGAGGTTTAACCCACTGAGCCACCCAGGCACCACCCCTTGATATTATATTTTTAACATTTACCAAGGATATTTGTATCAGTATGTTATTTCATGTTATAACATCTTGCTTATACTACCCTTCGTGTGTTAATAAGATACAGAGTTCTTTGAAATATTCTTTGTGAATTTGATAATTTGGATAATTAAATTTTTTTAAGTTTGATTTTATTGCATGGTACAGTAGACTATATACAGTATGCTACCTTTTGGCAAGAAGCAAGGGGAAGCTGTATATATAATGAAAAGAGCACCTGATAAGGAATGAGTAAGAATGTGTAGAGGAGAATGAGACTTCTCTGAGTATATCTTTTAAGATAGTTTGACTTTATGGGACATGTGAGTAAGTGAATAAAAGTAAAATCTAACCAAATGAACCTAATGGTATATCACATTCATATGCAACCACACAGAAAAAGTGATTAATTCAAGCGGCTTTTGAATGTCATTTTCTGAATATAGAGTATAATGAACTTATGCCATGTTAAATTAGCTAAACTGGCACCATTTATCAGAAAGAATCCTCTTCCATCATGTGTGACCTGCTCACTCACTCCAAAATATATCCCCTGAGATGGTCCAGAGAAAACTGCCTTCACCAGTGCTGTAAGATAATGCATTTATGAGGGGAACTCTTAGAGCGTTCTGCTGGCTCTCATCAGTAAGCCAGAAATAACAATAATTGCTACCATTTCTATGGGATGCATGTTTAACTCTATGATGATGGGCTTCTCCTGCAGGACCCCCATCACTGACACTGTAATGACAGCCCAAGGTAGCAGCAGTCTGACTTGTTCTGCAGTCCCTCCTCATAGCTTCTAGCTCAACCTCACAGATTTCATTTTCACCTTGTTTCTTCCACTTTACCTCTGTCTTTCTCTTCCTGACTGTCTGGCTGAAGATTTTCTGGATCCAGCATCAGACCCACAAACACCAGCCTCACCTACACTGTTTAACCAGCTCCATGGTTGCCTGAGACCAAAGCTCTATAATACATTCCTTTTTAAAATATTTTTTTAAATTTGTTTACTTATTTATCTGAGAGAGAGAGAGAGAAAGAGAGAGAGAGAGCACAAGCAGGGGGAGGGGCAGAGGGAAGGGAGAAGCAGACTCCCCGCCAAGCAAGGAGCCCGCTGTGGGACCCTGTCTCAGGACACTGGGATCATGACCTGAGCTGAAGGTAGATGCCCAACCGAATGAGCCACCCAGACGCCCCTCTGTAACACATTCTTATTATTTATGTATCTTAACACTTTTTCTTCTGATTAACACTTCTTTCTTCTTCTGTTCTTGGAATATGTTCCAAGAACAAAATGCACTACAAATGATTCTTTAACTTTATTAGGAGGCTTATTATTGGTAGTGATATTGGTTTTGTAATTCTTTTTTTTTTTTTGTTATGTAATTCTGAAACAATTTGTATTTATTGTGGAGAGAACAAATGAGTACATATAATGATGTTGGGAATCCAGGTTCTTACTATAGAAAAGGTTAGAAACAGATTACGAACAGAAGTTGAAGAAGAACCCTGTGATGCTAGATTCGAATTGTAATAATTGTATTAATGTAAGATGTAGAGAAAAATAATGTGTCTGTGAACATGTGTGTATGTATAGTTTAAGAAGAATATATACTAGTTATTATACAGAGAAGATGATAGAATTAGAGATGTATACTATATAATACATATACCATGTAAGTATATATACTTATAAATGCTTAATCTGTATCTGTATTTACATTTATACCTACATATAATATATATAGGTATTTATATGTGTACTATATATATATGGTGTGTGTGTATACTTAAATATATAGATGTAGATATAGATTAGCTCTGTGCACTGAAGAGGTGCCTGGGAGTTATCAGTAGATATACTGGTGCCTGGTTCTTGATTTTGAAATGCCATTCTCCACTATAAGTAATAAGGGCTCCTTTGAGAAATGGCTGATTCCAGATCTGGGGCAGGAAATGTATAAACTGAGCTTGTACAGTACGCACCTTGGTGTACTTCAGAGCAAGGGCATGATAGAATTAAGAAGAAATCACCATTTTGCCACTGCCAATGTAATAATTACTCCAGGTGGGGACCATTGATAGTTGCTGAAACTCTTACTGGGTAAAAGAGTGTCGGGGATCAGGGCAGTCCTGTGGTTTCATAATGCTACCACACAGACCTCTCACTAATTATAAAAAGGGAAGCACATTTACAATAGCAGTCCCTCCATTAACTAAGCTGATGGGGGATAATTCAACATTATGCGACAAGTCCTGATGGGGTGCACATTCTCTGTAGTATTGGGGCCAAATAATGTTAAACTGAACATAACCATGAGGAAACCATCAAATCCAGAATGTGGGAAATTAGAGAAGACAAACAACTCTAACTCTTCAAAAATTCAATATCATGGGAGCACCTGGGTAGGTCAGTTGGTTAGTCATCCAACTATTGATTTCAGTTCAGGTCACGATCTTGGGTTCGTGGGATTGAACCCCATGTCAGGTTCTGCACTGGGCATGGAGCCTCCTTGTCCTGCTCCCTCTACTTCTCCCATCCCCATCTCTAAAATAAATAAATAAAATCTTTTTTAAAAAAAGATTTAAAAAATTCAAGATTATGAAAAACAAAAAAGTCAAGGGCAGAAAGTCAAAGGAACTGTTCCACATTAAAAGACATTAAAGAAAAAAAAGATTAAAGAGCTTTAACAACCAAATGCAATGAAATTTAACTGAATACTGGATAAGATAAACTAGAAGAGACATTTTTGGGACAATTGGGGAACTTAAACATGAGTTATATATTAAATAATAATTATGAATGAATGTGAATTAATGTTGATATCCTTATTTTTATAAGATGAATGGTGAAGTGTTTAAGGCTGAAATACTGTTATATCTGCAATTTACTTTAAGATGGTTCAGAAAGAAATGGCGATAAAGAAAAGGCAACAATTTGGGGTGCCTGGGTGGCTCAGTGGGTTAAAGCCTCTGCCTTCGGCTCAGGTCGTGATCCCCGGGTCCTGGGATTGAGCCCCACATCGGGCTCTCTGCTCAGCAGGGAGCCTACTTCCCCCTCTCTCTCTGCTACCTCTCTGCCTACTTGTGATCTCTGTCAAATAAATAAATAAAATCTTTAAAAAAAAAAAGAAAAGGCAACAATTTATTGACAATTAGGGAATCTAGATAAAGGATATGGTCATTTGTAGTATTATTTTGACTTTTCTGTATATTTGATATTTTTTTTAAATATCAAAGGGAGGAGGGGTGTTTCTGGCTGGCTCAGTTGGTAGAGCATATAGCTGCTCTTCCTCTCAGGGTTGTGGGTTTGACCCCCATGTTGGGTGCAGAGATTACTTAAAATTAAAATCTTTAGGGGTGCCTTGATGACTCAGTCTGTTGAGTGTTCAACTCTTGATTTCCACTCAGGTCATGAGATAGAGCCTCATGTGAGGCTCTGTGCCCAGTGGGAAGTCTGCTTGAGATTCTCTCCTCCTCTCCTGGTGCTTTCACCCTCATTCTCTCTCTCAAATAAATAAACAAACAAATCTTTAAAAAATACATAAAATCTTTTATAAATGTTGGAGGAAATTTCTTTTTTATTATATAAAAGCAGTGCATACTTACAATAATAAAACATTGTCATCAGTTTCCAAAGGAATGTTTTTTCAGGCAATTAAAAACTTGCTAGTCATCTACTACTATTAATATTACATTAAGTTTTACCTTCTTCGTAGCTTTATTGTCCTCTTACATAGGATTATTCCTGAGAAATCTAGTTTTATAATGCTTTATATTTTCTGATATAGTGGACTTAAACCTTTTTGTGTCATGATTCATAGATGATAAGAAAAATTTTTGGTGTGTCTCATTCAGGTTTTAGTAAGACCCTATAATGTATCTCTACATATCAGATAGGGATCTTCTCTTATCTTAAGTGTTGTTATATTACTCTACATATGTATTTGTAATACATTTTTATTATAAATATTTGTAGCAACACCTCTCCTGGTAACTTCTTGTTCTTAAGATATATGGTGTCTCATAGTTCATTTCTTCTTCATTTCTTTCGTTCACTCAACAAATACTTACTGGATACCTACTCAGTGCCAGGAAATATGCTAAGCTTTTATGTAATCTGAATAATGAGAGTCTCAGATTTTTTGTTGGTTTGTCTTAACATTTACCATTGTTCTGGGAGAGCCTTGTATACAGTAGACTGTTTCTTGTTTTTTGTTCTTAAGGCAAGTTGGTTATTTTTTATTTATTTATTTTTCAAAGAGAGAGCAAGAGAGTGACTGGGAGGGGCAGAGGAAAAGGGAGAGAGAATCCTAAGCAGGCTCCATGCCCAGTGCAGAGCCCAGCATGAGGCTCAATCCCATGACCCTGAGATGTTGACCTGAGCCTAAATCAAGAGTCGGAGCTTAAACTGATTGAGCAACCCGTGCTCCCCCACAGTAGACTGTCAACGAGCAAATATCTAACAGTTCCCAACTGTTACAGAAATCACAATGATCACTGTCATGTTTAAGGTCTCTAATGCTGATGTTCGAATCTGTGTTTTGCTTTATGTCTTCTTCTGAGATACAGAGACCATTCTGTAAGATCTTGCTTCCTAAATCACAGAGGAAAAAGAGGCATTAAGACATGAACTCTCTAACTCCCCCAACACAAACTTCTATGCATATTTTAACCATTCTTACCTCCTTCCTTACCTGACAGCATGAGGTGTTGCTCCTCTTTCTATATTTGATACTGTTAGCTCTTTACTTTTTCTTGAAAATCTCTAATGCCTGAGATTTCATGATCCCACACGCTCCCGGTTCTTCTCAAAAAAGGTCAGTTCTTTCTTGGCTTCTTTTTGGGTTCAGTTTTCACCATTGGGAGTTTCACTGGGGAAAGACGACTCCATCCTTTGCCCATTTCTTTCCTCACAGAACTCCTTTACCCTTGTACCCATCCCATAGATTTTATTTACAATGATGATTTCTAGATATGTAGCATAGTCTAGATAACTCCGCCTGGGCTCAAACTCTAGTATCCAACTTCCTACTTCAAGTCTCTACCTAAATGTGTCACAGGCGTTACAAACTCCATAGATCCCAGACTGAGCCCTACATTCCCCACTTTGAGCTCTAACAGCTGCTCAACCTCTATTTTTCTTTTTAAATTTTAGTTGGTGCCTCCACCTTTTGACTTTTTTATTTAAAAATAAATACGGGGGCGGGGGGGCATCTGGGTGACTCAGTGGATTAAGCCTCCACCTTCAGCTCAGGTCATGATCTCAGGGTCCTGGGACCAAGCCCCTCTCAGACTCTCTTCTCAGCGGGGAGTCTGCTTCACCACCTGCCTCACTGCCTGCTTGTGATCTCTGTCTGTCAAATAAATAAATAAAATCTTTATAAATAAATAACTAAATACTGGGGTACCTGGGTGGCTCAGTTGGTTAAGCATCGAGTCTTGATTTTGGCTCTGGTCATGATCTCAGAGTTGTGAGATTGAGCTTTGCATCAGACTCTGCACTGAGCATGGAGCCTGCTTAAAATTCTCTCTCCCTGAGGTGCGGGGGCGGCTCAGTGGGTTAAAGGCTCTTCCTTCGGCTCAGGTCATGATCCCAGGGTCCTGGGATTGAGCCCCGGATCTGCTTGCATTCCTCTCTCTCTGCCTGCCTCTGCCTACTTGTGATCTCTGTCTGTCAAATAAATAAATAAATAAATAATTTTAGAAAATGTTGAAAAAAAGATTCTCTCTCCCTCTGCCTCTCTCACTCTCTCTCTCTCTAAAAAACAAAAAAAGTTAGAAAAATTATAAATACTAATCCCCGCCCCAAAAGCAAGAGAACAACAAACTACCTTTTGGGGGTGATAGATATGTTTATTACCTTGTTTGTATTATATCCTGGGTGTATGCCTATGTCCAGGGGACTCATCAAAATGTACATATTAAATATGTGCAACTTTTTGTATATTAAATTTATCTCAATAAACTTTTTTTTTAATTAAAGAAAAAGATAAATACTAATTTCATATTCTCTGTTACCAATGTAACAAAAATCTTTGAGGTAATCCTTGTAATCTTTTTAAATATTTGAATCCAGTTACTTTTGAAGTTTTTCAACAACAGATTGGCAAATGTATGTCTTTTCACCTTCATATCTTTTGCATTGGGTATCCTCCTCAGAAGGAAAACTGGACTTTTCCTTTTTAAAACTCTTTTATTTATTATTTGGTTACCTTTTAAACTTTTTCTACCAAGATCTTGGTTTCTGGTTTTGGCATCTGCCAGGATTACTTCTTGCTCTGTTATTATAATGAATCAATATTGGGCTTAGTCAAATGTTAATTTAATAATTTGATAAATATATTGATATATAACTGTGTGTATATGTACCTGGGTGGCTCAGTTGGTTAAGCCACTGCCTTCAGCTCAGGTCCTGATCCTGGAATCCCGGGATTGAGTCCCGCTTCCTGCTCAGCAGGGGGTCTGCTTCATCACTCTGACCTTACCCCTCTCATGCTCACTTGCTCTCATTCTCTCTCTCTCAAACAAATAAATAAAATCTTTAAAAATAAAAAATAAAGTTTGTAAGCAGGAGACCATGGGTGGGGGCAGGGCCACAGTGGTGGCAGATGGCCAGGCTGGACTCAACCAGATGCTATTACTGCTGCTGATTTACAGAAGATTAATAATCTAGACAGTAGCTTCATAATATTACTCCACCTTCAGAAGTTTTTCGGTCTATAGATCCAGACTAAAACTCCCAACCTTGTATGGAAATGTGCTTAGAGATGTCTCTAGCTAAAAGTGAGTAAGCTAAAGCCAAGACTGACACAATAAAGAAATTTAAAATGCTTCTGCTTCAAGAACGGGTGGCTGAGTATTGAAGCATTCAGGGTGAGGATCACCTCTCTTCATAACTAGTTTATTTTTACTGGGTCTGAAGGTATCTACTCCCTTCATTGAATTGCCATGCCTGTTACAAGGTGTTTGTGAGAAATAAACACTATTAAAGGTTTTTTAATAATGTGGAACTGAACCAATTATTTCAAGGCCATTATAATTTCCTCAAGACACTTGTCCTTGTAATTTGACCTTGCTGGATGTTGAAAACTTGAAGTAATGGGAGGTGTAAAATCAGTTTTCCTTTCTCTTTCCCTGAAGATTTATTTCACTGGGAAGTTTACAGCATATAGTTAGTTACACATCGTTGGGTATGATTTATTTAATTATCCTCTGTGGGAAATAAAAATTAAAAGTTATGAAGTTGCATTTCTAGAATGGGTCTAGATATAAAGCAAGTGCCCCATTTTTTCCATCTCAATACATTACGCACATACATACATATATAAAGTTACAATTAAAATAACCACAGATCTTAAGTGTTCTGATTTAGTTATGTGTTTCTTTGCTCTTTTGGATGACAGCTGGAGAAGATACATGGAGATGTTGGTGCATTATGCATGGAGGTGCATTATACCTACCAGTTGCTTATTTCTGTGGCAAAGAAAGATTTAGTTAGTGGGAGATAGTGTTGAGAGTTGCTTAAAGGAGATGAAGAATGAATGGAGAGAAGCTGATGGGATATTTTGGTGAGAGTCTTTTTGTGGTCCTGGGCTTGAGAACCTGCAAAGCAAAGTCCTATGGATGTAGAGAGCAGGCCTTTCTCCCCATATCTGCACAGAATCCAGCCTGTTTTGGCAATGTGTAGACAGTGACTCTGGGACTCCCAGTGGGCTGTGTCTTTGGCATGAGTAGTGGAGAACCTGCGAAGGGCACCCTCAACAATAGCATGAGTTGTTCTCCTTCAGACAATGTCAAAGACAGTGGACAATGGCCAGGAGCAACTGAAACAGAAGAGGAAGAATATAGTAGATCCCAAGTGGGAACTGGTTTGTGAACACCTGTAAGGTGCAGGGACACCATTCATATTTTGTTCAGTATAAATCTCAGTTGTGCTTCAGGGAGTGACATTTACCCAGGACACAATATCAGTCACACCCCCTGGAATTGGGCAATGTGGCTGCCTGGTCCTGGGAAGCATTCCTTTTGGAGACTCCCAGAAATAATTACAGGCTTCTATACATGGGCTGCTGAAGTTCAAACTATCAACTGGTAGGGACTTAAACCTTCATATTTTGAATTTTCAGGTAATATGTCTTCGTTTTAGTCATATGGTCTAATAACTTTTGGGAATCCTAGCTGCTTGGTTTTATACTGTTCTTGTCAGATATTGCTGTGTTCTCTTATAGCAGAGGCCCAGCTGGAGTCTAAGCAGTGTTCCAGATTCAGGTGTATTTGGAGGACTGGTGGGACATGCCTGCCAGTAACCCATTTACACGAGGGCTTGGAATGACTTGTAGATGGGTCAAGGGCCATGAGCCAGTGTTGCATAGAGTGATTCTGGTAATAGTATATTATCTGTATTTAGATTATTCTCCATTCTTGCAGTTTTTACTCATACCCGAGTTTTGAGGTAAATCTGCAAAACGGTCACATTTAATTTAAATCTGTTCAGTATGGAGTTGAAAGTAAACTCCAGTGGAAGAATCACAGTGCAGACCATTCTGTGGTGAGGCCATGCTATCTGAAGGAGAGAATTATACATCTTTGAGAAACATTTCTTGGTGCATCACTGGGTCCTGATGGAGACAGAATATCTGACCATGGAGAACCAAGGGGCTGTGAGTCCAGAAATGCTCACTAAGGGGTTTATCAGTCCTGCCAAGTTATAAAGTCAGATGGGTCCCACAGCATTCCATCAAAAGATTAAAATGGTATATTTGATATCAAGCTTGAACAGAACCAAAAGACAGAAGCAGGTAGCCTAGACCTTTATGTCACCCACCACAATTACACAACTACCCCTCTCTCCACTCATACCTATGGCCATGTTGTAGGAGAAGGTTCTATAAAACCAGCTAAAGGAGGAAGGAAAGGCCCAAATTTGGCTCATGGATGTGTCAGCTAGGTACATAAGTAAAAACTGAATATGTATATGGTTGCATTATGTCCACATTTAGGGATGGCCTTAAACAATTGTTGGCAGGGAAAATCTTCCCAGCAGGCAGAGCTATGAGTGGTACAACTGATTACCCACTTTGTGGGGAAGGGAAAGTGGGCCAAGATGAGAATATATGCATATTCTTGTGCAGTGGTCAGTGATCAGGGCCCTTGGACGGAAAGCCTGTCAGATTGGATACAAGGAAATCTAGTGACGAGTCTTAAGTATAGACACAGGAGAGTTGGCACAAAGTGTGCAGATCTCCATATCAAATGTTCTTGTCCTCCAGGAAGCACTCGCCATGGATAAGACATTCAACAGCCAAAGAGACCAAATGATTAGGCCAGTCGATGTCAGTCAGTCTACATCATAGGACATCCCAGGGCTGACACATTGGGCACATGAGCAAATTGGCCATGGTGGCTGAGGGTGGGGTTATGCATAGGCCCAATACTTTGGCCTCCCATTGCCAGGGCTATTCTAACTACTGCTGCCAACCGGTCATCTCAGAGACCAGCAGTGAACCCCAGATGTGGCATCGTTTATTGAGGAGACCAATTGGTTACTTGGTGGCAAATTGACCACATTAGGCATCTTATTTTCTCCCTCAGTAATATCAAAAATACCTAGCAATTTCTCAAAGCCAACTGATAGAGCTCTATTTTTTTTTTTACAATGGAACAAAGCTGAAGAAAATACCCTTTTAACGTGTAATCTTACTCATTGATGCTTTTACTCCTATGAGATATAAAGCAGATGTGACATTACTTGAAAAAGGTACAGACAACTGTAATTTAAATAGATACTGCCAATTGTTTATAAAAAAAAAAAGCCTCTAATGCATGCTATTTCCACCAACAAATATGTGAGACTCTCCTTCTCTGCACATTCTTGCCAATGACGCATTATTTTGACAAATTGATTTAAAGTGATATCTTCTTGTTAAGTACATTTCTTTAAGTACATTTCCCTGACCACTAGCAAGTTTATGATATTTTTATGTGTTTATTGGTCATTAGATTTTTCTCTTCTGTGAATTGTCTTCATATGTTTTGCCACTTTTTTACTAGTATCTTATTCTCTTTTGCATGAGTTTGTAAGAACTTGTTATATATTATGGTTATTGAATATCTCTCCTCTTTATTATAAATATTTTCTTTGAATCTACTATTAGTTTAAATTATAATACCTCCTTCACATTTATTCATATGAAAGTTGAAAATATTCATAGAGTCATATATGTCTATTTTTTTCTTTTATACCTCCAGGCTTTCCAGTGTCTCCTGCCTGTTGATAAAATATGTATTTTCCTCCAAGGATGGATTGATTGATTGGCTGGAGAGGGAGGTAGTGGGGGAGGCAGAAGAAGAGGGAAAGAGAGAATCTTTTTTTTTTTTAAGATTTTATTTATTTATTTGACAGACAGAGCACAAGTAGGCAGAGAGGCAGGCAGAGAGAGAGGGGGATTCAGGCTCCCCGCTGAGCAGAAAGCCCGATGCAGGGCTCGATCCCAGGACCCTGGGATCATGACCTGAGCCGAAAGCAGACACTTAAAGACTGTTTTGTTTGCCATCTTTCATGGGTCAGTTTTGTTTATATAGGAAATCATCTATTTATCTATTTATCCTAGTTTTCAAATTGGCTGACATAAAGTTGTATGTGGTATTCTCTTAGAATTCTTTCAATAACTCTATCTTTGGTATGTCTCCTTTCTCATTCCTAATCCCTGTTATTTCTCCCTAATTAGACTAATAAAGTTTTATTATTTTTTTCTTTAATGTTTTATTTATTTATTTGACAGACAGAGATCACACGTAGTCAGAGAGGCAGGCAGAGGGAGAGAGGGAAGCAGGCTTCCCGCTGAGCAGAGAGCCCAACGCAGGGCTCGATCCCAGGACCCTGAGATCATGACCTGAGCTGAAGGCAGAGGCTTTAACCCATTGAGCCACCCAGGCGCCCCAAGTTTTATTATTCTTTATGAAGAAATTGTTTTTTTGTTATCAAGAGAGAATAATTGGTTATAAGACAGCATACATTTCTCAATTTTTTTTAAGATTTTATTTATTTGAGAGAGAAAGCACACACGGGCAAGTGAGGGAGCAGAAGCAGAAGGAGCAGTAAAGGCAGAGGGAGAAGCAGGCTCCCCTGTGAGCAGGAAGCCCAATGTGGGGCTTGGTTCCAGGACCCTGGGTTCACGACCTGACCCCACAGCCGCTTAACAGACTAAGCCATCCAGGCATCCCCTCAGTTTTTGTTGTTTTTTTTTTTTAAGATTTTATTTATTTATTTGACAGAAAGATCATAAGCAGGCAGAGAGATAGGCAGAGGTGGGTGGGGAGCAGGCTCCCTGCTGAGCAGAGAGCCCTATGCGGGACTCGACCCCAGGACCCTGGGATCATGACCTGAGCCAAAGGCAGAGGCTTAACCCACCGAGCCACCCAGGCACCCCACTAAGTTGTTTTTGATGATGACGAGAGATGATGTATTTCTCCAGAAAAAAATATTAAAGGAACTTTTTAAAAAGCCACAAAAATAGGCAAACAGACATTTATATGGCAGACAGAAAATAATGGGGAGAAAAGTGAGAAATAAATATAAATTAAGTATAATTATCTTCATTATCGTTAATGGACTTCAAGTAACACTTTAAAATTAAATGCCTGTGCCTTTAACAAATAGATGAGTACATTTAAGCAGAGGCACCTTGCAAAGAGTACACTTTACTTTGGGGGAAAAGAGCAGCCAAACTTCTGCTGAGAAAGAAAAGGTTTTCTCAGTTATCAAGGTGTCTTTTCTCAGTGTATAGTGGGAAGTAGTGCTTAGTTCTTCTTCTTTTGTTGTCAAAGACAGTTTTTAAATGAAAATACTTGTCATCAGCGGGTAAGTAGTAATTTAAATGAAGGCAGTCCTTGTTTGAAGGGAAAACCTTAGGGTTTTTTTAGTTTTATATTTTGTTTTTGTTTTTGTCTCTGTTGGTTTAAGAGTACTGAAAAAATATTATATATGACAGTTCACAAAATAATTGTTTGGGAAACGATAATTTTAAGCATAACTAATCAAAATAAATCCACTTCTGAGTGCCTGGCTGGCTTAGTTGGTGGAGCAGGAGACTCTTGTTCTTGGGGTTGTCAGTTTGAGCCCTGCATTGGGTGTAGAGATTACTTGGGGCCTGGGTGGCTCAGTGGGTTAAACCTCTGCCTTTGGCTTAGGTCATAATCTCAGGGTCCTGGGATTGAGCCCTGCAATGGGCTCTCTGCTCAGCAGGGAGCCTACTTCCCCCTCTCTCTCTGCCTGCCTCTCTGCCTACTTGTGATCTCTCTCTCTCTCTGTGTCAAATAAATACATAAAATCTTTTTTTAGGGGCACCTGGATGGCTCAGTGGGTTAAAGCCTCTGCCTTCAGCTCAGGTCATGATCTCAGGGTCCTGGGATCGAGCCCCGCATTGGGCTCTCTGCTCAGCGGGAAGCCTGCTTCCCTCTCTCCCTCTGCCTGCCTCTCTGCCTACTTGTGATCTCTGTCTGTCAAATAAATAAATAAAATCTTTAAAAAAAAAAAACTTAAAAAGAAATCTTAAATTAGTCCCATTTTGTTTAAGTATTTACAGTTTTCTTATAAATAACACTACAAGATTCAAATATTTAAAGATTCTGGCATTTTTATTTTCCTTTTTTAAAAAAAATTTATTTATTTATTTGAGAGAGTGCATGCAAGCATGAGCAGGTGAGGGGCACAGGAAGAAGCAGATTCACTGCTGAGCAAGGAACCCCACAAAGGGCTCAATCCCACGACCCTGGGATTATGACCTGAGTTGAAGGCAGGTGCTTAACTGACTGAGCCACCCAGCTGCCCTGGAATCTGGCATTTAGAGTAAACTAATATTATTAGTTTAGTTTTATTATAGCTCTTATATTTGTTTGTGTAGCTAAGTACCAGTTTCGTAGAGAAGGTACTGAGAACAAAACTCAGAATAATTAAATGCACCTCCTAACATATTGCTGTCATCATCATTAATTTATGCTAATTTTGATCTTTTATTTTTGACATTTAATAATTACCATTCATTAATATATTAATTATATGCCAAACAGTAAAATAAATGATAATACTCTTATTTAATCTTCCCACCAACACTGTCAATATGTATCCTAACTATCTTGCCTAATACCTATTTATATCATTGATCAGAATACCTATAATGTTTCTCAGGACTCAGTGGAGTAATGGAACAAATTTAGTGTCCCTTTACATTCAATATATCATTTGCTCCTGAAGAGTAGCTTGATTATGCAATGCGCCAGTGAGTTGTCACAGCATTCCTAATGCAGAATTGAAAAGTACACAATTCTTTCTACATATACACACATACCATATCACCACTTCTCCTTTTTTTTTTTTTAAAGATTTTATTTGTTTATTTGACAGAGATCATAAGTGGGCGGAGAGAGAGAGAGGGAAAAGCAGGCTCCCCACTGAGCAGAGAGCCTGATGTGGGGCTCGATCCCAGGACCTTGAGATCATGATCTGAGCCGAAGACAGAGGCTTGACCCACTGAGCCACCCAGGCACCCCCCATATCATCTATTCTACCTTTGACACATCCTTCTTATCCCTCAGCTCCTGCCCCTCCCCACCTTGTCCTCCTCCTCTTCTTCTCCCAACCCTGGAAGCCTTTCTCCCGTCCTTGAAGTCATCTTTTGTTTACCTTCTCAGTGTGAGAGTCATGTGTCTTGTTTATCAACATACAAGACACATCTGAGCGCATTCAACTTAATTACAACTATGATGACTTCTGTGCAGTTCAGGGTCTAGGCCTGTTCTCTACATGAATTTCCAGTAAGCTCACCCAACCCCCCAAACTGGTTCCTCTCCTCTCCTAGTTTTAAACATCTCAGCAAATGAAAGGATGTAATTGAGCAGTCATCCACCCAGTTATTCAAACCACAGACTTAGAAATCATCCTTGATTCCTCTTTTTATCTCTCCTCAGCATCCTAACCATTACCTCTACCTCCAAATCTTTACCCCCCAAACATATTCTGAATCTACTTCTCCCATTTGTCACTTCTCCCACATGTGTCTAAGTGATCACCATCTCTTACTTAGATACTAATAGTACCATTCTAAAGATCTCCCTGCTTCTATTCTTGCCACTTTATGTTTCAAGTTTACCTGACGTCTAGATGATCTTCTAAAAATGTAAATTATTTGATCTCACCTTCTTGCTCAAAACTGTCCAGTGGCTTCTTAAGGCATTTAGAATAAAACCCAAATGATATACCCTGGCCTAAAAGGCTCTACATAAACCAAACCTGCATTTATCTCCCATCTCATCTGCTCATCTTCCAACCCTTTCTCTAGTGTGTTTCCTTAATAGTTTTTTTTTTTTCACTTGCTTACTTGTGCTACTATGTGTGTGAGCATTATGATTTACATAGCATTTAATAATCTAGACCACTACATATCTATTCCAGAGGGGAAACCTTTTTGGACAGTTGGCCATTAAAAATTGAGAGGAAACCCATACATCTGTGGTCAGTTGATTTTGGACAGAAGTGTCAAGACCAGGCAGCTGGGAAAGAATAGTTTTTCAACAGATGGTACTGAGACAATTAGATATCTATCTACATACAAAAGAATGAATTTCAGCCCCTACCTCACATCATATACAAAAACTAACTCATAATGTATCAGAGGCCTAAATGTAAGAGATAAACTATAAACTTTAGAGAAGGAAACATAGGAGTAAATATTCATGACTTTGGATTACACAGCAGATTTTAAATATGATATCAAAAGCACAAGAAACCAAAGGAAAAAAATGATAATTCATCAATTGCATCAATATTAATAACTTTCATGTGCAAAGGACACTTCCAAGAAAGTGAAAAGACAGTTGTCCAAATGGGAACTGAATGGGAAAAATATTTGCAAATCATATATATGATAAGAGTCTAGGGTACAGAATATCTAAACAACTCTTACAATTAATAAAAAAATAACCCAATTAAAAAGAGAGCAAAGAATTTGAATAGGTATTTCTCCAGAGTAGATCACCAAGTGACCCACGAATTTCCAGTAAGCTGGAACATATGCAAAGATGCTCAACATTATTAGCCATTAGGAAAAATGTGAATTAAAACAGCAATGACATACTAACAACTCACACCCACCAGGGTGGCTACAATGAAAAAAATAACAGAAGTTAACAAATTTTGACAAGAATGTGAAGACAACTGCTGATGGGAATATAAAATTGTGCAGCTATGGTGGAGAAATATTTGGCCATTCTGAAATGGTCCAGAAATGCTCCAAATGTTAAATATGGAGCTACCAGCAATTCCACTCCTAGGTATATACCCAGGAGGATTGATAAACATATGTTCAGGGGTACCTGGGTGGCTCAGTTGGTTAAGCATCCAACTCTTGGTTTTAGTTCAGGTCGTGATCTCGGGGTTTTGAAATCAAGCCCCACGTCATGTCCATGTCAGGCTCTGCACTCAACAAGGAGTCTGCTTGACATTCTCTCCCTCCTCTCTCCCATTGCCCCTCCCCCTCAAAATAAAGAAATAAATCTTCTTAAATAATCATATGTTCATACAAAAGCTTGTACATGAACGTTTATAGCAGTATAACTTATAATAGTGAAATACAACCCAAATGTCCACCAACTGATGAATGGATAAATAAAATTCCATTATATATTCATATAGTGCAGTATTATTCAGTCATTAAAAGGAATGAAGTACTAGTGTGCCTGGGTGGCTCAATGGGTTAAGCATTTGCCTTCAGCTCAGGTCATGGTCCCAGTGTCCTGGGATTGAGTCCCACATTAGGCTCCTCGCTCAGTGGGGAGCCTGCTTCTCCCGCTGCCTGCTGCTCCCATTGCTTATGCGTGCTCCCTCTCTCTCTAACAAATAAAAAAAATAAAATCTTAAAAAAAAAAGGAATGAAGTACTGATGCATGCTACAACATAGAAAAATGTAGAAAACACTATACTAAATGTGTGAAGTGAGGCACAAAATGCTGTATATGATTCCATTTATATAAGATGTCCAAATTAGGCAAAAACATAGAGACAGGAAGTAGATTAGTGGTTGCCAGGGGTTGAGGAAAGGAAGAAATAGGGAATGACTATTAATGGGCAAAGGGTACCTTTTGGGGTAACAAAAGTGTTCGGGAGTTACATGGGGAAAAACAGAGCCTTTCCCCTAAGGTCAGAAACAAGACAAGGATGTCTACTCTTACCGCTTTTATTCGATGTACTACTACAAGTCCGAGCTGCAGCAATCAGACAACCGAAAGAAACAAAGGGCATCCAAATTGATAAGGAAAAAGTAAAACTTACACTATTTGCAGGTGACACGATACTGTATATAGAAAACCTGAAAGACTCCACCAGAAAACTACTAGGACTGATAAACAAATTCAGTAAAGTCACAGGATACAAAATCAGTCAACAGAAATCTGTTGTATTTCCATACACCAATAATGAAGTAGCAGAAAGTGAAATTAAGAAAACAATCCCATTTGCACCAAAAATAGTGAGGTACCTAAGAATAAATTTAACTAAAGAAATGAAAGAACTGTACTCTAAAAACTACAAAACACAGAAGGAAGAAATCCAAGGCAATACAAAGAAATGAAAAAACGTTCCGTGCTCATGGATTAGAAGAACTATATATATATTGTTAAAATGTCTGTACTAGGGGCACCTGGGTGGCTCAGTGGGTTAAAGCCTCTGCCTTCGGCTCAGGTCATGATCTCAGAGTCCTGAGATCAAGCCCTGCATGGGGCTCTCTGCTCGGTGAGAGCCTGCTTCCCCGTCTCTCTCTGCCTGCCTCTCTGCCTACTTGTGATCTCTCTGTCAAATAAATAAATAAAATCTTAAAAAATGTCTGTACTACACAAAGCAATATACATATTTAATGTAATCCCTATCCAAAAAATCCAATGGCATTTTCCCCAGAACCAGAATAAATAATCCTAAAATTTGTATGGAACCATGAAAGACCCCAAACAGCTAAAACAATCTTGAAAAAGAAAAGCAAAGGTGGAAACATCACAATTCTAGACTTCAAGTTGTATTCCAAAGCTATAGTAATCAAAATGGTACTGGCACAAAAATAGACACACAGATCAATGGAATAGAATAGAAAATCTGGATATAATCCCATAACTATATGGTCAATTAATCTTTGACAAAGTAGGAAAGAATATCCAATGAGAATTTTTCAACAAATGTTGTTGGGAAAACTGGACAGTAATATGCAAAAGAATGAAACTGGACCTCTTTCTTACAGCATTCACAAAAATAGACTCTAAATGATTAAAGACCTGTGAGGCCTGAAACCATAAAAATCCTATAAGAGGACACAGACAGTAATTTCTCTGACATTGGCTATAGCAACCTATTTTTCTAGATAGATGCCCTAATGCAAGGGAAACAAAAGCAAAAATAAAGTATTAGGACCACATCAAAATAAAAAGCTTCTGCTCTGTGAAGGAAACAGTCAATAAAATTAAAAGGCAACCTACTGAATGGAAGAAGATATTTGCAGATGACATATCCAATAATGGGTTAGTATCCAAAATATATAAAGAACTCAACTCTCGGGGCACCCGGGTGGCTCAGTGGGTTAAGCCTCTGCCTTCAGCTTAGGTCATGGTCTCAGGATCCTGGGATCAAGCCCTGCATCGGGATCTCTGCTCAGCAGGGAGCCTGCTTTCCTCTCTCTCTCTCCCTGCCTCTCTGCCTACTTGTGATCTCTTTCTGTCAAATAAACAAATAAAGTCTTTTAAAAAATTTTAAAAAAAGAACACCAAAAAGAACAAAAAAATCCAATTTTAAAAATCAGCATGAACAGACATTTCTCTAAAGAAGACGTATAGATGGCCGACACATAAAAAGATGCTCAACATCGTTTATCATCAGGGAAATGCCAGTCAAAACCACGATGAGCTACCACCTCCCACCTGTCAGAATGGCTAAAATCAAAACCACGGGAAACAACAGGTGCTGGCAAGGATGTGGAGAAAATTGAACCATTGTGCACTGTTGGTGGGAATGCAAATTGGTGCAGCCACTCTGGAAAACAGTATGGAGCTTCCTCAAAAACTTAAAAATAGAGCTACTCTATGACCCAGCAGAATCACTTCTGGATATTTACTCAAAGAATACAAAAACACTAATTCAAAGGATACATACATCCCTACGTTTATGGCAATATTATTTACAACAGCCAAAATACGGAAGCGGTGGTCATTAATTGGTGAATAGATAAAGAAGAAGAAAAATAATGGAATATTGCTCAGCCATAAAAAAGAATGAGATCTTGCCATGTGCACCAACATGCTTGGAGCTAGAGAGTACAATGCTAAGTGAAATAAGTCAGTCAGAGAAAGACAAATACCATCTGATTTCACTCATAATGTGGAATTTAAGAAAAAAAAAGTGAGCAAAGAGGGGAAAAAAAGAGAGAAAGACAAACCAAGGAACATACTCTTACCTATAGAGAACTGATGGTTACCAAAGAGGAGGTGGGTAAGGGGATGGATGAAATAGGTGATGAGGATTAAGGAGTGCACTTGTCGTGATGAGCACTGGGTGATTCAAATTAAAAAAATATTCTGTACTTAGATAATAGTAATGATTGCATAACTTCATGAATATGCTAAAACCATTGAATTGTACGCTTCAAAATGGTGAATATTATAGTAAGTTGACTAAAACATTACAAAATAAAAAATGTCTACAGAAAATGTCAAAAATTCATTATGTATATGAATCTCGAGCCCATGAAAAAGGTCATACTAGAGATATAAATTTAGGAGAGATTGAAATATTGATGATATATAAAGTATTGAGTATGTGTTTCTGTTTGCAGATATGACTGAATGTGAGGAAAATCCTATGGACTCCACAGAACAACCACTAAAACTTAGAATTGAATTTAATAATGTCTCAGGATATAGATCATATACAAAAATCCATTCTATATTTATATACTACAGCAAGCAATGGAAAATGAAATTAAAACACTATTTTATAATTTTTGAAAACACAAAATACTTAGAAATAAATTTAAAAAAAGGTGTATAAAACCTCTACACTGAAAATTATAAAACAATGTTGAGAGAAATTAAACAAAATCTAAATCAGTGAAGAAATCCACCATGTTCGTGGTGCGGAAAATAAGAAATTTATGTATTGGTATCTGCCCCCAGTTCCTGACACAGGTTCCTGAAACCCTTGTTAATAGGGATGGTAGGAGAATCTTTTTCTGACTTTTAGTCTTTGGCCCCAATTTTGGGCACAGAGCTCCTAAAACCTTTGTAACTTCCCAAGTGATAAGAGTACTAGAAATAGCTTTTGTTCTAATATTTAGTCTCTGACCCCAGTTCCTGACATAGAGATCAACGAATAGATGATTAGAACTGAAGAGAAATCTAGAAACAGACTCCTATACAGTCATTTGATTTTCAACAAAGATGCCAAAGTAATCTAATACAGAAAGGAAAATCTTTTCAACAAATTATGCTAGAACAAATAAATATCAGTATGGGGGAAAAAATGAACATTAACACCTATCTCACATCATATACAAAAATTAATTCTGGACCTGTCGTGGACCCAACATAAAACTAAATCCATGAAGCATCTGAAAAGATAGGAAAATATCTTTGTGATTTGTAGGTAAGCAAGGTTTCTTAGAATACAGGCTCATCCAGCCATAGAAAAATAGGTTAGAAAGGGAGAGAGATGGCACAGGGGGTACAAACTATTAGTTATAAGATGAGTTAGTTCTGGAGATGTAATGTACAGCATGGTGACCAAGGTTAATTATCCTGTGTTAAGCAGAAATTCTGGAGATGAAACATATACTAACTGGAATGAGAATTTCACTCAACTAGCTCAACCATCAGATTGGAGCATGCAGAAGAATCATGAACTTTAAAGTTAGCTAAATTGAGATTATTCAGTGTGAGGAATAGTAAGGGAAAAAAGAAAAAAAGAATGAAGAAAGGCGAAAAGAGCACCAGAGAGGACTCCACTGAACAAGCAGGAGTGCGTGAAACCGAACTGGATGTGCCAATGAAGTTGTTCTGTGGTTGCTGGTTTGCAGAGTCTGGTACCCTCAGTATCGAGCCATGCAGGCACATTGAAGGTCTGAAGCCATGCAGGCACAATGAAGCACATTGCTTCCTCTAGAAGCACACTGCTTGGGTCTGCACCACAGCCCCACCCCAGATGTGACTCGCCTTGGTTTCCTCATTTGTAATACAGTGAATAATAACAATCCTACCTTTTGCGAAGGAATGCTGCGAAGGTGCAATGAGAGAATCCACACGAAGTTCCGAGAGTAGTGCGAGATAGATGTTAGTTATTATCAAGTTTGTTGACTAAAGACTTGCACCTGAAAATCTCCCCCGGGGTATATTCATGCCCAGGTACTCTGGGGCTAAGTAAGTTTAGCCTCGAAAGGCCTTTCTTCTCTCTGATCCAGCAAATCACAGAAATAGATGGGGATAGTTAGGTGGATGGCAGACGGTGGTTTGCAGGACTTATGTAGAACCTGAACTAAGAGCATTTGAAGTCCTGTTGTCCTTTTCCCAACCAGTGTGTTTCTCTCCGTCTGCCTCCCTGTGTCTTTTTCTTTTTGAGGGTACCTTTTTCTTGTTCTAGTATTTGCCTTGAATCTCCTTCTTTACTTTTCTACACCTCTGCCCGCACCTTTTAAAATTGTGAAATGCTACCAACACAGAGAAAATTAGAATAATAAATCACCAGGGTACCGATGGCCAGGTTTTATCAAATATTGCCATTTTACCTATTTGCATACACTTATGTACATACACATACACACTCACACATCCACGAGACAGAATTATTTGGCAATTAAAAAAAATTTATATAAATGATATCATATGGTATTATTTACTTTGCAACTTGCCTTTTTAGGTCAACATTGTGTTTTTGAGATTTATATGTGTTGATTTATGAAGCGCTACTTCATCCATTTTAATTGTTATACGAATATAATGACATTTTTCTATTTATCCTTTAGTTGATAGGCATTTAAGTCTCCCCTTTTCTTTTTTTCCTCTGTAACAAGCAATGCTGCAATGAATATGGTTGTCCACATCTCCTATGTACAAGTGCAAGGGATCCTTGGACTCCGTGGACCACACATTTAATAGCAAGGGTCAAGGGTTTATATCTAGAAGTGGAATTGTTTTGCCCGTCTTCAACTATGCTAGGATTTTCTAAGTGGTTCCTCAAAGTGGTTGCACTAACTTACCCTTCATCTCTGGTGAAAATACATGTTCTGTAGGCATCTGGGTGGCTCAGTTGGTTAGCCTCTGACTTGATTTCAGCTCAAGTCATGATCTCAGGGTCATGAGATCGAGCCACATGTTTGGCTCTGCACTCAGTGGTGAGTCGGCTTAGGATTTTCTCTCTCTCCCTCTCTTTCTGCTCTTCCCCTCTCTCTAAAAAGGAAAAAAAAAATGTTAAAAAAAAGTTTTTCTGCTTCCTTGCCAATAATCCATAAGATCAGATATTACAATTTCTGCCCACTTGATGAACATGAAAGCGTCATCTCATAATTTTCACGTCATTTCCCTGGTTATTTGTATTAAACATATGAATTCACTAGGTTTAAACATGTAGATTTAGGGGTGTCTGAATGGCTTAGGCAGTTAAGCATTTGGTTCTTGGTTTCACCTCTGGTCATGATCTCAGGGTCCCATGATCTAGCCTCGAGTTGGGCTCCCTGCTCAGTGGGGATTCTGAGGATTCTCTCCTTCTGCCCCTCCCCCCAACAGTCTCCACCCCCCAAAATAAATAAATAAATCCTTTAAAAAAATGTAGATTTATTACTTTGTTTTCATACAAGTTGCTGGGTAAGTTGTCCTGGGCTGGTCCTTAATAGCTACTTAATAATGCCATCTAGGACTCTGGCTTAGCTTGCTCACTCTTTCTTCCTTTCTTCTTTTGTTGCTTCCTTAAGAGTTATTTATTTATTTATTTGAGAGAGAGAGAGAGAGAGAGAGTGAGCACTGGTGGGGGGCGGAGAGGGGCAGAAGGAGAAGGGGAGGGAGAAGGAGAGAAGCGAGTTCCCTACCAGACACAGAGCCTTTGCAGGTCTTGATCTCACAACCCTCCTTGCACCGGGATGGTAGAAAGCTACCTATCATCAGAAACAGGGAATTTAAGGCCAGAAAAGGATGTTTAAAAAAAAAACAACAAAACTTAATTCTTCACCATTTTACTACCCTAGCCCAATCTCTTTTGTCTTGTCAATTCTTCACAAATACATTGTTTCTTTGCCCAAAAAATATGAAAGCTTCTTGCTCTGATCACTTCTTCGAATCTTACATCTTTGTGGGGCTCCTGTACGTATGTACATAATTCAATTTATTTTTCTCCAACTAATTTTTTTTTTAAAAGATTTTATTTATTTATTTGACAGACAGAGATTACAAGTAGGCAGGGAGGCAGGCAGAAAGAGGAAGGGAAGCAGGCTCCCTGCCGAGCAGAGAGCCCAATGTGGGGCTCGATCCCAGGATACTGGGATCATGACCTGAGCTGAAGGCAGAGGCTTTAATCCACTGGGCCACCCAGGCGCCCCTCCAACTAATCTTTTTACGGGGGGGGGGGGGCACGTGTCTCAACCAAGAACCTGGAAGGTTAAAGGGAAAATTATTTTCCTCCCCTGCAATGGTCACCTTAGTATCAAAGATGACCAGAAATAGCTTTGCAGCTTCTATAGTACAGCAGGCAAAAGACACAGGTGTTCGAGGTTGAGACTGGGTCACACTACCTTCATTTGCTACCTCACACCTTTCTGTACACACCCTTCTTTCCCTTACATGGAGCATGTTTGCCTCATCTAAAGAAGACAACCACAAAGTTTTATCCACGGACCTTGCCCAGCTTCACATCCTAGACATCTCTGGAGGAGTTCCACCCTCTCCGTTAGGCACGAACTTGGTTCATAGTCATGCAACCCCTAAGCTTAAAGTCAAGCTGCTCCTGATCAGAGCATCTAATATACAATGGTGGGGAACACCAGGGTAACTATAGTGAAAACTCCCACTCAGCGAAGGGGGAGAATGGGAAATTATAGCAGTTACTGATCTTTAAAAATTATTAAATCCTGCTAGACAATTACTAAGTCTTACTAGACAGGAGCAGTGAGGATTCCCTGCCCTGGTGGAAAAGAAATTTCCTGGATGAGCCAATCTGGCAGTCATTGGTCTTCTCCCTGAGATAAACCCATACCCATTATCCCCTCCATATTGGAGATTAGACCCTCCTATTCCTGCTAGTACTGTTTGGGAGCCCAGAGATTGCTTTAGGGTTCAACAGCCATAGGCTGTGCCATGCTTTAGATTTTGTTTGTTTGTTTATTTTCTTCTTTGTTTTTTTTAGTAAACACAGTTCTCTCTTAAACCTAGGAGTTTTTTTGGATTATCATTTTCCAGTTAATTCTTCCTGCAAGTAAACACAGCCAAGACTTTTTCCAGATAGTCTTTGGACCTGAGAATTTTTGGCTCTTAGGCTGGCCTTAGTGCTCTGCCAATCCCCCACTCCCAGAAATTAATGGCCCTAGCCTTGAGGCAATTCTTAAGAATAGGCAGGAAGACAACACCCTTAATCCCATCTTCTTCCACTGGCATTCCTTCTTTGTTAGGGGAAGCATTCTAAAAGTGAAGGTACTGAATAAAGCTCTGGACACCCAGTCTTCTGTTTTGCTGGGCCTATTGCTTCACAAGCCCCTTCTCTCTGGACCTAAGGATGAGGGCTGGGACTGAAGCAGTAGACTGTCAGTCTCACCAGGCACCCCTGTCCAGGACTGCAGGCTTAAGACCACAGAGCCTCTCCTAGCCCTGCAGTCATCCAAATTCCCTTTCCCTTCTGTGCGCATACCGGCTTGTTTGAGTCTCAGATAGCACCTCTTTCGCTGACCTCTGCTCCAAGTGGCAAGACTAAGAGCAAAAGCTGAGGTCTTACAGTGCCCCAAAGGCCTGCATGTTCTCATTTCCTTCCCCACCACACACTTTTCAGTCACTTTTTACTATCCTCCTCTTTTTGTCTGCTTTCTCTTTCGTGAACACGCTTAGGATGCTCCTGCTTGCGCAGTGTCACCCAGGTAGCCTCATGGTTCCCTCTCACTTCCTCTGAACCCTTGCTTACCTGTCACATTATCAGAGTCCCCTTTCTGACCGCCTCACATAAAAGGAAATCCCATCCTTGGAAATCTGTCTCCCTTACTCTTTGCCACTTTTTCCCTACAATCCTTTACAGGTTTACATTGCACATTATGTGTTTCTTATCTGTTCCGCCACTAGAATACACACTTGGTGAAGGCAGGGGACTTTTTTCCCTTTTACTCACTACTGTATCTCATGTTTCTAGAACAATGTCTGCCATGTGGTAGTGGCAATAGTAGAAATTCACACTAACTTAAAAAAAGAAAAAAAAAACTCTGCATATGTCAGCGTTCTGAAAGTTCCTTGTAATTCACCAGCACACAAAAGACGCGGTTAGCATGTAATATATACCCCAAGGTGTGACAAGTGGCATTCTACCCCACTGTTTCATCACCATACATCACCACACACAGATGTGACCAGCTTTTCAGTCTAAAATGGTTCTTGATTCCTTGGTACCTTCTAGCCTACTTCTTCTTAACTAATTCCATAATTTTCTTTCTTTCTTTTTTTTTTTTCCCCCAGCTTCTCATTTCTGATAAAATTCAACATCAGTTAGGAACACTTTCAGCTGCAGGTAACCAAATACTTCAGTGTGGCTGTTAATGAGATGGAGGACTATTTGTCACAGGAAGTTTGGAGATAGGTAGGAAGTCCAGGCGTGGTACCATGAACTCTCTGGGTCCAGGCTTCTTCCATGTTGCCACACTTTTTTTACTGTTTAGACCTGTATCCCCATGATGGTTGCCTATTAGACACAATATAGCCACTGCATTTGTATCCTTTGGACCCACAGTATAAGTAGGAAGAAAGAAAAGAGGGCATTAGCTGTATCATTAATGGAAAAAAATTTCAAGAAATCTCCAGTATTTTAACTTTTGTCTGCATGGACAGAACTAATGCCACATGGTCAGTTCAGTATGCAAGGAGCTCTGAGAAAGTGAATATTTTTAGCTGGAAACATTGCTACATGAAACAAAATCTGGGGTCCGACAATAAGGAAGAAACAGAGAATAGTTATTAGGTAAACCACAGAAAAGTGTCATTGTTTTCCTCCTGTGTGCATTGCTGTTTGCACATTTTGTCTGTTTTTAATTGGGTTATTTATTATCATCTCATTATTTTTTAGGGGTCCATTGTGTAATTAGGATAATTCTTTGTTGATTTTATGCATAACAACTAGTTTCTAACATTCACTTATTCATTCTTTTTGAAATAAAATGTGGTAAAATAAACATAAAATTTACCATCTTACCTATTTTTTTTTAAGATTTTATTTATTTATTTGACAGACAGAGATCACACATAGGCAGAGAGGCAGGCAGAAAGAGGGAGAAGCAGGCTTCCTGCCAAGCAGAGAGAGCCCAATGCGGGGCTGGACCCCAGGACCCTGAGACCATGACCTGAGCTGAAGGCAGAGTCTTAACCCACTGAGCCACCCAGGCACCCCTACCATCTTAATTATTTTTAAGTGTACAATCCAGTGGCATTTGGTACAACCACACTGTTGTTACTACCCATCCACAGAACTCTTTTAATCTTGCAAAATGGAAACTTGGTGCCTATTTAGTAACTCTCCGTGAATTCATCATCCATTCTTTTCTTTTCTTTTTTAAAGTAAGCCGTAGGCCCCAAATGGGTCTTGAACTCAAGACCCTGAGATCAAGAATCACATGCTCTACTGACTGAGCCTGCCAGGCACCCCCATCATTCATTCATTCTTACATTTATTCACTGTAATTAGGAACCTGTTTGTTACCACAGTACAGCATAGCCTATTCTGACTAACATGGGTGGCAAGAGTAAAAGAAGAGACCAGATACAGAGCTATTTTAATAGTTGAGGTGGTAGCTGGAAGAAGCTAGAATAATGGGACTTATGTTAAGTTCTGAGTTCCTCAGAGACTGGATGTGGAGTTCACTGAGGGTGACTCACAGGACTTTGGCTTGAAGAACTGGCAGTATTATCAGCTGAGAGAGGATATAGTAACTGTGCAGGAGACTCTTTGGTTGCCTAATCCAAGGAGAAAAGATCCTCTTTCTCCTTAGTAACAGAAGCCTGCATTTTCACCAGGTGTATTACTGTCCAGAGTAAAAGTCTGCAGTTTTCCGGCATTCCTTGCAGCTACTTAAGGCCATGTGATTAAGGCCAAGTGAACATATTTTGTGGAATTTCTAGTTGTTTCCTTCCTTCCTTCCTCTTTCTTTTCTTTTCTTTCTTTCTTTCCGGATTTCTAGTTCTTTTTTTGTTGTTGTTTTTTAAGAATTTATTTATTTATTTTGACACAGAGAGATCACAAGCAGGCAGAGAGGCAGGCAGAGAGAGAGAGGAGGAAGCAGGCTCCCCACTGAGAAGAGAGCCCGACTTGGGACCCAATCCCAGGACACCGGGATCATGACCCGAGCCGAAGGCAGTGGCTCAATCCACCGAGCCACCCAGGCGCCCCCAGAATTTCTAGTTCTTTAAGTGGAGGGGACTACGACCCTCTCCTGTCCTTTCTTCTTCCTGCTTCCTAGATCTTGAGCAGTCTTCAAGGACCAAGGGACCATGCACGCAAACAGCAAAACACCAAGAGAGACGGAGCTGTGGAACTATCCTATGAGTGAAAAATAAACCTCCATGTTGCTTAAACCACTTGCATAACTGGAAGTTTGTGCCTCTTGACCAGCATCTCTCCGTTTTCCTCCTGCCCAGCCCCTGGCAACCATCACCTACTCTCCTCTTCTGTGAATTCGACTATTTGCGATCCCATTCTTCTGCTATGGCAGTTCCTTCTGGCTGAGGCATTCTTTTACTGCAGCTTCACATGACTCATCTCTATTATTTCTACCCCACTTAGGTCTGCGGTCACCTTCCTCGGCTCCCTAGTTCGGGGTGGGGGTGCCTTCCTTCTGGGCTCCATGGCAATAACACCCTGCAGATATCTCTACCATAAGGTTTGTTGGCTGTTTGCCTATGTCTCCCCCTAAAGATTCAGTCATGTCTTCTTAGCATGAGAAGTGTTCAGTAATATTCACTGAACTTAGAGATGAGGTACTAAGGGTAACAGAGCATTTCCCCAAGCTTAGTATGCGGAGGAGCCAGGAGTAGAACCCTGCCCTTTGACTGCCAATCCCAAATTATTTCACTACGTTATGCTGGAGGTTTCGCTCTCTATCCCCACAGAAGTCCCCACTGTCAGGCATTTGTGTGATTTTGTTTTGAAGCTGGTGCGTAACTTCCCGTGACCAGTACATTGAACAAGCAGACCTTATGGGAATGTAATCAGAGAGAGCATCTTTATTTTTGCCTCCCACCAGTCTTCTCCTCCAGTGAAGGCCATCTGTAGATGGAAAGCCTTCTTCACTGTCTGCTTCCACTCCTCCCCTCCATCTTGCTAAGCAAGGTTCCTGGGCTCTCTGACTTTGAAGTTGGTGGGGAGGAAAGGAAAAACTGAGCTGAAAAGCAGGGCTGGCAGGAAGGCACTTGCCTCCAGTGCAGAATTTAAAGGGGCTCAGTAATCAATAGAAGCATTAATGCAGTATTGTTAAAAGTCTCATGCAAAAAGAAGTCAGGGTGAACAACATACCAAAAATGTAAATAAAGACAGGCCATTATTTTTTGTTTGTTTTATGATCTTGAGTTATTGTGCAATGGGAACAGTGTTTCTAATCAGCCTGTAGTTCAAGGGCCACCGGGTCATGGTGTCCCTCTATGGGTGTGTTCATGAGACTTTACGATGGTGTGAGAAATAGACTGGGCATCCTAGGACTTCATATGTGGTTATGGCTTTTGATCGTAGAGCCTTTATTAGCTTTTCGACTTAGTTCAGCATAGGAGAGGATATTTTGGAAAACGTATATAGGGGCATAGATTTTTTTTTTCCTGTGGCCTTGGGCTCCAGTATGGCTTGGCTCGGCACCGCAGGAAATTTAGTTTACCTGTGTGCTGGGAAGAGGGCTTTACAGCTCTAGGTTTGGCAGGTGTTGAAAGCTGCCCTTTTTTCTCATGGGACTCTTCTGGGGTTCTTTGGAGGCAGCCCTCTGGGCACATTTGGTTGCATTTTCTGTGATACAGGAGCCATGTCTTCCATGGACTGGCCAGTTTTCTGTCGCGTTTTTCAGAGGTTTGCTCCACGTAGACTCTTGCCTTCTGTTCTTGTCCTTTCCTTCGTATGGTCCACTGGGACAGGAGTTTAAAAAAAGTTTTAGTCTGGCTTTCCACTGAGAGGGCCACAGTGGTCTTTAAAATGCTCAAGCAGGAGCCCCTGGCAGGCTCCATTGGTGAAGCAACTCTTGACCTCGAGGCTGTGAGTTTAAGCTCCACATTGGGTGTGGAGCCTATTTAAAATTAAAAAGAAAAAAATACTCAAGCATCTTCTGCTCTCACACACTAGGGGAGCCCAGGCCACCCAGAGCAGCCACCGCTCCCCCTTTTACTCCCACCCTCTTTATCTAGCTTCTGGATCTAATGCCAACCCTTCTCTGGCTTGGGGATTTTCCAGGTGGGAGTCAGGCATCAGTCCATCATGTGCCTTCTTTCCTCACTTGATAGAAAGCGAGAGGAACCTTCCACATTTGCCCTGGGAGCGGGAGACTTGCAGCACAGTTTCCTGCAAGTAAATTTTGACAGAAATTCTTTCTTTTTTTTAAAGATTTATTTATTTATTTATCTATTTATTTATTTATTTTTAAAGATTTTATTTATTTATTTGACAGAGATCACAAGTAGGCAGAAGAGGCAGGCAGAGAGATGGGGGAGCAGGCTCCCTGCTGAGGAGAGAGCCCGATGCGGGGCTCGATCCCAGAACCCTGGAATCATGACCTGAGCCGAAGGCAGAGGCCTTAACCCACTGAGCCATCCAGGCGCCCCAACAGAAATTCTTTTCATTTTTCAATGATTTGCTCCATTTATACTCTCAGTGTGGGGCAAAGGGTTTCCAAGAGCCATGCCCTTAGCTTTCAGATTCCTACTGAAAAACTCCTTTAGGATGGTCGATCTTGAAACTCCCTTTGGCATCAGCCTGTAGCCTTGGTATCACCTCTGTAGCCTTGGGGTCTCAGCTGAAAATTCCTTTTAACATTCTGCTACTCTAATGAAAAGGCATTTTCTCTGAAGATTTGGACATGGTAAGAGAAAAGAAGTGGTGAATTAAGATTCCACAGCTCTATTCTTAAAGACAGGAATCTGCTGAGGCATCAGCTGGCTCAGTAGGTTAAGTATCTGACTGTTGATTTTGGTTCAGGTCAAGATCTCAGAGTTGTGAGATCAAGCCCAGTAAAGGGCTCTGTGCTGGGTGTGGCACCACAGCCTCCCCCACTTCTTAAAAAAAAAAAAAAAAAGAGTCATGGGTTTTTTTCAGATTTTGTTTTTAAAAGTAATCTCTATGCTCTACATGAGGCTCAAACTTACAACCCCAAGATAAGAGTCCCATGCTCTGTGTACTGAGCCAGCTAAGTGCCCCAGGAGTCTGCATAAAAACAACAATAAAAACAGCAACGAAGTATTTCAAACTGGACCCCATGGAGTCCTTGCTAATGGTGTGACAATGGAGTCGATGCTTGGGCCATCACCTGAAGTTTGCTTGAGGCAGGGCCAAATTACTCATTTCAGATGGGATAGTCATTCATCCAACCTCCTTTCCTCTAATACATCCTACGGAGAATGGCTAAAACTCAACAGGTAAAGATCTCAAAGGTGGAAGCAGCTAGGATCTCATTATCAGATCTGATGTTATATGTGAAAGACATAAACTTTGAAGAGCTATTTAAAGGCTCGTTGTTATTATTAATTTTCTCTGGAAATCTAATTCTCTGTATGCAGCGTCAACATACAGGCCAGCCAAGTCTCTAAGTGAGTAATTCACAGATTCAAAATTAGCAGAATTCAATTAAATGAGGTTTGGCTGTGACTGTCTTTATTCTACAAAATGAATATCATGCCAGTCTGTTTAGGTGTTGCTATGGAAGTTAGCAGCCAGGCTCAGGTCAGTTCATCTGTGTTATTTCTGGTAGCACTCCTTACAAAATTTAGCTTATCTGAGAAAACCCTAATCCTAGTAAGTGTATGTCCTTGAGTCTATTATAAATTGAAGTGGGACAATGCTGCAGAATAAGAAGTCATTTACATTATGTCAGATCAATCTGACATTCATTCATCATGTTAAATATAATTTCTTCCAAGAAGCTTTTGGAGTGTTAAGGTGCCTTAATATAAAGCAAAACTCATGAAGGCAGGGACCATGAGTATCTTGCCTACTGCTGTGTCTCCATGACCTAACACAGTGTTAGAACAAAATAGATACGCAGAAATCATCTGTTCAATGAATGGGTTCATGTATTCAATAATATGTGACAGGCCCAGTGTTTGGTACTGGAATATAAAGAGGAAAAATGAAGTTCCTGCCCTCAAACAGCGTATGGTCCCTGTGGAGGAGACTGACAAGTGCCATGCAGAATGGAAACACTTCAGTAGGGTCTAAGTTGTGTGGGAGTGCAGAGGAGGGAAACGTAACCTAGTGTGGGTGAGGGTGGGCGGAAAGTGGGAGGGCTCTGAGAAAGCATCTGGAAGTGTTTGAGAACAAGTAAAACTTAGCCACAGCAGAGTAATAAAGAAGAAATTGCATATTCAAAAGGAAAGAGGCCGAAGTGTGTGTGTTTGTGTATCAGCTCTGTCCTAGGGCCCTGGGGCAAGAGTGCATGCATTCTCCAGCCGTGTGTGTGTGTGTGTGTGTGTGTGTGTGTGTGTGTGTGTGTGTGTGTGTGTGACTCTGTTCACTTCCCTCCCAGGGTTCCTCCAATACCATGACTCTATTTCCAAATAATGCATGGAGCTTAAACGCTTTCTTTTTTTAAACATCTGTCTATTCTTTGCCTTGAACCCACTTCCATTCCTCTTCCCCAAATTACTTGATTGTCCTTAATGCTTAGTCTCTACCTGGCCAAGGCTCTTCCTCTTTCCTGCCTCTGTGTGGGTGTAAGCTCCAACTGCGAGCAGTACTTGCTACAGAGACTATCTTTGAGTTAGTCCCAAGGTGGTAATCCGGGAACAGTGAGACTCTCTCACATACAAATGGTGATTTTACCCCCTACAGTTATTTAGGTAATTGTCTTAATTTTCTATTTTTCTTTGCATTCAAAGATAAAATCTTGATATTCAAATCTTAGTGTTCTCTTTGGGAAAGTCAACCAAGGATATCGTACTGCTAAAACAATGGCACATGTTGTAACAGAGGAATACGAGTTCAGAGACCTGGGCTCCAGTAAATGCAGTACCACTAATTTGCTATATAACTTTGGAAAAGTGGGTTTCTTGTGTTTAAAACAATAGACGGACAAGTACTAGATGCACCCTAAGACAGCCCCATTTGGATTGTTGTCCGGCAGAGAAAAAATATTGACCTTACAAGAAGGACGAGGGGAAGCACACTATTGATACTGTTGATACTGAACAGAAACAGTAGTAATTGCCATGCGCTTGCTCTCTCTCTTTTTCTCACTGTCTCTTTTTCACACACATAGACACACACTTGATGGAAACATTTCAGTTAAAGGAAATCAGCTTAACAGAAACCCAGCAGTGGGTGTAAGGTTAGCATTCTCCATAAATGTTTTGTTAATTGTACAGTTGTAATTAAGTTCTGCTTGAGAAAATTGGTTCTCACGGTGCAACTTGAGAACTTCCTTCATTGCTTATTCACCTCCAAAGCTGCGAGTCTCTAACATCCTATCAGCCACCAATTTAGATTTTTGTCCTAAGGTCCAAAGCACTACATACCACTGATAGATGATATCATCTGCCTGACTTCAGACCAATATGTGATGGAGAACGGTGATTTTTTTTTTTTTAAGAAAAAAAGAACAATCTGTTTATATTTACATCTTGAAGACTATCTTCCCATCTAAAGGAGAGCTAATTACACTGTTTTTCTTCACGGGGGTAGTTGTTTCTGAATTTCTAGCATTGTGTGTGCATGCATATGTGTGTGTACCTGTCTCAAATAAAGTAACAATTCCAGTTTGGCCACCCCCTAATTGCAGGGATTGCTAAAAAGATTATTATGCATGTTATTGCAGGGAACTCAGCACCCTATAAAGTCATGTGGCAGGAACTAGGGCATTTCTCAATTTACCACATTAACATCGCAATAAACCAACTCAACTCTGTAAACAGCAGGTCGGGAGCACTACCTGGAGGGTGGATTTGTAGGGTCTTCTCAAGAAGCTTTGTTGCTGTGAGAAGGTGGGGAGGTTGCAGATTATTTGTTAATTAATCTTGTTCTTTAGCTTTCCTCTTATTCCTCTTTTTTTTCTTATGAGAAAAGTGATACGTGCTGCATGTAGAATGTAAAAAACATTTAAGTATACAACAGCAGAAAAAAAATTAACTGAAATCCAACCTCTTAGTTATAACCACTGTTAACCTTTAGAAATCCTCCTTTCCAGTCTTTATACTCATGCATTTAAAAAATAGTTATGCCTTGTGGTTTTTTTTTTTTCTTCAAGTCTTATTTATTTATTTAAGAGGGAGAAGCTGACTCCCCACGAGCAGGGAGCCAGATGTGGGGCTGGATCCCAGGACCCCAAGATCATGACCTGAGCCAAAGGCAGACACTTAACCAACTGAGCCACCCAGGTGCCCTTGCTTTTTACACAGTATTACAGCTATTTTTCTTATTTAAACAAATCATTTATAACCATTACTTATAATAGCTACCTAGTGTGTTACTTACGGAATTTGCCTTAGCAGACCTCTATCGTTAGATTTTAAGTCTCAGTTTTTCACTTGCGTAAAAATGCTGCAATGATCATCTTGATTTCAAGATATTTACACGTGTTGGATTGCTTCCTTAGTATAAGTTACTAACGGTGGAATTACACGTCAAAAATTAGAACATTTTAAAGCTTCTTTAAATACATTGAGAAATTGCTATTCAGAAAAGTTGTATTAATTTTTATTCTTACTGCCAACAATATGTGAAAGGACCCATTTCGCCACAATGTTATCAGTTGGGGGGGCATTTATATTTCAATACATTTTTGATAAATCAGTAGTAAGCCAAATATCATATATTTGTAGTTTGAATTCTCAGTTATTTGATTTCAGTGAAGTTGATCATTTTACCAAATGTTTATCATCCAACTGGGTGTTCTTTGGAACAAGAAGTGTTCTTGTTCTTTGCCCGTTGTCTACTGAGAACTTGGAGGGTTTCCTTTTACTTGTTTGTATGAGCTCACTTCATCCTTCGTCAGTAATGTTGCAGTTTTCCTCTCAAAAGATTAGCTTGTATTTCAAACCTACACTTATCTTTTTGAAGTTCAGAGGTTTAAATGTTTGATACAGTTCAACTTCTCTCTCTTTTTTGTAAGTGATTTTATTTATTTATTTGAGAGAAAGAGAGAGCACACAAGTGAGAGGAGGGAGAGGGACAAGTATAATCCCACTGAGTTCAGAGCTGAAGTGGGGCTCCATCCCATGACCCGGAGATCCCCAACCCCAGCAGAAACCAAGAGTCCGATGCCCAACTGACTGAGCCATCCAGGCGCCCCACACTTCCACTTTTCAATCTTTTGTTTTCTTTTCTTTTTAAACTTAGAAAGTTATCTCCAGTCCAGAGATTTAATAAAGTTCTCTCTCTTTTTTATTGTATATACATATGGTATGTTAAATGCAAAGCACGTACCTACCCCAAAGTCTGGTATATATCCATCAGCTCAAGGAAAGCAAAAGTAACAGTTCATTAAAGTTAAAGCTGGTCTCTGTTGGGCACCCGTGACTGTCCCTGAGCTGCTGACCAGGAAGGGTGGAGGCGTGTGGGAGGAGGCTAACTGAGGATCCTTCGGACTGGAAAGATGGACTTTCACACCCATCTGGAGACCTCGTCTTGTTCTCCATTCTCTTCTTTTTCTGAGTTTCTAGAAGAAATGTGTCGCAACCGTGGACTCAAGGAATGAGGACTTGAGACCTTTCCTATGGCTGACAGATAGCTGTGGGTTGCAGAACATACAGTTCCTCATTTTCAAAAAGAAACTGAGAGAAATGAAAGAGTTAGAGAACTGGAGGAGAGCTGAGTGGGAGTGCCCAGGAGTTTCCGAGCCTTCCTGTGAGGAACAGAGGCGGGTAGGCAAATGTGGAACTAGAGTCCCAGGGCACTGAGGGAGAGCTATGCAGAGAGGTGAAGCCTGAGTGGGAGGAAGTTGGGAGGTCCTGTTTTGCCAAAGAAATATCAGAATTAGATTAGCATTCATAGAATTTGAAATGCAGTGTGAGAAAGGCAGATACTTTATGTCATAAAATATTAATCTACACTGTGGACCTGCTTATTTTCTTCTTACTATTGTAGATTATTTAAATATTTGTATTGGTTAGCAATTCAGCAAGCATGTTTATTTTTTAGTTGAAGTTATAATATACATCTTCATAATCATTTCCACTTGCAAAAAGCCTAAGTGACTAGTCTAACAGCCAGAAACTAGAGTATATTCTTTAGCCTGTCTGACCTGCAAGCATAGTGACTAAAAGGAACTACTTGGTTTGTAAGATCAGGCTTGGGGTTCCTGGCTGAGTCAGTTGGAGGAGCATGTGACTCTTGATCTGGGAATCATGAGTTCAAGCCCCACATTGGGTGTAGAGATTACTTAAATAACTAAAACTTAAAAAAAAAAAAAAAAAAAAAAAGAACTGGCTTGGGAGGGGGACTTGGCTGGCTCAGTTGGTAAAGTATGTGACTCTTGACTTCAGAGTCATGAGTTCAAGCCACACATTGGACATAGAGACTATTTAAAATTAAAAAAAAAAACAACAACACTTTTTTTTTTTTTTTTAACTGGCTTGGGGGCGCTTGGGTGGCTCAGTCAGTTAAGTGGCCTACTCTTTTTTTTTTAAAATTTTTAAATATTTTATGTATTTATTTGTCAGAAGGAGAGTACAAGCAGGGGGAGAGGCAGGCAGAGAGAGAGAGAGGAGGAAGCAGGCAACCCCCGCTAAGCAGAGAGCGGATGTGGGGCTAGATCCCAGGACCCTGGGATCGTGACCCGAGCAGAAGGCGGAGGCTTTAACCCACTGAGCCACCCAGGCGCCCTGGAAGGCAGGTATTTAACCGGCTGAGCCACCTAAGCCTCCCTGGCCTACTCTTGATCTTGGCCCAGGTCATGATTTCCAGGTCCTGGAATGGAGCCCCACTTGGGTTCCACGCTCAGCGGGAGGTCTGCTCGAAGATTCTCCCTCCCTCTCCTTCTGCCCCTCCCCCTGCTTATGCGTGGGCTGTCCCTCAAATAAATAAAATATTTTAAAAAAAGATTATTAATTAAAAAAAGATTACTTATTTATTTGACAGAGAGAGAGAGAGAGCACAAGCGGTGG
The DNA here is from genome assembly GCF_009829155.1 of Mustela erminea. Lineage (NCBI taxonomy): Eukaryota > Metazoa > Chordata > Mammalia > Carnivora > Mustelidae > Mustela > Mustela erminea. The sequence goes on along the minus strand of NC_045624.1, from coordinate 13,122,818 downwards.
AAAGGCAGGCAGGGGCAGAGGGAGAGGGAGAAGCTGGCTCCTGGCTGAGGAGGGAGCCTGGCGATGCCGGGCTTGATCACAGGATCCTGAGATCATGACCTGAGCTGAAGGCAGAGGCTTAACTGACTAAGCCACCAAGGTGCCCCTAAATCTTAAAAACAAAAAACAATAACAACAACAACAACAACAACAAAATGGCTTGGTAAACCCAGCCTTATAAAGTGACTGTGTATTTCACAAATCAACATTTGTGTCCTGTTTCAGCACATTTGTCAGGGGTCCCTATGTAACGTGGGATCTAGTTCTGTGTCTCCAAGGGATCTTGGGAAAAACACCTACCTCTTGGCATGCCAGTTTCTTGCTATAAAATGTGGCCTTTCACTAAATTTCTAAGGTGACTCCTAGATAAAAAAAGTGGGATTTTTAAAATCCTGCAATTAGGGGAAAATGAACAAGAATTGCTATTCTTGCGGCTCTTCTATAGCCACATGAAAGAAACATTTCAGGAGAGTTGTAACAGGAAGCAGCCCCGAACTCTCCAGCTGATTAAGAATACAGAAAGACAGACTAAAATTATTCCTTTATGTAACTCTAATCACCTAAGCAATATGACTAGAATGTCTCTGATTTTAAAGAGGTGTTTGTTTTTTTTAAATCTTTTAATTTTTTTCTGTTTTGTCTTCTTCCTAACCTTAGTATAAAAGAAATATCTACCTTAGTCAATTAACTTAAGAGATTTTAATAGAGAATTAAAACATTAGAAGGTATAGAACCATACATCTCTCAACAACTTGCCACAAAATCCTTCCTCTTCCAATAACTAGGCCATGACTGAGACACTACTGTCACCTGGTGGCATATCATCTAATTACAGGAAAAATGTCGAATGAATGAATGAAATTAAAAAATAATAACAAATATTATAGTTTTAAACTGTAGCCTCTGAAATTTATATTTAATAAGGCAACCATGGTGCATCTAGGTGCCTCAGTTAGTTAAGTGTCCAATTCCTGATTTCAGTTCAGGTCTTGATCTCAGGGTCGTGAGTTTGAGCCCTGTGTTAGGCTCCACACTGGGCATGGAGTCTACTTAAAAAAAAAAAATAAATAAAGGCAGTCACTACATAAATGAAGACATTATATGTATTAGTGACTAGATCAATTCCATTGAAACTAAAGTCATACATCATTGACTCTTTTTTTTTTTTCCAAAAGATTTTATTTATTTATTTTTAACAGACAGAGATCACAAGTAGGCAGAGAAGCAGGCAGAGAAAGAGGGAGGAAGCAGGCTTCCTGCTGAGCAGAGAGCCTGATGTGGAGCCCGATCCCAGGACCCTGGGATCATGACCTGAGCCGAAGGCAGAGGCTTAACCCACTGAGCCACCCAGGGGCCCCCATACATCATTGACTCTTAAATTTTTGTATCTATGCCCTGGGGGAGGAAAAAATCCAGTTTTTTCAGTTGTTCCAGCAGCATTCATTTATTACTCTTTATTTTACTTTTTAAAAACCTTTTTAAAATTTAAATTCAATTAATTAACATATAATGTATTATTTGTTTCGGGGGGACAGGTCTGTGATTCGTCAGTCTTATGTAATAATACCCAGTGCTCATCACATCACGTGCCTTCCTTAATGTCCATCACCCAGTTACCCCATCCCTTCACCCTCCTCCCCTCCAGCAACCCTCAATTTGCTTCCTATGATTAAGAGTCTCTTATGGTTTGTCTCCCTCTCTGGTTTCCTCTTGTTTTATTTCTCCTCTCTTCCCCTGTGATCCTGTTTTGTTTCTTAAATTCCACATATCAGGAGCTCCTGGGTGCTCAGTGAATGAAGCCTCTGCCTTCAGCTCAGGTCGTGATCTCAGGGTCCTGGGATTGAGCCCCACATCAGGCTCTCTGCTCAGCAGGGAGCCTGCCAGGGAGCCTGCTTCCCCCTCTCTCTCTGCCTACTTGTGATCTCTCTCTCTCTCTCAAATAAATAAATAAGGTCTTTTAAAAATATTCCACATATCAGTGAGACCATATGATAATTGGCTTTCTCTGATTGACTTATTTCACTTAGCATAAAATCCTCTAGTTCTATCCACATTGCTGCAAATAACGAGATTTTTTTTTTGGATGGATGAGTAATATTCCATTGTGTGTGTGTATATATATATACTACATCTTCTTTATCCATTCATCTATCTGTAGATGGACATATGGGCTCTTTCCATAGTTTGCCTGTTGTGGACATGGCTGCTATAAACATTGGGGCGCACGTGCCCTTTTGGGTCATTACATTTGTATCTTTAGGATAAATACCCAGTAATGCAATGGCTGGGTCATAGGGCAGCTCTATTTTCAACTTTTTGAGCAACATCCATGCTGTTTTCCAGAGAGGCTGCACCAGCTTGCATTCCCACCAACAGTGTAGGAGGGCTCCCTTTTATCCACATGCTCTCCAACATCTGTCATTTCCTGACTTGTTAACTTTAGCCATTCTAACCTGTTTGGGGTGGTATCTCACTGTGGTTTTGATTTGTATTTCCCTGATTCCAAGTGATGTTGAGCACTTTTTCATGTGTCTGTTGGCCATTTGGGTGTCTTCTTTGCAGAAATGTCTGCTCATGTCTTCTGCACATTTCTTGATTGGATTATTTGTTCTTTAGGTTTTGAGTTTGATAAGTTCTTTATAGATTTTGGATACTAGCCCATTATCTGATATGTCATTTACAAACATCTTCTCCCATCCTGTCAGTTGTCTTTTGATTTTGTCAACTGCCCTTTGCTGTGAAAAAGCTTTTATCTTGATGAAGTCCCAATAGTTCAGTTTTGCCTTTGTTTCCCTTGCCTTTGGAAACATGTCTAGCAAGAAGTTGCTGTGGCTGAGGTCTCAGAGGTTGCTGCCTGTGTTCTCCTCTAGGATTTTGATAGATTCTTGTCTTAAATTTAGGTCTTTCATCCATTTTGAGTCTATTTTTGCATATGATGTAAGGAAATGGTCCAGTTTCATTTTTCTGCATGTGGCTGTCCAATTTTCCCGACACTATTTGTGGAAGAGACTGTCTTTTTTTCCTTTGGACATTCTTATCTGGTTTGTCAAAGTTTATTTGACAGTAGAGTTGAGGGTCCATTTCTGGGATCTCTATTCTGCTCAACTGGTCTATATGTGGTTTTGTGCCAGTACCATACTGTCTTGATGATTACAGCTTTGTAATAGAGTTCAAAGACTGGAATTATGATGCCATCAATTTTGGTTTTCTTTTTCAACATTCCTTTAGCTATCTGGGTGTCTTTTCTGGTTCCAGGCAAGTTTTAGGATTATTTGTTCCAGCTCTGTGAAAAAAGTTGATGGTATTTTGATAGGGATTGCATGGAATGTGTAGATTGCTCTAGGTAGCATAGACATTTTAGCAATATTTGTTCTTCCAATCCATAAGCATAGAATGTTTTCCCATTTCTTTGCATCTTCCTCAGTTTCTTTCAGGAGTGTTCTATAGTTTTCTGAGTATCATTTATTATTCTTTGAACATTTTTAATTAAACGAGTAATGAATGTTGATGGTAGAAAACAGAAAACTCGAAGAAGCAAGATTAGGAAAGTCACTTAGAATGTAATCATCCCAGAGTAAACACTGTTAACTTTTGGCAAATTCTCTCTCCCTCTCTTTGCTTTTTTGAAGCTAACAGAGGTGGGTTCATGAGGTAACTTTTGGCATATTAATAAAGTCATACTTTTTTCCGCATCATTTGTAATAGTGGGATAATAATATTAATAATAACAGCAAACACTTATATTGTTCTTAGTATGAATCAGGGACAGTTCCAAGTGTTTTACAACTATACCTCATTTAGTCTTTGTGGCAGCTCACATGAGGAAGATACTATTATCATTTTCATGTCACACAGAGGAAACTGAAGCACACAGAAGCTAAGTCACTTACCCAATGTCACACATGTAACTGGTAGACCTGGACTCCAAATCTAGTTTGCTTGGAATTAGAATTTGTTATTAACACTGTATCACCTTTCTGTATTCTGTTCCATTGATATATTTTACTCAGTAAATTATCTGTTGTTGGACATTCAGGTAGTTTCTTTTTTTAAAAAATATTTTATTTACTTATTATTTATTTTTGAGAGAGAGCACACAAGTGGGGGGGGCAGAGGGAGAGGGAGAGAAAGAATCTTAAGCAGGCTCCACACTTAGCACACAGTCTGCTGTGGGACTCGATCTCACAACTCTGAGATCATGACCTGAGCTGAAACCTAGAATCAGAGGCTTAACCCACTGAGCCACCCAGGCGCCCCTTAGGTAGTTTTTAAATTATTACTAGGTCGTTTCTAATGAAGTGATGGTTATCCTTGCAGTGAAATTTTTGTAAACATTTCTCATTATACTCTTAGGCTAAATTGCAAGAAGTGAAATGAGGATCTAATGAATGCCACCTTTTAAAACATTCATTTATAATTCCTTGTGTTAGAAAGTAAGGGAGTGCTAAAAGAATAAAGGGTATATTAGGGGTGTGCCAATCAATACTTCCAGGAACAGGTCTACTTTATTAATTTTTAATGAAAAAATCATGAATTCTTATTGTAAAAACGTTCAAGCAGTGATTCTCCAGCTACTTTTTTGGTGTCCTAGGATTCAGCAATGAAGTAAATACATTGTAGTTAGTGGGAGCTACGTTTCCCACTGCTGAAGATGGTTGTTTGGAACAGGGAAAGAGGAAGTCTAAAGTGAACTGGCAGTATGTTCCTACATATAATTTTTAAGGAGGTTCATACCAGAGTACTATGATAGAATGTTCTGTTACTTGATTTTTTTTTAATGTCTCACTGACATCTTTCCATGTTAGTGCATTTATACATATCTCTTTTTAAAAACTTTGCAATACCCAGGGTATGGATTTAATACAATTTATTTAGTAATTTGCTTGTTGAACATATAGATTATTTTATATTTTTTCTATAAAAATTCAGTGAAAATTTTTGTGCATTTATATCTATAGTTCCGTGCTCTAGACATGTGGGACACCCGAGTCAAAGGATATTCATATTTAACCTCTTGATAAATATTGCAAAGCCCACTTCAGAAAGCAGAAGTTCACCTAGTGTCTTTTTTTTTTTTTTTCACCTAGTGTCTCTTAATTACTCCTGCCAGCCTTCAGAATAAATGGGAACAATGACTAAGACCAATTTGTGGGCCATTTGGATGAATCTTATGGACCATGAGCTGCTCATAGCTGTGCACTGCTGACAAGCACTGAGCAGTGATAATTGCTCATTGTATATTACCAGTGAACATCTCAGGCTGTGTGTTATCTCATGCAGGCTGGTACATGACTACATACAGTCTTTCACGAGATCATTGTTAACCTGAGGGGTTATGCCAACTCTGTAAGTGCCCCATAATTACCTGCGTGTTTTCGTCTGTGTTTAAGAACACAGCTATTAATTATTGGGACTCTTGGATCACTACTTATTTTCTACTTTATTTTCTTATCTTTACTGTTTTCTTGCCTTTCACTTACAACTGATTCAGTAAAGTCAGATGTATATTTGCAAGAAAATATTAGAGGTATCAAGACAGGCTTTTAAAAAAAGATCTCTTTATTTGAGAGAGAGAGAGAGAGTATGTGTGTGTGCAGGGAATGGTGATGGGGAGAAGGGGCAGAGGTAGAGAGAGAGAATCTGAAGCAGACTCCCTGCTGAGTACAGAGCCCAGTGGAGGGCTTGACTCTACGACCCTGAGATCACAACCTGAGCAGAAACCAAGAGTTGGATGTTCAACCCACAGCGCACCCAGGTGCCCCTCAAGATAGGCTTAACAGAAATGAAGAAATGCAATAATTCCTGTTATTATACCGCCTCCTATCCCACCTAAAAATGCCTGCTTTATAAGTTGCCTTTTCAGCAATGGATATGTTACCTTGTGGGAGAAGGGTGTGTGCAAAGGAAAGGAAGCAGAAATCTCTATTGCAATTCAGAGGTTGTGTCCAGGCCACAGAAATTGTTTTTGAATATTCACTGTATATGAGCTACCAAAGATGTAAGAAAGGTTTTTAAAGGATACAAAGTTATAATGTGAAAATCTTCAAGTGATGGAGTAAGATTTACTATTACTTGACTAAAACAATGGAAGAAAAGATCTAAAGGTAGTTTTAATTTAACATTTCTTGAGCCTCTATTCCAAGTCCTGGGCTGGGTATTAGGGAACATAGATAAATATGAAATGTGTTCTTTGTCCTTGAGTAACTCAAATTCTTGTGAATTATATGAGAATGTATAAATATAATATGGCATGAAGACTCTATAATATTGGTATATAGTGGGTAGAATAGTTTAATATATCAAGGGAACACAGAAGACAGGATGATTAGTTTTTGCTATTTTCTTTTTTAAGTAGGCTCCACACCCAGCATGGAGCCAACACAGGGCTTGAGCTCAAGACCTTGAGATCAAGATCTGAGCAGAAGATTCAGATGCTTAACCCACTGAGCCACCCAGGTGCTCTGGGAAATTATTGGTTTTTGACTCAGGGTATCAGGAAGGTTTCAGTGGGGATGGGCTCTTTGGGCTTGGCCTTGAGGAACAAGTAGGAGTTGGCCAGGTTCATGAGCTACAACAGAAGGCATTTCCAGGCAGAGAGAATGGACTGCATGAGTAAAGGCAGAAAGACTATATCCAGGTACACCTTTAAGCACTCTGCAGGTTAATGCGTATCTAAACTAGTGATTCTCCTGCTTTCAGGTGCATACCAACCACCTGGGGATCTTGTTAAGACGCAGATCCTGATGCAAAGGGTTTGGAGAGGGCCTGTGGCCGTGTCTAACAAGCTCCCAGGGGTTCTGGCGGCACACTTTGAGTAAAAAGGCTGGAACACTGTCAACTGTTGTCTCCTTCAGCCGAGCCCTCTAGTTAGGACAACCTAAGAGCAAGGTGGACAGCTCAGATCTGCCTTTCGCTGGGAACAGTTAATTAAAAATATTAGAAGCCTCTCTTTTTCAGAAACAGATTCTTCATTGTACCTGAACCGGCCAGGGGTGTGAATAAGAGTGACTCACCCTGTGGAGGTTACACAGGAGCAGGCAATGCAGGAGAGGGAGGGGAGGGGTCCAGGCAGGCCAGTCAGGGGCTGTGGGTCAAGGACGGCGGACGGCAGTGGTGACCTCCTTGGTCTTCGGGTCTTCGGTGGGAGACAAAAGGGAAAGCAGGATACGGAGGGTTCGTACAAGTTTTCAACTGACTGGGGCTCCTGAAGAATAGTGGCAGTTAGGAAAACATAGCTCCAATGGGCGTTCTGAGTTAGTTTACTGCTTTCTCAGGTGCTTCATATTTAGTAAGAACATAGCTGCATCTGTCAGCACGCTGTGCTAGGAATTCGTGCTCTTTCTAAAAAAATAACCTTTTGAGGACTCACTGAAGTAATACTTGTTCTTTGCAAAACATTTGACAATGTTTTTGGGTGGTCTTTGTTGTGTAGATGATCTGCATTAATTTTCTTTTATTTAAAAATTTTTAAAATTAACATACAATGTATTATTTGTGTCAGGGCTATAATAAGACTGTGATTCATCAGTCTTACACAATACCCAGCACTCACCATAGTACATACTCTCCCCAATGTCCATCACCCAACCACGCCAGCCCTTCTAGCTCCCTCCCCTCCAGCAACCCTCAGTTTGTTGCCTAAGATGAAGAGTCTCTTATGGTTTGTCTCCCTCTCTGGTTTCACCTTGTTTCCTTTTTTTTCTGGACTAATTTTCTTCATTCCTTTTTTCCATACATCACCTGGTCACCCTGCCCTCCTTGGGGAGCTGGTGTCTGAGTGGCTTTGCCATGTGGCAAACAGAATCCTGGAGGGCCCACCTGTTGTGCTAAAGACAGACTGTGATCTCCAAATGAGATCACTGAGCTTTTCTTCACTTTCATCTTCCCTGCTATTTATGCTTGTTGTGAAATGCAATGGGAGACTTCATAAGACTAATAAAAGAGGAGGAAAGATCAAGTGACTATTTTTCACAAGAATAATAATTCTGGTCATGCCTTCTTTTCTGTGATGAAGTTTACAACCTGCACAGATGGTCTCGAACAGCCCACATGCCTGGAATTGAGCATCCAGGGATTGCGATATCCTTGCTAGCTCTGTAACCTTGGACCTGCCCCCACAAAGACCACTATAGAGATAAGATCATTCTAGATCATACTAGAATAAGCGATTATTAACCCTAAGGACTCGCTAAGAATAAAATCAGACAGACAGTGCACTGGTTGGAGAATTATAAAATCAGAAGCAGAAGGAGGCTGATGATGCTACATATTACAATTCAAGGTTGATTCAAGACATTGTTGATATATTTACAAGCACAAGGTCATCTGGATGCTTCTATCTTGTGTTCACTAGGGATCTTAGAACCAGGATTTTTCTCTTTCTTTCTTTACAGGTTCCATCAGAGTGCCAAAAGTAGGGATTTTCATGCTTTAGATTGTGTGTTTATCACCTGGAAGGGCTTGTTGGAAATGCAGATGCCTAGGCTGCATCCCAGCATGCTGACTCAGGAGTCTCTGGTGGTGATCTGCTGCGGGCAGGCTGAGCCTGTCTTCTGAGCCTTAAGCCTTAAGTTGACTGACAAGGGTAGGTCTTGTGCCCCTGGGAAAGACAGTCGTGTCTTTACTCCCACTAGTCTCCCACCCAAAGCTAAGAGTGAAGACTAAGGAAAGGTAAAACGTCCAAAGAAAGAAACACTGAACAGATAAATCCAAATTTTTATATTCTTTGTGTATTTCTAAAAGGTTGTATACAAATCAGATTTATGTGAGCTCATTTTTACTTTCCCTTCACTGAATCCTAACATGTCAGATCCACTTTTGATATTCCCGTGGCAGTGACTTTGCCACCCTAACTTTATTTTCCAGCTTCAGATAGCCTTTCCACCAAGACTTTTTTTTTTTTTTAAGATTTTATTTATTTGAGAGAGAGAGAGAGAGAGAGCACGAGAGGGGGCAGGTCAGAGGGAGAAACAGTCTCCACTGAGCTGGGACCTGAGCCGAAGGCAGATGCTTAACAGCTTAACTGGCTGAGCCATCCAGGTGCCCTTCCATCAAGAATTTACCCACCTGGGAATTGAAGAAGTGCAGTAAGCACGGGTGGTTACTGGCTCTCATAGAGACGCAGCCCCTCCTTTCCCTAGTGCTCCCCCTAACCACGCTGATGGCTGCTGCCAGCCCTTCTCTGTCAGGGGTTCACACTGCTGCTGCTTTCCTGCATCCTGGCTAGGATTTGCACTGTGCCTGCCGCCTTGGCTTTCCCTGCACGCTGCCCACAAGCCCCCTCAGTGGTCCCTGGCTGACCTGTTACACGGCTAGAGTCCCAGAGGGACCTAGCCCTTCCCACTCCTTCCAGTTGCCCCAGTCAGCTGGTCACCAGCCTGGTTCCATTCTGCTTTAAGCCAGTGATTCTTTTTTATTTTAAGATTTTATTTATTTAAGAGAGAGCGAGCACACAAGAAGAGGGAAGGGGCAGAAGAAGAGGGAGAAGCAGGCTCCCTGCTGAGCACACAGCCCAAGGTGGGGCTCCATTCCATGACCCTGGGATCATAACCTGAGCTAAGGTCATGACTGAGGCACAGGGGTCCTTAAGCCAGTGAGTCTTAACCTCAGCTGCACAGTAGAGCCACCTGAGGAGCTTTTCAAAAATACCAGAGCTTGGGGTGGTTGACGTCTAACTCTTGATCTCAGCTGGGTCTTGATCTCAGGGTTCTAGCTTCAGGCCCCAGGTTGGACTCCACACTAGGCATGGAACCTACTTAAACAACAACAGAAACAAAGCCCAATGCTTAAGTTATTTCTCTCCCTGCCCCAACTTGGGTTGGTCTGGAGCGGAACCAGACAGGGTTCTAACCTCTCCCAGGTGATTCTCATGCATAGCCACAGCTGAAAACCACAGCTCTAAACTTAAGTCCACCTGTAGAATGGGGAAGATAATACCCATCTCATACAGCTGTTGTTAAGAATTAGGTGTATAACTTATGGAGTTACACATATATACACACACACATATATACTATACACATGTATGTAGAATTTCCCAGCTAATGGAAAAGCACTAGACGAATGGTCATTACTGTTATAATCATCTTCAGACTCAGTTCATTGCTACACTGTCAGGTCAAAAGGACACTGGGAACTTTAGGGATCATTTGGTTTTGGCTCTGAAGTGGCAAGGCCATGCTCATTATAGCTCTTGTCAACCAGAGTTCCATTGTTTGTGGGTCTTTGCAGATACCATCTGCAGTAACTCTCTGCTTGAAGACCCCACCTGTAACAGTGTGGTGATTGGTGGTACAGGCTTTGAAGTCAGGTGGCTTGGATTTAAACCTCAGTCTGGACACTTAGACTTACAGTTTCCTCACCTGTAAAATCGGGATACTTATAATATGGAAGTAACATCAGGCCTACAAAGCTCCATGCGGGGTGTGTGGTAGGTGCTCCCAAAATGCGGACATTATGTGTACTCATTGCTTTCTTTCCCTGCTTGTAAAGTCAATCTTGATGATTCCAATGCATTGATCTCTCTATTAAGAATTTACATTTGGGGGCGCCTGGCTGGCTCAGTGGGTTAAAGCCTCTGCCTTCGGCTCAGGTCACGATCCCAGAGTCCTGCGATCGGCCTGAAGGGCTCTCTGCTCAGCAGGGAGCCTGCTTCCCGCCCCCCTTTGCCTGCCTCTCTGCCTACTTGTGATCTCTGTCAAATAAATAAATTTTAAAAAATTTACATTTGTTTGGTGCTTAATGCACTGATCTGTTCTTATACTAGATACACTCAGACTTTTAGATTTGACCTGTGTCCTAAGACTTAATTTGTTGAGAATGCTGTTTTTACGCTAAACTCAATAGGTCAGTTAATGTTGGCTCTTTTGGGAAGGTATTTTGGACTAAGCACCAATTTAGATGGTCAATAAGGAGCTCCTATTTTATCTAATAGACAGAGAAAGCTCTCCATCAGTGAATCTATCCTCTGTCTCAGAAAGCAGCTTTATGTAGAATGAAAAAGGCCTTAGGATCTACATTGGTTTGGTTCTGGTTTCTACTTTCCCATGATCTTATAATATTGCCAGACCTCCAATTAAGTGAGAAACTGCATCTGGGTAGTTTCTGTGGTCACTCCTTCCTCTAGTTTCACAGTCCTCCTCTTTGCTGCCTTCCTGTCATTTAAAAAACATTTCAGTTTTAAATTCAGCATAAATGTTTTACAGGTTTCCTAGTTCTTGACATCCCGGGCTTTATGGTTTATTTCCCTGTTTTACTAAGTCTTCTTGAATGTTTTTAGTTTTATTCTTTTTCTAAAAGAAATGTTTTCTTTTGAACTTGTGAGTACTTAAGAAAAAAGACTGTGAAGACAAGAGTTGGCAGTTTAAAAGACATTTCCCTCTATCTGTTTCCTTTGAAGTTTGTTCCTGCCTCTAAATCTCTAAAATTAGGCACTTAGAAGCTTTGGGGGAAATGTGTGAGGAAAAAAGGAAAGGGTGAAGATTTTTAATTTTGACTTACTCTTTTCCAGAAGGTGCTTTACAAGTAAAGGCATTTTGTTTATATGCTTATACATATTTAGATATATGTATACACATAGATATGATGCTTTTTAAGAAGTGTGTTTCTGGAACCCAAGATTATGTAAATAATAAAATGCATCTCCCACCTACTGCTTCCTGAACCTGCCATGTTTCATGTAAAAGTGGAGAATTATGTATTTTTAGCATCTCTTTGTCAACACTACCTCGGAAGAATCTATTGGTAAGACATAGTAATTCTTACACATCACACAAATAACCATATATGAAAACATTTGATTAATCTTTCACGATTCATGTGGTACTTTTCACAAATCTTAATATTTCATGAACCTAGTGAAGCGTTAGTATGATTTTTCAGAGATGGAAGGAAGCTCAGTGAAGATAAGTGACTGAAGGTCACAAAGCCAGTAAGTAGAACTGCATTGCTGTCTGTGACTTTGAAATCCCAAACCCAGTCTGTTTTATGGTGCCACATCGAAATCAAGGGCAAAATCCTCCATGCACGCCAAACATTTGAGGGAAAACACAAATAGTTTTGGTCTTGACCAGAAGATCCACTTACACATCTGGCTAGGCTACACCTACAGCTAAAGATTTTTTTCCCCTCATTGCACTGAGTCCTTGTCTTAAATGTCAGTTGCTGTTGTCTGACCTGGTTTGCTTTTGTGACATCAAGATTACCCCCTTTCTTATTCTCATGTTCCATCCGGTCCACCACGTTCAGTACAGGCTATTTTAAGTTAGGTGGCGTTTGCTGTGTCAGGTGTGTTTCAGGGTACAGCTTACATACAAATAAATTTTAGTGGGAGTCTCTGATTTTCAGTAGCATGCTCCTCTGCTGCTCATTGGTCCGCACGCCTCCCTGTCAGCCCGTGCTAGGGCTCCTTGCAGGTTCAGCGGCCCTCAGCAAACCAACACACGGATTGCTTGTTTTCTGATTCAGGTCAACTATTGGTACATGAGGCAGTTTCTCTTTAAAATACTATGCTAATTCGTTGAAGCTCTTCTCACATTCAGGCCTCTATACAAGTTGGAGATGGCATCATTCAGAACATGCATTGGGTGGTTCTTTACTTTGATCAGGCTGAGAGCCTGTTTCTTGGCCCAGCGTCCCGGGTTCATCTTGTACCCATCTGGCTCAGCTGCACTGGCCAAGAGTAACAGAAAGTGTGCACTTTTCTGAGCAAGTCCCTGGCATCTTGCCCGTGCCTTATAACACAACCGTCCTTCACACAATCCTAGGGACTAAGCCTATTTGTCTCTGTCCTCTATAACTAGCACGTGGCTGGCACAGGGCAAGCAGTCCGGAAAAAGTTCTAAATGAATGGATTCTTGGGCCCCTGCTGAAGTTACATCTGTCAGACACAAATTACCCAATTTTAAGTAGCTTTTAAGACTAATATGGGCCCTAGTCATTCCATCTGGATCATGTATCTTTAAGTTTTTTTTTTTTTAATTTGCCAGAGATAGTACAGACAAGCAGGCAGAGAGGCAGGCAGAGGCAGGCAGAGGCAGCGAGAGAAGCAGGCTCCCCACCAAGCAAGGAGCCTGATGCAGAACTCGATCCCAGGACCCTGGGATCATGACCCGAGCCAAAGGCATCGGCCCAACCAACTGAGCCACCCAGGCGTCCCTGGATCATGTATCTTTAAAACTACAATTTATCAAAACATATATAACGGGATTCTTACTAACTCAGGAATTATTTGCAGGGCAATTACTGCCAGCACTTCTAATGCTGCAGGGAAAGGAAATCATAGCTTCAGGGGCTGCTGTGTGTCCTCTTGCTGTGTACTCTGCTCTTTTCATGAGAGGCAGACACAGGGTTAAAAAGTACTTTTAGCAAGACAAGTGCGTATGGTTAACATTCGTGTACTATACGCTTAAAGGTGGTTAAGATGGTAAATTTTACAACAGAAAAGAAAAAGTACTTTAAAAAATTTACTAAACAGTGCTAGATTTTTGGAACTTGAGAAAAAAAAAATCAGAGAAGCCCTCATAACCTCATTGAAAATTCACTGTTAGAATTCACTTTAATGAGCAGCTAGCTATTTGTGTATACACAAGAATCCTCTCTCAAAGAAATAACACTTCACACACTGGCTAAGTTGGTTAAGTCCAAGCTTTTTCACTGAAACTGCAAAGCTCTAGGTCACCTGGGTGGCACAGTCAGGTAAGCGTCTGACTCGGTATCAGTTCAGGTCATGATCTCAGGGTTGTGGGATCAAGCCCCACCTTTAGCCCCACATGAGGCTGTGCTCAGCATGGAGTCTGCTTGTCCCTCTCTCTCTGCTCCTCTCCCCACTTCTGTACATGCATGTGCATACTCTCTCTCTCATAAATAAAAACAATCTTAAAAAAAAAAAAAAAGGAACCTGGAAAGCCTTTCATTGTCTGGCCTCTTGTTTCTAGGTGAAACCCATACAGTCATCTTTTTTCAGTTCCTCAAATAGGATGCTTTCTTGTGCTTCACACTTTGCCCATCATTTTTATCTTTTAAAAAAAATTTTAATTATTAAGATTTTTCCTATTTTTAAGTAACTTTTATACCTAGTGAGGGCTTGAACTCACAACCCTGAGATTAAGAGTCATATGCTCCTTGAACTGAGCCAACCAGGCACCCTGACGACTTTGTGTTATTTTTTAAGTAAGCTCTGTGCTCAATGTGGGGCTCGAACTCACAACTCAAAGATAAAGAGTCCCATGCTCTACCGACTAGGCCAATCGGTTGCACCTTAATTTTAAGCAAACTCTATACCACATGTGGGGCTCGAACTCATGACCCCGAGATCAAGAGTCATGCTTTACTGACAGCCAGCCAGGTGCCCCTTCTTCTCTTATTCATCCTGCAGAGCTCAGATAAAATGCCATCTCTTTAGGGCGGTCTTCTTTAAACTCTAGAGGTTTGAGTCTCTTGCTATCTCTGGACTGAGCCACTGATTGATCGACACTCTTGCAGAAGTCTGGATTTTTCCTCTGTAGCATTTAAAACAATTTTATTTATGTAATGATATTAGTCTCCCACAAGCCCGAAAGTTCCATGAGGTAGGGACTGTTTTCTCAGCTTGCTAACCATGGTGTCACCAGGGCCCCAGCAGGTACTCACTCAGTACTCTTAGCGGGTAGATACTTTCCCACAAATCTATCTTAGAAGATACTCTCCAAGGAGGAGGTGGAGAGGAGGTACATGAAGTTGTAAGCTTGTTGGTCAGACAGTGGCTGAACGGCTAGAGGGATGGAAGTTTGGGGCTGGTGTCATGGGGAAGCAAGGAGGGATCCTGGGGAGACTAAAAGATGCTCATTCAGTGAGTTTTCCCCAAGTCCCCAACACCCCATTCCCACCCCAAATGAGTCATTCCTCAATCAAGTCTATGCAATTCATTTCTTTAGAGAAAGAGGTGAACCTCAGGGTATAAAACCAAGGCCGAAGTAACTTTGCCAAATTAAAATGTGTCCAGGAAACCAGTTACTATTCAACTGGATGGGACTTCAACACAGAAATGATCGTATTCCTCCAAATCATCTTCAGTTTGGGAAGCTTACATTCCTCGAATATGTGGAAAGATAAATACACCTTCTTCTGCTGTCAGTTGCTGAGAAAGAGCTTTGTTCTCCTGATGGACCAACACTACTTCTTTTTCGTTGCTCTTTTCCCTTCTCCCTTCTTTGGTTTCCCCTTGCCACGAAGCTTCTTTAGGCGCAACTGCTCATCCTTGAAGTCCTGGTGCTCATCTCTGAGCGGAGAAAGGAAAAATAATTAGCCCGTATTTTGACCTGATGGGAACAGCACACCAATCTAGCCCTGTTCCCTCAGGCTGCTCTGCTTATCAGTCCCTGACTTCTCACGGCACATGCTCGGCTTGGTGAACAGAAAGGACAGAGCGTCCCCAACAAACACACGAGTTGTGTTCCAGAAGTTCATTTCTAAGTCACAGTGTCCCCTCACAGAAACAATACCACAAGCGACTAAAACTCCCAGCCAGTCCATATAAACTGCTGCAACAATGAGACAATGCTAATAATTACCTCAAATTTCCCTATAATGCTAACACTGACCATAGGGAAACAGAAAGTGGGTCTCAGCTTGAAGAGCTACATAGAGACCCTGTAAGCCCCAGGAATTAACACCTACTATGAGGGGAAAAGGTCTGAAGGAAGCTACCTTAATGGCTGTGGATAATCCAGACAAAAAGGCTGCTGGGGGAAGGCTCAGGTAGAATGAAGCCAAATCAACAGACAGGTACTCTAGAGATCAAGGTGGCCAAGGCTATTTGTACATATGGCTGGGGTGTAAGCTGAAGACTGCCTGTCCTCTAGAAAAATGACTGCATTCTAAGATTAAGTGCCTAGAACAGTATATAGCATTTAAATATGTAAGGTTTGGAACCCATTTCAACCTGGTTCCGATCACAGCTCCGTCTACCTTTTAGTAGCTGTGTGACCTTGGATAAGTGATTTTCCCTCTCTGTATCTTAGTTTCCTCACCTGTCAAGGATGGATAATAATGGCATACAAATTAAAGATAAGAGGGGGTTGTGCTGGGCCCAACTGTTAACTCCTTAGTTTTTTTAAAAAAGGGGTACAAACTAAAAATGCCAGAAAAAATGTCGAAAGGAGTAAGAATTCCAATAAAACTGCCACTTGGAAGAAAGGAGGCTCCTATAAACCAGCTAGGAAGGAGACTGGTTTTGGGGCTGGGACTCTCTTCATCTGACCAATGAGAACCTGTTGTTCTGGCAGCCTGCTGGGGGGTAGGGGGTGCTGGGAGGGGGTGAGGTTTTCCTCCGTAGCATTTGGATCAGTTTTCCTCTGCATCATTCAGAGTGCTCTTAAATTAATAAATAATTAAGCATATCTGTAGCTCAGTATCTCGTCAATCTTAGTCCAGTTTTAAACATAATTAAAATGTCTTCCAATACATGTAGGTTTCCTTTTTTATTTTTTTCAGTGTGCCCATTATGAGCATTTTAAAAGCCTTTCTCCCCAAAACTATGCCTTTTGAGCCATCTGGGTATTATTAGAAGAATCACAAAACTGTAGGGAAAAAAGCCTGAATTTTTCCTTTTCTGATCTACTAGAAAAATCGAACAGGTTACTGTGTGGTTTTTGCCATTACCTATAGAGGCCAAGAAAACGCAGTGTCCCCATGAGAGCATAGTAAGTGTTGTGATTTGGGTACCAGTCATAAGTCTCTTTTCTCTTGGCCAGAGGCTGCTCACTGAACAGTTTCACCACTTTCATGGATTTGGAATCAGTAGGCCTGGCCACTTCACCAAACAGCCGGGCACTCAGACGAGTCATGCGCAAGGCATATTCTGAAAGTGAAGACATTTCTTGAGCAGCAAGGAGGAAGAGTCCCTACAGAAAATGAGAAGATAAACAGGTTAGTGTGTGAAATTCCAAGATTATCTAATGAGCACTTTCCAAAATAAAAACAGCAGCCACATGTGAATCAGTCATGTGGCTGGAGGACATGCCTTCGAGTTGAGAACTATGCACAGCCCAAATGGTGGCTTCCTTTGCCCACTTTACATTTCTTATTTCTACATTCGATGTTCTCACACTACCACCTTGCTGCACTGCCCTTTTTAGGGCGAACCATTTTGTTATTTACTGATAGTTTACCTATTTGCAGGCTAGATGAGGAGAGGCAAATGAGTTATCCAACCACAGCATTATTATACCTTCAGAAAACACCCACCTCAGCACTCTGCAGAATAAAAATGCTGACTGCTTGCCATCTAAAGGTTTAATCATGGCAGAGAAATAATTATCCTGTTGTCTTTATTATCAGCCCTTTGAACACTGTTCTCCTCAAGGGCTCCAGATGGCTCTGAGAACTGCTAATGAGTTATGAGGTCATTTAGCCTCTAGGCGGCTGGACTGAATTCTGCCTAGAGACTGAGAGCCATTTGGGAGAAACAAAACAGAGGTAGTAGTCTTATAGAAATAAACTCAACAGCCCTTAAGATTCATTTTATTCCTGAATAGAAGGACTTATGGGTTATAAAGTTATGTTTTATCTTCCATCTTATATATTCTGCTTTAATGCATTGTAAGTTCTTATTAGCTGTAAACAGTAACTTTTTCTTTGGAGGCACAAGCTCAGAATGTTGAAATAGGTGTAAGGATGATATCTGTTAATAGGCAGAAATCACAGCAACATGCATCAAACATTATATAGGCAATACATAAAAATCAAGAACACTGCTGGTGAAATAACTGTATCATTCCACACCAGGTGTAGGGTTACTGCTGGCAGAATATGCTACTTTAAGTGAAATTTTGTAGTGAGATGAGAATCTTTGCTAAGAGACTGTCCAGGGGACAGTCCAGTGGAGATGAAAAAGAGTTGCTATCTAAACAGAAAAAAAGTATAAACTTATTTTGAAAAAACAATGGGAGAAAAACAAACCCAAAACTCCAGCCCTCGTAGGGTACCTGGCTGGCTCAATCAGTAGAGCACATGACTCTTGATCTTAGTCAGGGTCATGAGTTCAAGCCCCATGTTGGGCACCAAGTTTACTTAAATAAATAAATCTTAAAAAAAAAAAAAAAATCCTCCTCAGCAAGAATGGGGCCAAGTAAATTTCAAAATAGCTCTTGCAAGAAAAAAAAAAAAAACCCAAACCTTATTTAAATTAAGGAATTTTTCATGTCCATTTCTAGATCCATTGAAAGAGCAGAGGTGGACCTCAAACCAACTGCAGAGTGCCAATCTCAAACCATTTACCAATCTGAGCACCCACCAAACAGGCCAATAGTGCCATCTGAAGGCCAGCAATGGGAGAACTGTCAGGTCCAGGGTCTTCCCTGCCCCTGCAACCTGGGGATCACTTGCAAACCTTTTTCCTTTTCCTTTCACCCCCATCCGTGCCCCAAGCCCTTAAAATCTGCTTCTCTCTCAACTCTTGGTTCATTGTGTGGATAGGAATGGGTTGGGCTGGGTTGGTTAGGGGTAGGGTTATATTTTCATCAATGAGGAAAAAAAGGCATTAACAGTTTAATGTATTAATAGGAAATATTAACAAATCAGTGCTATAAACCTTTAAAGGCTTTACAGATGCCCATGAGTTGCCTTCAGAGGCTAGTTTCTTTGCGTGTTTTACCTTTTCTCTTCCTCCAGTTGAATTATTTTTTTCCCTACATCAGATAAAAGAAAAACTAAAAAACAAACGGTTTCTTAGTCAACTTTGCTTTGTTTCGCTTAATTGCTATAATGGCATTCAAATAGACTTCTGTTGCAAGTGCACAGTATTTCCAGTTATACGGTGGCCAGGGAACTGTTGTTTTGTTAGTGTTCTCAGACAAATGTGTTCCAACTTCCATCACTTTATTTTTCAAATGACGAGGCGGCATAGAAGTCCTGAGGCCTATTTGCATCCTGGCTCTGCCATTTACTTGCTGACTGTCACTCTTTACTACCTTAAACTTTTTAATGGGAAAGCGTTACTTAGGATTTTTTTCAGGACCCTAGTATGCCTCCTTACAGAATATTTCAATTTTATCTTGAAAAATAAATATGACTAAGTTAAAGACATTAAAGTAAAAGGCAAAAAAACTTCACCCCCCCCCCCCCCCCCCCCCCCCCCCGCTACGATGCAGAAATGCCGTCTGATGAGCTGAGAAACAGGCCTGCACGCGACCTAATGAGGGAAAGAGTAACCGCGCCGGAGAGGAAACTACGCTAGCGTCCCTCGTTTGGTAAATTCCCCAATTTGCGCAGGAAAAGGCCAACTGGTTTGCAGGATATGGTTAGTAGCTGGTTAGTAATGAAATCGATTCGTCTCATTCCTGGCGACTGTAGAAGGTTGGAGATCCTCGCAGGGCTTCTCTAACGACCGTCCGTTTCTCACTGCAGGAGAGCCCCCCAAAACTCTCCGACAATCTTACCTAGTCGCGACCTTCCTCTCCCGCGCGACCCTCTCCCGGAAGGCCCGCCCCGGCCGGGCTTCAACCTCCGGCGGGAGTCCGCAACGGAGAGCAGTGGAGAAACGGAAGCCGGCGGATAGAGGGGAGCCCTGGGGGAACCCGGAACTACTAGCGCGCTCTCTTGGAGGCTTGAAAGGTCACACCTGGCACCGGGCTCGGTGAGGACAGTGAGTCGTGTCTGTGGACTGGAGATGGTTGTTTAGGGAGGAAGGCTGACTTTAGGGGAATGTCTTGCAGCGTTCGCTAGATATATTTTGTTGGCAAATGCCTGCAGAGCTGCCCTCTAAACAGTGGTTATGAGCGTGCCGCGTAGTGGAGGATGAAATGCATTTTATTCTTTATTTTTAATGATCCTTCCTCTGTCTCTTTTCATCCAGCACCTTGACGTGCTCCAAGGGCATTGCTTGATTTGAGGCTGAAGGGTCTTCTGGCCCTGCTGGGATGCCATTTCCTTCTCTTTCCACTTATCCACGCCTCTAATGGTCGATTAGTTATCATCTGTAGGAGACTGTTTTTGGTACCCCCTTGCTGGATTAGGGCGCCAGTTGAAGCAGCCTCTGTGGGCGGGGGCCCGGAACCTTCCTCAGGGGGTGAGGAGGGGATGTTTGTCAGACTCCTCAGTAGCGACCTAGATACCGCTTGGCAGACAGTAGAAATGCTGCAAGTATGTCCCTCCACGGTAACTCCGCTCGCAAGCACGCCACACCTCATAAATGTATGAAGCATTTATTGACAGATAGTAGGCCTGAAAACACTATTATTCAAGACCTTTCATAAATACTCTAAAATGCACACTGGAAATAAGTAAGGCACACCAGCAGCGAGCCATATACCTAGAGGATATTCTGTTGACACTCTCTTTCCTCCTACAGAATTGTATTATTATTATTATTATTTGCCATTTTTAAAAAGGGAAAAAGAAAAGAGCCTCAAATAGAATCATTCCACCCACAATCCCCCTTAGCAAACCAAGACTTAATCACAGTCTGGAACTCCCAGGAATTTGACCTTTTAACAGTCAATCTGAAAATTTCTGATCAGCACTAGTGAGGTAAACTGTATGATAAAAAGCTTGCCTTCCGAGGGTGCCTGGGTGGCTCAGTTGGTTCAGGTCATGATACCAGTGTCCTGGGATAGAGCCCATGTTGGGCTACCTCCTGAGTGCGGAATCCGCTTCTCTCTCTCTGTCTCTCTCCCCCTTCTGCTGCTTATGCTCTCACTCTCTCTCAAGTAAGTAAGTAAAATCTTAGGGGAAAAAAACAAAACAAAACAAACAAACAAACAAAAAACCCCTTGTCTTCCTAGTAGTTAGTAAGTATAAGATCCTACATCAACCAAAACAGTCTATGACTTCATGGCCAGAAAACTCTATCACAGATTTATTGAAGAAACAGAATACCAAAGATTACTATTTTATCTTATTTTTTTTTAAGATTTTATTTATTTATTTGACAGTGAGAGAGGGAGAGATCACAAGTGTGCAGAGAGGGAGGCAGAGAGAGAGGGGAGGAAGCAGGCTCCCTGCTGAGCAGAGAGCCCGATGCTGGGCTCGATCCCAGGACCCTGAGATCATGACCTGAGCCGAAGGCAGAGGCTTAATCCACTGAACCACCCAGGCGCCCCTATTTTATCTTATTTTTTAAAAAGATTTTATTTATCTATTTCACAGAGCACAAGCAAGGGGAGCAGCCGGCAGAGGGAGAGGGAGAAACAGGCTCTCCGTGGAGCAGGGACCCTGTTGTAAGGCTCGATCCCAGGACCCTGAGCTCATAACCCAGGCTGAAGGCAGACACTAAACTAACTGAGCCACCCAGGCACCCCCAAAAGTTATTATTTTACAGTGGAAGCCCACATAAAGGAGTTGACAGCTTTGAAAGCTGACACCTGGTTTCATGTGATAATGAGTATCTTACCACACTGCTGGAGGCTATCAGAGGTCAGAGTGGGAAGTCTTACCTGATGCATTATAACCTGAAGCCCTTGTGATCTTTTGAACTGGCCAGCAGTAGGGTATAGAGGCTACTTTTATAGTTTCCTTATATGCAGTTTTTTTATGTATAATTTTTTTGGCTTTTTCATTTTCTTTTCTAGTTTCCTACAAAAATACAACTTTTTAGTAAATAAGTAAAGCGTTAAAAAAAGAAACCCTCAAAACAACAACAACAACAACAACAACAAAAACTTGCTTTTCTATACCATCCACAAAAAAATGCCCTGGCTTGAGACAATCCTTTCCTTTAACTTGCTAATAATTTTCTTGCCCCACCCTACTACCATTTTGTACAACTCCTCAGGGTACCTTTCTACATGCTAGATGGGCGGCTGCCCCATTCATAATTGTTTAATAAAGCCTATTGGATCTTCAGGTTTATTCAGCTGAATTTTAAAAATTTTGTTTTTTAGCAAAATCTTATTAATCTGTGTTATAGAATTTGCTTTTATCAAGTTGTTTTGACATGTTATCAACCTATGATACAGTAAGTAGACTTCTAAACTTGGTCTGGTATGAGTTTACTACACTTGCATTTACACACAACGTAATGAGTATACCTCATTCTTTTTTGCATAGGTCAGTCCAAAAATAACATTCTGGGTAGAAATTCTACCTTGTCTTTGCATTTTTGTGTAGTTGGCTGTATTTATCTAATAGCCGCTAAATCATGTAAACAAGGAGGCTCCCTTTGCATGTTAGAAAGTTTAAAGCCAAATTGGCAGTGGACCCATGGCAACAAGTATTATATGTATATTTGCATAAACTTTGCCATTGGTCCATTTATATATCTATTTTTTATTTTTCCCTTTTCCCATATGATTTGTGTTATCAGTATGTTTGTGCATCAGTCTATCATCTACCATAACTCTTGAAACATACAAAGGTATAAAGAGTTATAAGTAGCTACTCTTGAAGCTGCCTCTTCTGTCCTTCTGGCCAACCTACTATTCTTGAAGCTTTAGCAACCACCCATATCCTATGTGATTGATTAACTAAACCTTTTCTTTGGGGGGGGGGTCTATCTAAGATCATGCATGCTTTCCTAGAAAGGAATGAGCCCTTCTGCATGTCTCAAAACAGAAATCAGACCCTCTTGCATATCCCCCCAACCTTAATGCCCTGCAGTAAGGAACCAGACTCCCTTGCACAATCTCTGAGCACTGTGAAAGTATCTATAGCTGGCACCATTAAGTCTGCACAGTAATCAAGAAATGTTACAGACCACCTCACTCCCTTTACTGATTAACTTCTCAAAACTCCTTTAAAAATCCTTGGGCCAACAGAAGCATCAGAGTTGGCCTTTGGGCAAGAGTCTGCCTTCCTCCAGGTTGCCAGCCTCCTGAATAAAGCTCATATTCATTTCCAGTTAAAACTCATCTCTTGAATATTGGCTTTTTGAGTGACAGGCAAAAAGCTTGGGTTTTGGTAGCATACTGGGCATTTAGCAATATGACTCTCATTAAGTCAAGCTTAAGGAGTTCCACAAACTTGGTGGCTTAAAACATCAAAACTTTATTCTCTCATGGTTCTGGAGGCTAGAAGTCTAAAGGCAGTGTCACTGGGCCAAAATCAAAGTATTGACAGGGCCATACTCCCTCCAAATGCTCTAGGTAACAGTCAGTTCAGTTCTTTCACTCTCCCGACTTTCTGGTGGTTACTGGCATTCATTGACTTTTGACCACATCACTCCAGTCTTCAAGGCCATATCTCTCCACCTCCTCTTCACACCATTTTCTTCTCTATGTGTGTTGGAACTCCTAATGCCTCCCTCTCAGAGAGATACATTTAATTGCATTTAGGGTGCACTTGGATAATTCAGAATAATCTCCCTATCTCAAGGTCAAAATTTAATCTCTTATAGACATTGACTTCCAGGCTTTAATTTACCCACTTGTACTTCCAAGTTAAGGCTTCTTCTTCGTCGTCCTCTTTTTTTAAAAAGATTTATTTATGAGAGAGAGGGAGGGAGCAAGCAGGGTTAGGGGCAGAGGGAGAGGAAGACAAGCAGACTCTCTACTGAGCAGGGAGCCCTGACCCAGGGCTCAATTCCAGGACCCTGGGATGTGACCTGAGCTGAAGGCAGATGTTTAATCAACTGGGTCATCCAGGCAACCCCCCAGATTAAGGTTTCTTTAGGGATACTTCTTATAATCAGAGATTGCATTATAAATTTCTGTTTCTAATCCTCAGTCTTTTAAAATTGTGGGCTGCTCAGTGGGGAGCCTGCTTCTCCCTCCTTCTGGTTCTCCCCGCTACTTATGCTCTTTCTCTCTCTGTTAAATAAAGAAAATCCTTAAAAAATAAAATTGTGGGCTATGAATCATTAGTTGGTTGTGAAATCAATTTAGTAGCTTGTGATCAGCCTTAAAAGACATTAGAATAGGGACTATCAGAGTGCATCACATGTAATGAGGGTAATTATTTTTTTTAAGATTTTATTTATTTATTTGAAACACAGAGATCACAAGTAGGCAGAGAAGCGGGCAGAGGGAGAGAGGGGTAAGCAGGAACTGGATGCGGGGCTTGATCCCAGGACCCTGAGATCATGACCTGAGCAGAAGGCAGAGGCTTAGCCCACTGAGCCACCCAGGTGCACCAAAGATTTTATTTATTTACTTGAGAGAGAGAAAGAGAGCGAGAACATGAGAGGGGAGAAGGTCAGAGGGAGAAGCTGACTCCCCATGGAGCTGGGAGCGGGACTTGATTCCAGGACTCCGGGATCATGACCTGAGCCGAAGGCAGTCGCTCAAGCCACTGAGCCACCTAGGCGCCCCTTGTAATGGGGATAGTTATTGTTTCATGAAACAATATATATGTATTGGATCATAATGTAAAATATACTTCTTATTCTAGGTGGTGGCAAAATGGAAAGCTTCTGTTGTATACAGTCATTACTCATACTCAATGGCAAATATTCCTTTTTTTTTTAAACAGTTCTATTTTTTTTTAAAGATTTTTATTTTATTTATTTGACAGACAGAGATCACAAGTAGGCAGAGAGGCAGTCAGGAGAGAGGCAAGAAAACAGTCTCCCCGCTGAGCAGAGAGCCCGAAGCGGGGCTCGATCCCAGGACCCCGGGACCATGACCTGAGCTGAAGGCAGAGGCTTTACCCCACTAAGCCACCCAGGTGCCCCAATGGCAAATACTCCTTACCATTAGACACAGCAAGAATTAAAACTCCTATCATCTTCAGGTTCTTACTGTGTGGCCTAGTCCAAGGGGCGGGTAGATACTTACTCCTTTTGGTAAATTAATTTACAGATTCCCTGTTTCTGTAAGTACCCATTCCCAGCATTATCTCCTGTCTTCTATTTCTGCATGTACAGTAGTTCTTTTCTCACTTTACACACACACACACACACACACACACACACACACACACACGCACACACAAGTGTATCCCTTACCTAGAGTATAAAACCCTCCAGGATGGGTCAATTTAATGTTTTTTGTTTTTTTTTTGAAGCTTCCTTTAATGACCAGACAAGGCACCATAAACCCTTGTTAGGCTTCCTGTCTTTTCCTGTCTGATGTATATTCCAGGTAAGGGTGAAGTATGATTGTTAGAAATGCGGTAATTGGATATTTGTTGTGATTTTCTGAAATCGAGTGATAGTAAATGTCCTTTAATCATGGGAGTGATAGTAAATCGAGTAAATCGAGTGATAGTAAATGTCCTTTAATCACCATCCTCTGTAGCTAAGAAGTGCATAGTTATTGAGAGAGAGTCTGGTGAAAGCAAAGCCAAGACAGTGTTGAAGAATATCAAACCTGCAATTTTCCCGCACATGTTTAAACATAAGCAATTCTTTTCAGCTATTCTTTTTTTTTTTTTAAAGATTTTATTTATTTATTTGACAGAGAGAGATCACAAGTAGGCAGAGAGGCAGGCAGAGAGAGAGAGGAGGAAGCAGGCTCCCCGCTGAGCAGAGAGCCCGATGTATGACTCGATCCCAGGACCCTGAGATCATGACCTGAGCCGAAGGCAACGGCTTAACCCACTGAGCCATCCAGGCGCCCCCTTTTCAGCTGTTCTTAATGCTTATCTGTAGGACGTGTCATTATCTGGAAAGGAAAGCAACTTTGAAGCTGAATTAATAGAGGTTAGTGACATTGATTATTTCATTGATTACTTTAAATATAGAATGGATTATTTAAGGGACCTTCATTTTTTCACATCACACTGGATAATCTGCAAAAAAGTCATACAAATTTTATTTTAGATTTGGTATGTGTTATTCAATAAAAGCTAAAACGTGCTGTGGGGATGACTGTGGCTGGCTGGCTCAGGATGCAGAGCATGCGACTTGATCTCAGGGTCATGAGTTTAAGCCCCATGTTGGGCCTAGAGCTTATTTAAAAGAAAAAAGAAACAACTACTGTGAAATCACTGATACAGTTTACCAAATATTTACCATTCCTCCCCTTTCCAGGCCTAAGGTTGGAATGCATTTCATGGCAATCTTGGGAGTCCATAAAGCCAAATGTCTATTTC
Source organism: Mustela erminea (assembly GCF_009829155.1). Taxonomy (NCBI): domain Eukaryota; kingdom Metazoa; phylum Chordata; class Mammalia; order Carnivora; family Mustelidae; genus Mustela; species Mustela erminea. The sequence goes on along the minus strand of NC_045624.1, from coordinate 13,096,835 downwards.
TGGCCAGTGAGCTGTGAACAGAAGTGAAGCATCACCTTCACCCATATGAAACTCCTCAGACCTCTTTTCCCTTTGGTGCCGAGGGTCCTTGTTCTGTCAGTCTAGGCCCCTGAGTGGTTATGAGGAGTGGATCCTGCTCCATCAGCCACAGTGTGCACATAGCTTAGGTGAGAAATGAGCTTTTGTTGTTTTAAGGCATACAATGTTGTTGTTTGTTACTGCAACATGACCTGGCCTATCCTATCTGATACACTTATTTTATAAAAGTCTATCATGGAAGTGGTGTAGGGATGGGAGAAAATGGTCAGAAAAAAGCCTTGAGACATTTTTGGTACAAAAAGTGCTTTTATTATAGCATGGGGACAGGACTTGTGAAGTCCTACCGTTTTGCCGTGTGAAGCTAATGGTTATATGCTTAGTGCTCAAGGAGGAGGGAGCATGCAGGGAGTATTAGATCATAAATGTCTTCTTCAAATTTCTACTTGTAAAACTACGTTTGCAAGATTCCTTTGGTGCTTAGCATTCAGCTTGATGTTAACTCTCAGTGAGAGGTACAGGCAGTCATGAGGCCCTTTAAGAATATAACAACCAGGGATGCCTGGGTGGCTTAGTTGGTTAACCATCTGCTTTCAGCTCAGGTCATGATCTCAGGGTCCTGAGAATGAGTCCCACATTGGGCTGCTCTCTCAGCAGGGACCTATGCAGGCTACAGGTTAGCCTTCTGGGCTAACAGTGAACATTTTTCTGCTTCTATCCTCATCAGGAGTATATAAATGCTACAATCCTGAACGTTTGTCACTTTTTAACATGTTTAATAGTGTGTCTGTCTCTTATTAACAAAAAATGAAATTATTAACAAAAAATGAAATTATCATATCCAGGCTGCTGGACTGATTAATTTTTAACAGTATATATTTTTTATTCTTCATTAAATATATAGGAAAACATTTTATTTTGATTTCAAAGGAACTGATTATGTAAGAGGACTTCATTATCTCCATTTCTCAGTCTGTACTTAAAAAAAAAATTATTTAGTTAGGGGTGCCTGGATGGCACAGTCAGTTAAGCAACCAACTCTTAGTTTTGGCTCAGGTCGTGATTTCAGGGTTGTGAGAACCTCTGCTCTCAGCATGGAGTTTGCTTGGGATTCTTTCTCCTTCTGCCCCTTGCTTTTGCTGTCTCTCTCAAAATAAATAAATAAGGGATGCCTGGGTGGTTCAGTTGGTTAAGCATCTGCCTTTGGCTCAGGTCATGATCCCAGGGTCCTGGGATCTGAGTCCCACCTTGGGCTTCCTGCTTAGCGGGGAGCCTGCTTCTCCCTCTGCCTGCTGCTCTCCTTGCTTGTGCTCGCTCACTCTCTCTCTTTCTCTCTCTCTGACAAATAAATAAATAAGATATTTAATAAATAAATAAATAGGTATTTTAAAAATAAGTTTATTTTACATAATCTCTACATCTAACATGGGGCTCGAACTTATGACCCCAAGATCAAGAGTCCCGTGCTTCTTTCCAGGCTATTTCCAGCCTATCTCTTGACTCAGGCAAAAGACTGTGGGCAGGGTGCCTGACTGGGCTCAGGAACTAACCTGTGACTCTTGAGTTCAAGGTTGTGACTTCAAACCCCACCTTGGATGTAGAGCCTATTTAATTTAAAACGAAAACCAAAAACAGCCCTGCAGGCAGAGCATCCCATAATGGAACCGAAAGGAACCCCTCAAGCAGAAAGAACCGCCCTGAGCCAGCAAGACTCTGCATGACTGACTCCAGCACAAGGATCGCCTTGACCTTTACTGTCCGCCTGCCCATACGCATAAACCTTTGTCGCACCATATCCTTATATAAACCTAGAAGTATTTTCAGCACTTTGGAGACAGTCTTTGAAATGTGTGTCTGCTGTCTTCCTAATGTGGGCCTCTCTGAAATAAATCTCTTTCTTGTTTGACTGCCACTTGTCTTTCTGCCTTTGCATTTTGTCAGCCTCGAGTGGCCAGACCTGGTGTGTTTGGGACCCCTGGAGCCAGTGCTCTTTTGCACCCCTGTGCCTGGTTACAAATTTGAGCTATTACCGAATTTTTATGTGTGATTCCTATTTAGTTACTTCTAAAGGGTGAAAACCAAAGTTCAGTACATGCCTAGACATACTTATTGAAGGAACGCTGTGTCTTTATCATACCCTAATTCATAAATAATATTTGTTTATTATGTTTTACTCTTATGGATTAATGAGGAAAACCACATAGTTTTATTCTTATAAAGGTGTATAAATTAACTTTATTTTAACATCATTTTACTCTTGATTGCTTATGATAATTGAGCTTATGAAGATATATTTGGTAGTTTTTCTCAGTTTTTAGAAAATATACATCAGAGGACATATTTTAACACATTTACTTGAATTGCAAATTGTCAGACTTCTCTTTTTTTTAAGATTTTATTTATTTATTTTAGAGAGAGAGTGAGAGAGAGAGCATGAACGGGGTGGAGGGGCAGAGGAAGAGGGATAAGCAAACTCTCTGCTGAACAGGGAACCCAATGTGGGACTCAATCCTGGGACCCTGGGATCATGGCCTGAGCCAAAGGCAGACACTTAACCGACTGAGCCACCCAGGCGTCCCCCACCCCAGACTTTTTCTTAAAGTGAACTTTATTTAGATGATTGGTTTGATAATGAGGATTGACTTCTTTTTTAAAATTTTTATCTTTTTTGGTAGATAGAGAAATCCTTTTTTAAAATTTTACTTAAAATTAATTAATTACCATACAGTATATTATTAGTTTCAGAGGTAGAGTTTATTAATTCATCAGTTGCATATAACACCCAGTGCTCATTACATCCAGTGCCCTCCTTAATGCCCATCACCCAGTTACCGCATTCCCCCACACACCTCCCCTCCAGCAACCCTCTGTTTCCTATAGTTAAGAGTCTCTTATGGTTTGTCTCCCTCTCTGATTTCATCTTATTTTATTTTTCCCTCCCTTCCCCTATGTTCATCTATTCTGTTTCTTAAATTCCTCATAGGATGGAAATTATACAGTAATTGTCTTTCTCTGACTGACTTATTTTGCTTAGCATAAAACCCTCTAGTTCCATCCACGTTGTTGCAAATGGTAAGATATCTTTTTTTTTTTTTTGATCCTTGAGGAATATTCTATTGGATATATATGCTACATCTTCTTTATCCACTCATCTTTGGTGGACATCTGGGCTCTTTCCATACGTTTGCTCTTGTGGGCATGGCTGCTATAAACATTGGGGTGCAGCTGCCCCCTTCGAATCACTATGTTTGTATCCTTTGGAGTAAATATCTAATAGTGCAATTGTTGGGCCATAAGGTAGCTCTATTTTTAACTTTTTGAGGAACCTCCATACTGTTTTCCAGAGTGGTTATACCAGTAGGCATTCCCACCAAGAGTATAAGAGGGTTCCCCTTTCTCCAAAGAGGATTGACTCCTATATTAATGAGATTATGAGGCCAGCAGCACATTTTCTATAAATTGTATAAGTTATATCTATAGCTCCAAGGTTTGGTGAAAACATATAAAGCACATGATAAAGTGTTTCATCAAAAATATTTTATATTAGGGGCGCCTGGGTGGCTCAGTGGGTTGGGCCGCTGCCTTCGGCTCGGGTCATGATCTCAGGGTCCTGGGATCGAGTCCCGCATCGGGCTCTCTGCTCAGCAGGGAGCCTGCTTCCCTCTCTCTCTCTCTGCCTGCCTCTCCATCTACTTGTGATTTCTCTCTGTCAAATAAATAAATAAAATCTTTAAAAAAAAAATATTTTATATTAAATTGGGGAGCCTGGATGGCTTAGTTGGTTGAGTATCTGACTCTTGATTTCAGCTGGGGTCTTGATCTCAGGTCATGAGTTCAAGCCCCACACTGGGCTCTGGTCTGGGTATGGAGCTGACTTTAAAAAAATTTATATGAATTTATTTTAACACAATGTTTCCAATGTGCTAATCCTTTAAGAGTTATTTCAGGTAAAGCAAGGTGCTTCTAAATGAAAACAAATAATATATATATTCAGTAAATCTTAGTATTGCCTTTTTGGTATATCTCCCAGACATTGTGAAAGTGAATGATTACATCATAATGTAATAATAAGTTTTTTGAACTCAAATTTTAGTTTCTTTTTTGGAATAAGGAGCATCATTTTAGAGTTGCAGAAATTCTGTCTTCCCTGGTATTACTCTGTTTTTTCTCCTGCATTCCCCACTCAGTCATAATATAATAGTATAATTAGATGGAAGGCATGAGGGCACTTTCTTCTCCCATCTATAGTGGAGGGTTTAGTAGTTGACAGTAATTGTTCCAGGTCAATGGATTCTTTTAAAAATCAGGTTGAAACAACTGTATGTTTTCAGGAAAATCAAGGGTGAAACTAGTCAAGGTATCAGCTGGTACAGATTACAAGTAAATTTTACGATAGACTTCTTTTTTTTAAAGGTTTTATTTTTAAGTAATCTCTACACCCAACATGGAGTTCGAACTCACAACCCCGAGATCAAGAGTCATATGTTCTGCCAACTGAACCAATCAAGTGCCCCATGATAGATTTCTATGTAATTTTTGACATAGAACACGGAATGAGTTCAAAGAATTGGGTGATATTGCTATAACCTAGCTTTTCCCATTCCCATCGACTTACTAATGTGAGCAAAATTTCTCAGTGCTTACATCCAGGTAACTGATAACGGGAATAGAATTGATGTTGGCTCATCCAAGCAATAAATAATAGTCATACATGGATACATTGAGCAAGTGGGGAAAACTTTATCTGTCAAGAGACATATTAAATTTTATGTTTATAAACATTTATCAAAATGTATAATAAAGTTGTTTTGATATTTGTGTACAAAAAATGTATACTGATAATCCAAAGTAAAAATATTTTTAACCTATTGTTTTTTGGTTACAAGGTTTTAAAAAAATTGAAATTTAACTGCAAATATTTTGTTGCAGAGAAATATAATAGAAGATCAAGAAGTGACTTTGAAGCCTAGAAATATATTAAGAAAAGATAAGATTTCATGAGGTGAGTAATGTATCTTCAAGGAGAAAAAGGAATAGTATAAATTTTCCCACTACTAAAGAAGGTCTTATTCATATATTTTTAAAACAAATGATGATTGATGTGAAATTATTATTACGTTGGACATTGAAAAAGTGATGTAATGGTTTAAAATTACACTTAAAAGTTCAACATGGTAATACATTACTATACTTTGCTACTCTCTAAATTTATGATATAAACTTCCAGATGCCCAGTGAAACTGTGTGAAGGAGCACATAGTTTTGCAAATTCTTTTGGCTTATGAGCAAAAGTTTGAAGACTATTGGTATTATATTTTACACTATATTTTCTAAGTCTGTTTCCACAAGTGCTAACCAGAAAATTAAGGCAATTGCCTGGGATTAATTACTCTTTCCTGATACCTTGTTTGTTTGTGTGTGTGTGTGTGTGTGTGTGTGAAAAATAATTGCAGGAAAAGAGTTGTTTATCTATCATTTATCTGAATAGTTGTTTCATTTTCATATATATGGAAATATATATTAACTCTAATTTACGTTATGGATACAGGAAAGCAAAATGCCTTTTTGGTGGCACATACTATGCAGCTTCATCCTTCCTTGTTGATTGTGTTACTCCATTCTCATGTTTGTTGTGTGTTGTTTCAAAGAAGTTGATAAATAAAGGTGAAATAAATCTTAACAATATAAGAAAATTTATTGTCCAGCATTGGGTGTAGAGATTACTTTAAAATAAAATTTTTAAATTTTCTTTTTATTTATTTTTATTTTTAAAAAAATATTTTTTTTATTTATTTGATAGAGAGATCACGAGTAGGCAGAGAGGCAGGCAGAGAGAGGAAGGGAAGCAGGCTCCCCACTGAGCAGAGAGCCCGATGCTGGGACCCTGGGATCATGACCTGAGCCGAAGGCAGAGACTTTAACCCACTGAGCCACCCAGGTGCCCCAAATCTTTTTTAAAAAGATTTTATTTATTTATTTGATAGAGAGAGAGCAAGCAAGGGGAGTGGGAGAGGGAGAAGCAGGGAGCCCCGTGTGGGACTCCATCCCAGAACCCTGCAATCGTGGCCTGAGCTAAAGGCAGACACTTAACCTATTGAGCCACCCAGGTGCCCCTTAAAAATAAAATCTTAAAAAAATTATCTCTTTATCAAAATTATTTAAATATATTTTCCTTTACATCAACACATTTTAAAATGTCAAATTTATGTGAAAGTGTTTAGGAGCACATAGATATCATATGAGAACATATTATGAAAGGATCTCTACACCCTCCTAGTTCCTTTGTTTTCTGGGCTTCCCCAGCCCTTTATTTCAAGCCTAAAACTATATATTATTCTCTACTCTTTATGTTACAGTTGTTTTGACAGAGAATGTTACAACTTTTGTTCTCAACAGTCCTGAATATTTTAAATAAATTAAGAGAGTCTATTTTATTTACCCAGATATTTACCACATGTGCTATTTTTCTTCATTACTAAATTTCCAAGTTTCCCTCCTGTATAATTTCCTTTTAGCCTGAAGAACTTATTTTATGACTTCTCTTAGAGCAGGCCTGATGGTAACAAATTCTTTTATTTTTCCTGTATGTGAGAATGTCTTTATTTTACTGTTATTCCTGAAGGATATTCACCTGATGTAGAATCCTGGGTTGACAGTGTTTTTTTTTTTTTTTTTAAGTTTTTATTTATTTATTTGAGAGAAAAAGAGAGAGAGAGAGAGAGAGAGAACATGAGAGGGGAGAAGTCAGAGGGAGAAGCAGACTCCTCGAGGAGCTGGAAGCCTGATGCGGGACTTGGTCCCAGGACTCTGGGATCATGACCTGAGCTGAAGGCAGTGGCTTAACCAACTCAGGCACCCAGGTGCCTGACAGTTCTTCTTACTCAACTCTTAAAAATGTTTTTCCACTGTCTTCTGGTCTACATTGTTTCTGACGAACAATGAACAGTCATTCAAGTAATTGTTCATCTATATGTAATGTGTCATTTTTTTTTTTTCCCCTGATAGCTGTCAAGATTTAAGAAAAAAATTTTGGAGTTTGGAACTTTGATTTTGACATATCTGTCATGATTTTCTTTGCATTTTCCCTGTTTGGGGTTCCTTGGGTTTCTTGAGTCTGTACATTTGCATCTTCATAAGACATATCAAGGCCATTATTTCTTCAAAAGATCTTTTTGTACTAATTTATTTCTCTTATCCTTGTAGGAGTCCAGTGACACAAATGTTAGATTATTTGATAATGTTATACTCATTTTTCTTCCTCTCTGTTCTTCACACTGCATGACTTCTTTTTATCTACCTTCAATCTAATCTTTGATTTCACTGATTTCTTTCCTTTGTCCTTGTTTCTATTCTGCTGTCAAATCATCCGATGACTTTTTAATTTCAGATATTTTACTTTTCAGTCCTAAAATTTACATTTGAGTCTATTCTATTATTTCTATTATCTTGTAAGAGCTTTTGTATTTCTGTTCACTTGAAAAGTATTTACCTTTGGGGCATCTGGGTGGCTCATTCAGTTAAGCATCCAATTCTTTTTTTTTTTTTTTTTTAAGATTTTATTTATTCAGGGGCACCTGGGTGGCTCAGTGGGTTAAGCTGCTGCCTTCGGCTCAGGTCATGATCTCAGGGTCCTGGGATCGAGCCCCGCATCGGGCTCTCTGCTCAGCGGGGAGCCTGCTTCCCTCTCTCTCTCTCTGCCTGCTTCTCTGCCTACTTGTGATCTTTCTCTGTCAAATGAATAAATAAAATATTTTTTAAAAAAAGATTTTATTTATTCATTTGACAGACAGTGCTGAGCAGAGAGCCCGATGCGGGGCTCGATCCCAGGACCCTGAGATCATGACCTGAGCCGAAGGCAGCAGCTTAACCTACTGAGCCACCCAGGCGCCCCTAAGCATCCAATTCTTGACTTTGGTTCATGTCATGATATCTGGGTTCTGAGGTCAAGCCCAGTGTTGGGCTCTGGGCTGGGCATGAAGCCTGCTTAGATTTTCTCTCTCCCTCTGCTATCTCTCTCTCTCTCAAAAAAGTATTTACCTTCATGAAGAAGCAATATAATGGCTACTTAAAGTCTTTAATATTTGCAAGATCTAGGTTATCTTGGGGGTGACATCTCTTGATTTTGTTTTGCCTTGAGAATGGATCAGTTTCCTGGGTTTTTTGTATTCAAAAAATTCATTTTTTGTATCCAAAAAATTCATTTTGTATTCAACTTTGGATTCAGTCAAATATTTAGATATTCAGACTGTGAATTCTGTGTTGCCTTTTATGTCATTTCAATTTTCAAAGTATTTGCAATGCTGCTTTGTGTCAGTTCTAAGCATGTGCAGGTTGGGGGATGAGCCCAGGAATGGGGTTGATTCACACAGAGAATTAGGAATCCCTTTCACTATCTGCTCTCTAAGATTTCCCTCACTCTCTATTGATCCTAAGCTCTCCTTGTGCTCAGGCTCTAAAGAAGGTTTCTTTCAGAATTTTAGCCACTTGCACTGTTAAGCAGTTCTGTATAAGTAGGGGCACCCTTGGGGCCAAGCAGTGAGGAAAAAGAGATAAATGACAAGGATTTCTGCAGTCTTTAGATGACAAGACCCTTTCCCCCACTTCCTTCATTCAGAAGGATAGGTTATCCTTTGAGGTTCTAGATGCCTGCTCCACCACAACCACTGTAGTTCAGCCTAATAACTGAGACCAGTCTTGGGGCAAGGCTAGAAAAGAAAAGAAAAAAGAAAGAAAAAGAAGATTCTCTCTACACTTTCTGGCTCAGTGCCCCCTTTCCCAGTCCTCAGACAATAAGATAGTGTTTCTCTTAGAGCTTTTTGTTGCCTGTGCCTGCTGCACGTTTCCTTCCTTGGGCTACTCTTGGGTGATAGTTGTGAGATAAAAGAGAAAAACTACAGGGAAAGACCAGTGGTTGCTAGGGGCTGGTGGTGAGGGGAGGGGATTGACTTCAAAGAGGTGCGAGGGAGTTTTTGGTAATAGAATTGTTTTTTGAGTTTGTCAGTGGTTACATGACTTTATGTTTGCCTAAAACTCATCATACTCTAACCCTAAAGATGCTAAATTTTACAGTAGCTAAATTATACTTCAGTGCTTCTAAGTTATAAAAATAGAGATACTCTTTAATGGCTTTTTGAATTAATGGTTCCTTTACTTTTTCCTTTTTAATGTTTACATTTTACTCAGTAAAAACATTATACAGATATAGCTAAAACTCTGTCTGTCCTACTCTTTCACTTTCCCACTTCCCAGAGATAACCAGTGTTCTGAAATTGGGATGTATCATTTCCATGCATACATTTTTATTTTTAGGAACACATATGTATGTGTAACTATTTTTTAAAGATCTTATTTTATTTATTTTTAAACTTACTTATTTTAGAGAGAGAAAGAGTGCATGAATTGGGGGAGGGGCAGAGGGAGAGGGAAAGAATCCTAAGCAGACTGCACACAGAGCACAGAGCCTTATGTGGGGCTTGGTCCCATGACCCTGTGATCATGACCTGAGCCAAAACCAAGCATCAGATGCTCAGCTGACTGAGCCATCCAGGCACCCCTAAGATTTTTAAAAATTATTTTTATTAACATTATAATTTATTATTTGCCCCAGGGGTATAAGACTGTGAGTTGTTGGGCTTACACACTTCACAGCACTTACCATATCACTTACCCTCCCCAATGTCCATAACCCAACCACCCTCTCCATACCCCCTCCCCAGCAACCCTCAGTTTGTTTTGTTAGATTAAGAGCTCTTATGGTTTGTCTCCCTCCTGAACCCATCTTATTTCATTTTTTCCTTCCCTACCCCCTAACGCCCCCACTCTGCCTCTCAAATCCCTCATATCAGGGAGATCATATGATAATTGTCTTTCTCTGATTGACTTATTTCACTCGGCATAATACCCTCTAGTTCCATCCACATCATTGCAAATGGCAAGATTTCATTTCTTTTGATGGCTGCATAGTATTCCATTGTATATATATACCACTTCTTCGTGATCCATTCATCTGTTGATGGACATCTAGGTTTTTTCCATAGTTTGGCTATTGTGGACGTTGCTGCTATAAACATTTAGGTGCAAGTGCCCCTTCGGATCACTACGTTTGTATCTTTAGGGTAAATACCCAGAAGTGCAATTGCTGGGTCGTAGGGTAGCTCTATTTTCAACTTTTTGAGGAAACTCCATGCTGTTTTCCAGAGTGGCTACACCAGGTTGCATTCCCACCAACAGTGTAGGAGGGTTCTCCTTTCTCCACATCTTCACCAACATCTGTCATTTCCTGACTTGTTAATTTTAGCCATTCTGACTTGTGTGAGATGGTTTCTCATTGTGGTTTTGATTTGTATTTCCCTGATGCTGAGTGATGTGGAGCACTTTTTCATGTGTCTGTTGGCCATCTGGATGTCTTCTTTGCAGAAATATCTGCTCATGTCTTCTGCACATTTCTTGACTGGATTATTTGTTCTTTGGGTTTTGAGTTTGATAAGTTCATTATAGATTTTGGATACTAGCCCTTTATCTGATATGTCATTTACAAATATTTTCTGTTATGTTGATTGGCTTTTGGTTTTGATCCTGACAACTTCCCAATAGTTCATTTTTGCCCTTGATTCCCTTGCCTTTGGCGATTTTCTAGGAAGAAGTTGTGTGGCTGAGGTCAGAGAGGTTGCTGCCTGTGTTCTCCTCAAGGATTTTGATGGATTCCTTTCTCACATTGAGGTCTTTCATCCATTTGGAGTCTATTTTTGTGTGTGGTGTAAGGAAATAGTCCAGTTTCATTTTTCTGCATGTGGCTGTCCAATTTTCCCAATATCATTTGTTGAAGAGACTGTCTCTTTTCCATTGGACATTCTTTCCTGCTTTGTTGAAGATTAGTTGACCATAGAGTTGAGGGTCTATTTCTGGGCTCTCTATTCTGTTCCATTGATCTGTGTGTCTGTTTTTGTGCCAGTACCATACTGTCTTGATGATGACAGCTTTGTAATAGAGCTTGAAGTCTGGAATTGTGATGCCACCAACTTTGGCTTTCTTTTTCAACATTCCTCTGGCTATTCAGGTCTTTTCTGGTTCCATATAAATTTTAGGATTATTTGTTCCATTTCTTTGAAAAAAATGGATGGGATTTTGATAAAGATTGCATTAAACATGTAGATTGCTTTAGGTAGCAGAGACATTTTCACAATATTTGTTCTTCCAGTCCATGAACATGGAACATTTTCTTCCATTTCTTTGTGTCTTCCTCAATTTCTTTCATGAGTACTTTATAGTTTTCTGAGTACAGATTCTTTGCCTCTTTGGTTAGGTTTATTCCTGTGTATCTTACCGTTCTGGGTGTAACTGTAAATGGGATTGACTCCTTGATTTCTCTTTCTTCTGTCTTGTTGGTGTATAGAAATGCAACTGATTTCTGTGCCTTGATTTTATATCCTGACACTTTACTGAATTCATGTATAAGTTCTAGCAGTTTTGGAGTGGAGTCTTTTGGGTTTTCCACATAAAGTATCATATCATCTGCAAAGAGTGAGAGTTTGACTTCTTTGCCAATTCGAATGCCTTAATTTCTTTTTGTTGTCTTATTGCTGAGGCTAGGACTTCTAGTACTATGTTGAATAGCAGTGGTGATAGTGGACATCCCTGCCATGTTCCTGATCTTAGTGGAAAAGCTCTCAGTTTTTCCTCATTGAGAATGATATTAGCTGTGGGTTTTTCATAGATAGATTTGATGATATTGAGGAATGTACCCTCTGTCCGTACACTTTGAAGAGTTTTGATCAAGAAAGGATGCTGTACTTTGTCAAATGCTTTTTCAGCATCTATTGAGAGTATCATATGGTTCTTGTTCTTTGCTTTATTAAGGTATTGTATCACACTGATTAATTTGCAGATGTTGAACCAACCTTGCAGCCCAGGAATAAATCCTACTTGGTCTTGGTGAATAAGCCTTTTAATGTACTGTTGGATCCTCTTGGCTAGTATTTTGGTGAGAATTTTCGCATCTGTCTTTGTCGAGGATATTGGTCTGTAATTCTCTTTTTTGATGGGGTCTTTGTCTGGTTTTGGGATCAAGGTAATGCTGGCCTCATAAAATGAGTTTGGCAGTTTTCCTTTGATTTCTATTTTTTGGAACAGTTTCACAAGAATAGGTATTAATTCTTCTTTAAACGTTTGGTAGAATTCCCCTGGGAAGTCGTCTGGCCCTAGGCTCTAGTTTGTTGGGAGATTTTTGATGACTTCTTCAATCTCCTTACTGGTTATGAGTCTGTTCAGGTTTTCTATTTCTTCCTGGTTCAGTTTTGGTAGTTTATATGTCTCTAGGAATGCATCCATTTCTTCCAGATTGTCAAATTTGCTGGTGTATATTTGCTAATAATATGTTCTTATAATTGTTTGTATTTCTTTGGTATTGGTTGTGATCTCTCCTCTATCATTCATGATTTTGTTAATTTGAGTCCTTTCTCTTTTCTTTTTGATAAATCTGGCCAGGTTTATCAATCTTATTAATTCTTTCAAATAACCAGCTCTTAGTTTCATTGATTTCTTCTACTGTTTTTTGAGTTTCTATTTCATTGATTTCTGCTCTAATACTTATTATTTCTCTTCTCCTGCTGGGTTTAGGCTTTCTTTGCTGTTCTTTCTCCAGCTCCTTTAGGTGTAGACATAGGTTGTGTACTTGAGATCTTTCTTGTTTCTTGAGAAAGGCTTGTATGGCTATATGCTTTCCTCTCAGGACTGTGGTTGCTGTGTCCCACAGATTTTGAACAGTTGTGTTTTCATTATCATTTGTTTCCATGAATTTTTTCAATTCTTCTTTAATTTCCTGGTTGACCCATTCATTCTTCAGTAGGATGCTCTTTAGCCTCCATGTATTTGAGTTCTTTTCAACTTTCCTCTTGTGATTGAGTTTTAGCTTCAGAGCATTGTGGTCTGAAAATATACAGGGAATGATCCCAATCTTTTGACACCTGTTGAGGCCTGATTTGTGACTAGGATGTGATCTATTCTGGAGAGTGTTCTGTGTGCATTAGAGAAGAATGTATATTCTGTTGTTTTGGGATGGAATGTTCTGAAAATACCTGTGATGTCCATCTGGTCCAGTGTGTCATTTAAGGCCTTTATTTCCTTGTTGATCTTTTGCTTGGATGATCTGTCCATTTCAGTGAGGGGAGTGTTCAGTGAGGGTAGTGTCCCCTACTATTATTGTATTATTGTTGATGCATTTCTTTGATTTTGTTTTTTAATTGCTTAATATAGTTGACTGCTCCCATGTTAGGGGCATAGATATTTAAAATGGTTAAATCCTTTTGTTGGACTGATCCTTTGAGTATGATATAGTGTCCTTCCTCATCTCTTGTAGTCTTTGGCTTAAAATCTAATTTATCTGATATTAATATTGCCACCTCAGCTTTCTTCTGATGTCCATTATCATGGTAACTGGTTTTCCACCCCCCTCACTTTAAATCTGGGGGTGTCTTTGGGTCTAAATTGAGTTTTTTGTAGGTAGCATATTGATGGGTTTTATTTTTTTTATCCATTCTGATACCCTGTGTCTTTTGATTGGGGCATTTAGCCCATTTACATTCAGGGTAACTATTGAGAGAGATGAATTTTGTGCTATTGTATTACCTGTAAGGTGACTATTACTGTATATTGTGTTTGTTCTTTTCTGGTCTACTACTTTTAGGCTCTCTCTTTGCTTAGAGGACCCCTTTCAATATTTCCTGTAGGGTTGGTTTGGTGTTTGCCAATTCTTTTAAGTTTTATTTGTCCTGGAAGATTTTTATCTCTCCTGCTATTTTCAGTGATAGCCTAGCTGGATATAGTATTCTTGGCTGCATGTTTTTCTCATTTAGTGCTCTGAATATATCATGCCAGTTCTTTCTGGCCTGCCAGGTCTGTGAAGTCTGCTGCCAATCTAATATTTCTACCATTGTATGTTACAGACTTCTTGTCCCAAGCTGCTTTCAGGATTTTCTCTTTGTCACTAAAACTGGTAGGTTTTACTATTAGATGACAGGGTGTGGACCTATTTTTATTGATTTTGAGGGGGATTCTCTGTGCCTCCTGGATTTTGATGATTGTTCCCTTTGCCATATTAGGGAAATTCTGTATTATAATTTGCTCCAATATACCGTCTGCCCCTCTCTCTTCTTCTTCTGGAATCCCAATTATTCTTTTTTTTTTTTTAAAGATTTTATTTATTTTTATTTGACAGACAGAGATTACAAGTAGGCAGAGAGGTAGGCAGAGAGAGAGAGGAGGAAGCAGGCTCCCTGCCGAGCAGAGAGCCCGACGCGGGCCTCGATCCCAGGACCCTGAGATCATGACCTGAGCCGAAGGCAGCAGCTTAACCCACTGAGCCACCCAGGCGCCCATGGAATCCCAATTATTCTAATATTGTTTCATATTATGGTATCACTTACCTCTCAAATTCTCCCCTCGTGGTCCAGTAGTTGTCTCTCTTTTGCTCAGCTTCTTTATTCCCTGTCATTTGGTCTTCTATATCACTAATTCTCTCTTCTGCCTCACTTAACCTAGCAGTAAGAGCCTCCATTCTTGATTGCACCTCATTAATACCTTTTTGATTTCAGCTTTGTTAGATTTTAGTTCTTTTATTTCTCCAGAAAGAGATTTTATTTCTCCAGACAGGTTTTCTCTAATATCCTCCATGCCTTTTTCAAGCCCAGCTAGCACCTTGTGGATTCTCATTCTGAACTCTAGATCTGACATATTACCAATGTCTGTATTGATTAGGTCCCTAGCTGTCAGTACTGCCTCTTGTTCTTTTTTTGTGGTGAGTTTTTCCACCTTGTCGTTTTATCCAGATAAGAATATATGAATGAGAGAATAAAATACTAAACGGGAGGCAAAGATCCCAGAAAAATGTATGCTAACCAAATCAGAAGAGACCCCAAACTGGGGGTAAAAGAAGAAAGGGGGTAAAAAGAAATTTAAAAAAATATGTATATATATATATATTAGACTGGTGAATAGAACAGAGACATCCACTTGATTTTGGGTGTATTTTTGTCTCTTAGACAAAATTTTTAAGAAAGAAAACTTATACATATATAAAAATAAGGGTAAACACAATGAAGGGATGGAATATAACTGTAAAGATGAAAATTTTAAAAAAATTCTAGAAAAGGAATTGATAAGATAAGTTTGTTGGAAAAAGAAGAAGAAGAAGAAAAGGGGTGAGAATGTGCTCAGGCTGGAGACTAGACTAAAGCCCTGTGCTAGATTTAGGGTATATTTTGATCTATTAGAAGAAATTATATCCCAACATTTTTTAGAAAAAAAAAAACCCTTATATGTAGACAAAAATAAGGTTAAATACAATGAAGGATAAAATATAACTCTAATAATGAAGGTTTAAAAAGATTTTTTAAAAAGAAAGGTATTAAGATAAAGTAGTTAAAAAATGTTAAAAGAGGAAAAGTTAAAAAAATTAGAATAAGAAAAAAAATTAAAAAAATTTAATTTAACTTTGCAAGACTAAAGGATCATGGGGAGAAAGCCATGAATTCCATGCATTGCTTTCCCCTAGCTCTGGAGTTCTGCTGTTCTCCTTGATGAGTAAGTTTGGTCTTGGCTGGATGTTCTTGCTCATCTTCTGAGGGAGGGGCCTGTTGCAGTGCCTCTCAAATGTCTTTGCTTGAGGTGGAATTGCACCACCCTTGCCAGGGGCCAGGCTAAGAAATCTGCTCCAGTTTGCTCTTGGGAGTTTTTGTTCCCTGAACACTTTCCATAGAGCTCTGGAGGACGGGAATGAAAATGGCGGCCTCCTAATCTCCAGCCTGGAGGAGTGGAGAGCTTGGGGCTCCACTCCTCAGTGCGCCCTCAGAGAAAAGGGGCCAATCACTCCCGTCTCCCTGGTCTCCAGCCACGCTCTGGGCTCACCCAGCCTGTGACCGAGCATTTCTGTCTCTGGCACACAGCCCTGTTTGGAGTCTCCAAACTCAGCAGATTCCTGTCTCCAGAGGAGGAACATGAGTCTCCTGGGGATCTGCCACTTGTGGGGTCCCTGCTGGAAGAGCAGTGGTCTGACTGTGCCATGGATCATGGTTTAAGGTAAGCCCAAGCTGAGAGCTCACTCATCAGCTCCATCTCTGTAGTCGGCTTCCCAGCTCCGATACCTGGGAACTGTGGACACTCAGCCACCCCTGGTCTTTCAGTGACCCTGTGGGTCCTAAGACCACACTTGCGAGGGCTCCATCCCCGTTTGCCTCTGGAGCGATATCCCTCAGTGGAGCAGGCTTCTAAAAGTTCTGATTTTGTGCTCTGCAGCTTGGTGGGAGCCGGCCCCTTCGCTTTGGATTCATTTCTCTGCATGTCCTAACTTTCAGAAAGTGGTAGATTTTCTGTTCCAAGAATTGCTGCTCTTCTTCTCTTTGATCTGTTGAGCTTGTAGGTGTTCAGAATGGTTTGATAACTATCTAGAGGAACTCCTGTGACCTGATGTCATCTCAGTCCACTACTCCTCCACCATCTTGCCTTTCTTCCTAAGATTTTATTTTTAAATAACCTCTACACCCAACATGGGGCTCGAACTTACAACCCCAAGATCGAATTACAGGTTCACTGACTGAACCAGCCAGGGGATCCACTGTTTTTTGTTTAAAAATTACATAGGTGGTATTATTCTGTATGTATCTTTTGCAGCTTGCTTTACAACTTAAAAGCGTTTTTGCGATTTATCCATGTTGACATATATACATCTAATTCATTCATTTAAACTTGTATAGAGTATTCCAATGTATGAATAAATTACAGTTATTTAACCATTTTACACTAAGGGACATTTAAGTTGTTTTGAGGTTTTTTGTTGTTATTGTTGTTGTTTTTGTTATCAGAAACAGTGATCCAGTGAACATGCTTGTGCAAATCACCTTCAGCACATGTACAAGAATCTCTTTAAATGAGGCACCTGGAAATGTTATTGCTGGTTATTGCTTGTTATGGCTTCCAACTTTATCAGGCATCACTAAATTGATCTCAGAAAATCCTTGTACCAGTTATATCCTACCAGTGTTGTATAATTGGCCCTATTTCTCCACATCTAATATTTCATATAATCAGATTTATTAATCTGGGGAAGAAATAAAATGTACTGTGCCTACACCATAGTACTGGTAAGATTGGGCATCATTTATCTCTGTCATTCCTCCCCCCTCCCTTTTTCACTCGAAGCTGATCCTTCTTCCATATTATTTATCTGAATAAATGACACCAGTCTTATTCCCGATGTTCAAGCCAGAAATCTGGGTGGCATCACTGACTTCTCGTCCCTCCTCTTCCGCATCCATCCTCCAAGTCCCCTTTGCCTTTATTTCTTATCCACAATATTATAATAGCCTCCTAACTGGTCTCTTTACTCCATTGTTTTTCTTTCCAGTTGATTCTTCTCATTGTAGGAAGAAGCATCTTTCTGAAGCACAAATCTGATTGCGTCATCACCCACCTTCTCCCCAGCATCCTGCTATGGCTTCCCATTGTTCAGACTGTGGCCCTTGCGGGTCTTCCTCCCCTGGCCTCTGTACCTGCAGCCTCACACCTCTCCACGCCTGTCCTCACGAGTTTCCTAGAGTTTCCTAGAGTCAATCTCCATTTCAGGGTGTCTCTCTGCCCAGAACACTCTTCCTCTTTTCTCCTCGTGCTAATCCCCACTTGTCCTCAGCAGACACATCACTTCCTTTGGGAAGGCTTCCCTGATGCTCTCAGATTGCGTTTGGTGACCTTTGTGTTGTGTCCTTAAGGACAAGGTATCATAAAGGGAAGGACGGTGAGCTCTAGAGCCAGAGGGCCTGCATTAGAATCCTCACTCTGCCATCTCCTAACTCTGTCATTCTGGGCAAGCTCATTTTTTCAGACTCAGTTTTGTTAACTGAAAAATGGCAATAATAACAGTATTCCCCTCGTTATGTGAGAATCAAATAAATTAATATGCATAATAAGCTTAGAATGGTGCCTGTCACAAAGTGAGTGCTTAATGAATATTGGCTACATAAAAAAATAGCATTCATTCCTTTATATTTATTTGTTTACTTGTTTGTATTCTGCACTTTAGATTCCATGGGGTAGAACTTTAAGTATTTTGTGCGTGGTGTTTGTCGCTGTACCCTTTAAGGCTAGTACAGAGACTGATCCCTAGTAAAACTTGGGTGGGAATTTACAGATTGATTGAAAGAATGTGTGATTAAATGAAGAAGGTATTTTTGAACCCAATTTGACGAAAAAATGTTGTTCTGTAGCCATTCCTAATTTTATCAATTTTATTGAATTGCTTTCATTTCTGTGTCTTTAGCCAGCTTCTCTTAATCAAGCACCGTGTGAACAGCATGTCATAGATTCTTCTTAGCATTTGCTTGTGAAGTGTTTATCCCTGTCTCTTTTTCTTTAACTTTACTAGTGGGATAGTTACCTCAGCCCCTCACAGGGAGTCTTGTCTTCTGTCTGCTTACAGGAATTCTAGAAGCCCAACTTCCTCCTCCTCCTTAAGGCATTCTTTTGCAATCCCACTCACTGCTAATTAAAACAGGAGAGATGTCATATAGCTTAGCTTTAGCAGACCAATTTTACTGTTCCAAAATAATCTCGTTCCCAAGCCTATACCTAATCTTATGGTGGTTCTTATAGTATAGCAGAGTGGTTAAGAGCATAGGTTGTGAAGCTAGACTTCGAGGATTTGAATTTTGGTTTTGCCCTTTACTAGCTACGTATTAAGCGAGTTACTTAACCTCTCTGTGCCTAAATCTTGGGAATGTTATTTAAACTCTCTGTACCCTAATTTCCTCATCTTTCAAATTGGCTCTTGCTAGTACCTATTTTATAGGATTATGCTGAGGAATAAATATAGTATTATATTTAAAGCACTTAGAATAGTGCCTGACATAATTAACACTTAGTTAAAGCTGATCACAATGATAATTATGTTCTTGTTTCCTTTCCTAGAATGTCCTGTCCTTTCCTTTCTATTCAGAAGGCTCAGATTAAGTTCTTTGTGTGATCCAAAACCATCCTAACTATTTGGGGTCTTTTAAAAATTTTTTATTTTAATTCCAACATAGTTAATATACAGTGTTAAATTAGCTTCACGTGTACAATATAGTGATTCAACAATTCTATATATTACTCAGTGCTCATCAAGATAAGTGGATTCTTAATACCCTTCACCTATTTCACCCACCCCCCCCACCCACCTACCCGCTGGTAACCATCTGTTCTTTATAGTTAAGAGTCTGTTTTTTGGGGATGCCTGGTTGGCTCAGTGAGCTAAAGCCTCTGCCTTCAGCTCAGGTCACAATCCCAGGTTCCTGGGATTGAGCCCCACATCGGGCTCTCTGCTCAGCAGGGAGCCTGCCCCCGCCCCCCGGCAGACCTCTCTGCCTACTTGTGATCTCTCTCTGTCAAATTAAAAAAAAAGAGTCTGTTTTTTGGTTTCTCTCTCTCTCCCCCCCCTTTGTTTTGTTTCTTAAATTCCACATACAAGTGAACATATATGGTATTTGTCTTTCTCAGGCTGACTTATTTTCCTTAGCATTGCTCTCTAAGTCCATCCATGTTGCAAATGGCCAGATTTTGTTTTCTTTCATGGCTGAAAAACATTTCATTGTGTATATATACCACCTCTTCTTTATTCATTCATCTATTAGTGGACAGAAACTTGGACCATTTCCATAATTTGGCTATTATGAATAATGCTGCAATAAACATAGGGATGCATGTATCCTTTTGAATTAATATCTCCATGTTCTTTGGTAAATCCCCAGTAGTGTGATTATTGGATCACAAGGTAATTCTATCTTTCACTTTTTGATGAGCCTCCATACTTCTTTCCACAGTGGCTGCACCACTTTGTATTCCCACCAACAATGCAAGTAGGTTCCCTTTCCTCTATATCCTCGTCAACACTTACTTGTTTCTTGTGTTGTTGACTTTAGCCATTCTGATAGGTGTGAGTTTGCATTTCCCCCGTGATGGGTGATGTTAAGCATTTTTTCATACACCTGTTGGCCATCTGGATGTCTTCTTTGGAGAAATGTCTGTTCATGTCTTCTGCCCATTTTTAAATTGGATTTTTTCATTTTGGGGTGTTGAGTTGTGTAAATTCTTTATTTTATTTTATTTTATTATTATTATTTTTTAATATTTTATTTATTTATTTGACAGACAGAGATCACAAGTAGGCAGAGAGGCAGGCCGAGAGAGAGAGAGAGGGAGAGAGAGGAGGAAGCAGGCTCCCTGCTGAGCAGAGAGCCCGATGCGGGGCTCGATCCCAGGACCCTGAGATCATGACCTGAACCGAAGGCAGAGGCTTAACCCACTGAGCCACCCAGGTGCCCCGTAAATTCTTTATTTTAAATGCTAACCCCTTATCATATTTGTCATTTGCAAATATCTTCTCTCCCTAAGTAGGTTGTCTTTTAGTTTTGTTGCTGGTTTCCCTGGCTGTGCATAAGCTTTTTATTTTGATATGGTCCCATTAGTTTATTTTTGCTTTCATTGCCCTTGCCTGAGGAGACATACCTAGAAAAATGTTGCTATGGCTGATGTCAGAGAGATTCCTGCCAATGCTCTCTTCTAGAATGTTTATGGTTTCAGGTGTCACATTTAGGTCCTTGTATTTTTAGTTATTACTGGTGTCCCTTTCCCATACATTCATATGCTACATATAATGTGATCCACATCATTTAACCCAAGTAGGTATTAAAGTCTCCCCCTTCCCCAGCTGCAGAGTGACTTCTCTGAGAGCAGGAGGTGTGTCTTGTTTGAACTCTCTTTGAGTCCCAGTCTCATGCATACTACATCCCTTCACAAAGTCACAGCTGCTACACAGTCCTCTCCTACAGCCACAACTCTTGCTGGTTTTTTTTTTTTTTAAGATTTTATTTATTTGATAGAGATCACAAACAGGCAGAGAGGCAGGCAGAGAGAGAGGGAGAAACAGGCTCCCTGCTGAGCAGAAAGCCCAATGCAGGGCTTGATCCTAAGACCCTGAGATTGTGACCTGAGCCAAAGGCAAAGGCTTAACCCAATGAGCCACCCAGGCACCCCATTTTTTGTTTTTTTAAAGGCTGAGTTCTGATAACTTCTACACCGCCCTGCAACTGTCAGGTTAGGGGGTGATAATAGCTTTGTACTTTGCCATTTTGGGTGCTTCATCACCCTTTGTTAGTTTTCTTAACAGCCTGTACTTTTGTGCCTTCATTTATACCACTTTAAATTCCCTTCAGTCTCTCCATCGTGCCAGTGTATCCCACTGGGTGCTCACTGATGGGCACAAATATGTGTAAAACTTGAACCCAGCTGCTTCTTCTATATTTCTATAACTTCTGCAATGATATTATCAGTGCTTGGCTCGTATAGACATTTTATTTATTTATTTATTCATTCAATCATTCATTTATGGGGGGGGCAAAGAGAAAGGGAGAGAGAGACTCTTAAGCAGGCTTCACACCCAGCACAAAGCCCCACATGGGGCTAAATCTCATGACCATGAGATTAAGCCCCACATGGGGCTAAATCTCATGACCATGAGATCATGACCTGAGCTGAAATCAAGAGTCCGTTGCTTAACCAACTGAGCTACCCAGGCGCCTCTAAGCATGGTGTTTTAAGGTCACATTTCTCTCCCTCTGCTCATCAAATTTTTCTGTCGGTTCTTTCCACTTAATAGCTTCTATATCTTTTTGCTATTGTGTGGGAGGCCGCAAGAAGGCTTGAGACGAGGACCAAACCAGGCCCTGACTTGTGCCTCCTTTAAAGTCCGAATAACCTAACAAAAGGTTTAGGACGGGAAAAGGTGAGTAGCACTGAGAAAGGGTCTGTGCTATGTGTTGTGCGTTCGCCTACGTGAGTTCCCACACGCTTGCTAAACAAATGAGAACAATTCGGTTGGGGTCAAAAGTTCGTTGCTGGTCCTTGCTGCCCTAGTACTGCTCATAAATTACTTTCAGGTTTGCTGTATCAATACAGAACAATTGTATTGGCATCAGCCATTTGGCGTCTGGAAGTCTGCTTATAGTTAAATGTGAAACTTATTATGGGAACTCGTGGTTGTTTAACTGGACACAGGTGTATTGTTTCTCCTATCACTATATATATGGCCTTAGTGCTTTGAATAAACTTAGCACTGTTGGACATCCTCCTCAGTGCTCCTCCTGCCCCCATCTCTTTGTCTCTTAACTTCTTTTCACCATCCTCTTACCCTCACGTTCCTGGTCGATTTGTCCCGCCGGCTGCGACACTATTGTTGTTTTTACTGTTTTTTAAAAAAGTTTCATATATTTAAGTAATCTGTGCACCCTATGTAGGGCTCGAACCCTCACTGAAATCAAGAGTCATATGCTCTTCCAACTGAGCCAGCCGGGTGTGCCAACTATTTACTTATTTATTTATTTTTAGATTTTATTTATTTATTTGACAGATCACAAGTAGGCAGAGAGGCAGGCAGAGAGAGAGGGGGGAAGCAGGCTCCCCGCTGAGCAGAGAGCCCGATGTGGGGCTCGATCCTAGGACCTTGAGATCATGACCTGAGCCGAAGGCAGCGGCTTAACCCACTGAGCCACCCAGGCACCCCTCCAGCTGTTTATTTTTGACCAACACTCCACATCTATGACACTAGTCGGAAGTTCTTTGAAATGATGCTGTGTGCCTTGGCCAGTGGGAGAATGGAATTACCTAATTCACCCACCTGGCACATGGACCCAGAGACAGCAGAGGTTTCAGACTTGACTGTTGAACCTGTCTGTGACCTAGTCAGCCTTGGCCATGTTCTGGATGGGTGCAGGGGTCCTTGGTGCTGAGGATGGAGAATCATCAGTTGGAGAGGACTTCTGGCTGCATTTGCAAGTCCACAAACTTGCCAGTGTCTCTGTGTAGGTTGAGGCTATGCCTGATGCCCCCAGGAAGGACATGAACAGGGAATACATTTCTTTTTCTTTTTAACTCTTCTATGGTGAGTTTTAACATACAGAAAATTGGACATAATATATATAGCTTGGTGATTTATTACAAAGCAAACCATGGTGTAACTACCTCCTGAATTGACTTCTTTTTTTTTTTTTTTTTTTAAAGATTTTACTTATTTATTTGAGAGAGTGGGGAGAGAGAGAGAGAGAGAGCGAGCACAAGTAGGGTGAACAGGAGAGGGAGAAGCAGACTCCCTTCTGAGCAGGGGACCCTATGTGGGGCTCAATCCCAGGACCCCTGGATCATGACCTGAACTGAAGGCAGATGCTTCACAGACTGAGCCACCCAGGTGTCCCTACCCCCTTTTTTGACAAATATAATGTGGCCAAAACTCCAGAAGTCTCCTTCATGTTCTATCCTGATCACTACACTTTAACTTTCCCAACAATGGTAATCAGTAGCCTAATTTTAATAAAATCTCTTTCTTAGCTTTTTAAAATAGTTTTACCACATAAGTACATATCTCTGAACACTGTTGAATTTTGCCCATTTGATAAACCTTGTATAGCATCATTATTTTCACTTGTGTCTGGCTTCTCTCCCTTAGTATTATTTTCTTGCATGTAGCTATAGCTCATTCATTTTAGTTGCTGTGTGGGATTCCATCGTGTGACTATACTATTTGCTCAGGATCCATTTATTGAAAACACCATTTTTTTTCCCTCCCCTGGTCCTCGTGTACCTTTATGTAAGTCAAATGTCAAAATATGCATGGGTTTGATTTTGGACCCTGTATTTTGTTTCAGTGGGCCTTCAGTTCATTCTTAAATCAGTATCACAGTGTTCCTGTAATATTTTAATAAGTCTTAATATCCTGTAAGGGAACTACTCCAACCTTTTATTCTTTAAGAGTGTAATTACTTATTCTTTTTTTAAGATATGTATTTTTAAAGATTTCATTTTAAGTAATCTCTACACCCAAAATGGGGATTTAACTCACGACCCTGAAATCAAGAGTCAGATGCTCTACCAACTGAGCCAGCCAGCTGTCATAATTATTCTTAGACCTTGAATTTTTGTATAAATTTTTATAATTAGCTTGTTAAGTTATATGCACACATACATTTGGGATTAGGGGCTTTAATCTAGTCTATAGAATTGTGTGTGGAAAAATTGACATCTTTGCTATATCAAGTTTACAATAAATAAACATTTTTTTTCTACATTGATTTAGACTTTAATTTTTCTTTACAGTTTTTGAAATTTTTGTTTGCCTTACATACCTTTTGTTAATTTATTTATACATATTTTATTAATTTTCTTATGAATTGCATCTTATGTTAAATTTAATTTTCTGTTGATGCTGGTATAGAAAAATAGAATTGAATTTTACAATATGACTTTTCCCCAGCAGTCCTGATACACTGAATAATTTAGGTATAGATTAAGATTTTTTACATATGTAATTGTATTGCATGTAAATAACTTTGAATTTACGTGTTTAATTTCTTCTTTTTTAATCCTTATGTTGTTTGGGTTTTTTTTTGCTTTAATTTATCATCCAGGAACTCCAGTAAAATGTTAAATAGAATTGGTGTTTATGGGAGTCCTGTTTTGTACCTGATCTCTAAGAGGTAGTTTCCAGCTTTCTGCCATTAAGTATAATGCTTGCTGAGGTTTACTACAGACATCATATATCTGATTACATTTTTTTGCCTTTATTTCAACTTTCCTAAGAGTGTTTTTTAAATCATGAATCTATGTTGAAAGCTATCAAGTACTTTTATGCGTTTATTGACATAATCATCCTATTTTTTAAAATTCTTTCTTCTGTTAATATAATAGATTACACTAATTGATTTACTGTTCATTTCTGGAATAAATCCAACTTGGCTATGACATAAAGTTCTTTTTCTGTGTTTTCTGTATCTCTGTATTCAGTTTACAAATATTTTGGGTAGGAATTCTTTTTTTTAATATATTTTTAAAGATTTTTATTTATTTATTTGACAGAACAATCACAAGTAGACAGAGAGGCAGGCAGAGAGAGAGGGGGAAGCAGGCTCCCCGCCGAGCAGAGATCCTGATACGGAGCTCGATCCCCGGACCCTGAGATCATGACCTGAGCCGAAAGCAGAGGCTTAACCCACTGAGCCACCCAGGCGCCCCTTGGGTAGGAATTCTGTATCTATAGGAATGCCTGGGTGGCTCAGTTGGTTAAGTGTCTGACTCTTGATCTCAGCTCAGGTCTTGATCTCAGGGTCATGAGTTCAAGTCACACTACATATGGAGCCTCTTTAAAAAAAAAAAAAGAACTTTGTGTCTATATTGATGAATGTAATTTGACTATACTTTTTCTTCTTAAAATGTAAGGGAGGTTTTGGTATCAAGTTATGGTAGCTCATAATACAGCAGAGTTTATTTCCTCTTTCTCTATTCCCTGGAAGAGTTTTGAGATTGGCATTATTTCTTCTGCAGATGCTTGGTATAATTTTCTGGTGAGATCATCAGGGTTTGGAATTTTCTTTGTGGAGAAGTTTTAAATTATATATTCCTTCTTTTAATCGTCATTATTCTTAAGCTATTCTTTGAAATTTTGCTCACTGACCATCTGATGCAGGAGACTGGATTTTTCTTTATTCTTATTCTGTTTTGATAAGTTGTATATTTTCTAAAAGTTGTCTATGTAACCTAAATGTTAATATTTATTATTACAGTAGGCCATGGGTTATCAGTTTTCAAAGAACCAATTTTTGGCTTAGGTAATCTTCTCTACCATATGTTTTCTATTTTATTTTTTCTGTCTCTTGATTATCATCTTTCTATTCTATTTTGGCTGATTTTGCTGGATTTTTTTTTAACTTATGTGGATGCTTAGCCCATTGATTTTCAGCTTTTTTCCTTTCTAATATGCGTTTTAGAGAAATGATAACTTTGGGGGCACCTGGCTGGCTCAGTCAGCGGAGCGTGTGACTCTTGATCTGGAGTTGTGAGTTCTCCCACCCTGGGTGTAGAGATTACTTAAAAGCAAAATCATTAAAGAAAAAAAGAAAATGAGGAGGGTGAGGATTTCTTTGGGCTGGAGTAGCTAGAGAATCACAGAGAAGATGGGAGCTGGATTTTCAAAAAAAAAAGAAAGAGAAGTGCATAGCAGACTGAAAGAAAGTTATAAACAAAAACTTGGGGGGCGCCTGGGTAGCTCAGTGGGTGAAAGCCTCTGCCTTTGGCTCGGGTCATGATCTCAGGGTCCTGGGATCAAGCCCCGCATCGGGCTCTCTGCTTAGCGGGGAGCCTGCTTCCCCCTCTCTCTCTGCCTGCCTCTCTGCCTACTTGTGATCTCTGTCTGTCAAATAAATAAATAAAATCTTTAAAAAAAAACAACTTGGGAGCGATAGTGTACTTAAAATGTTCTGATTGTAGAAGGTTTCAAACACATACATAAGTAGAGAGTGTGATACAAAGAACCTCTATGTCCCCACCACCCTAGTTCAACTAGTATTGACTGGTGGCCTAACTCCCTCTCCAATATTATTTCGAAGCAAATCATGGACATCATAAAATTCATCTGCAAATATTTCAGTCTACTGACTGAAAGTTCCCAGTCTAAAAGATTGGAATGCAGTTTTATTTGTTTAAGATAAAATATGCCTGTTCAGGACCTTATAATGAGGTGCTGATAAGCGGTGACATCATCCCGATAGTTTGGCCTAAGGATTCATGAATGCCCAAATGCGTGGAGATGTGGCCTTCTTATTCCCAAATCCAAACTTGGATCTTGACATTTACAAGTGTAATAGAAAAAGTCCCACTTGTCAATGTCAGAGAAAAAGGATACAGATACGTTGAGGTCATTGAAAGGATGTCCCCATCAGTGTCCTATCATTTAGATCACTTGGGTAGGAGGCAGTGCTCCAGAAAATCAACACAGCCTAGAATGGCCAATGGACCATTTAGAAGGGCTCTTTTAAAGGGGCGTAACACCTTGTGTAAATTATGGACACACATTCTCATGGTACTTTGGCCCAGTCTCTTCTGACCTGACTGGCTCCTTCATTCACCCTGGCTTTTGGTAGTTCATCTTTGTATCCCACAGTTGGTGTAGATTTTATGATCCTAGGAGAGGCAAACTCTTTTTCTCTGTTTTGGGGGGAAAGCATGGTTAGGAAAAAAAAAAAGTGGTCTTTGGAATCACATAAAACTAGGTGTGAATCCTATCTCCCCTACTACCAGAGAGACGTCGATACTCTTTTAGCCATTTTCCTCAACAGTAAAATAGGTTGGTAATGGCTACTGAGTAAGGAAATTATGAGAACTAAGAGAATATGTGAACTACATGGTGTTTGCTATTAGTCCTTCCAGTCAGTTTAAGGTCTAACATACTCTCCTTGGAGTTAATGCAGTCTTAATGTCACTGGACTTGGTCAACAGGAATTCCATAAATTAACCTCTGTTTTGGACACTTCTTCCATCAGATCAGACTCCCTGAGTTGTCTGCTCTCAAAATGTTCTCTATATTTTAAAATTTCTAAATCCAAAGGTCTCTCAAAGTTCCCTGTTCCTCCACTCTTCTGCTCTAGGGTGCAGGAGTTCATCTTGGGCTACACATCAGAACGTTGGAAATTCTCATTTAATGGAAATGTCCTGCCTTTGAACTGCCCACCACCAGCATTAGCATTCTTAGAACTCCACATTTATATTGCATCATATCCTTTCTAACCCATTTTGAATTCTTAACTGAGTTGTAGTAATTTGGAGAGAATTTATTATTTTCCAATAATACCACAGGGCTCAGCGTCATTAGGATGAAAGAAAAGTGTTCGCAAGGGAGTTTGGAAACCCCAAAGGAAATATGCATTTGCTTCACAAATTTGCGTGTAGTTAGCTTTCCCAGTAAGTAGACCGAGCCCCTTCTCTGGGGCAGCTGAGGATCTATTTAGTCTGCGGCTTCGTTTTCCCATCTTCAAAGTGATAGATAATGGTGTCAGTGGTCAGTATCCACTGAATGGATTTTGGATAAATATTTATGTGATTTATTAATAATAGCAACCTAATAACTATACCACAGGGTCATGGGGATTGGAAAGTATTGTGGTTAAATATAAGAGTTTAAGGGCCAGGCAACCTGGGTTTGAAGTCCAGCTTCACTACTTAAAACTCACACAATGTTTGGCGAGTTACTTAAGCTTTTAAAACTTCACTTTCTTCATCTGTAAAATGGTAGTAACAATAGCCTCTACTTTGTAGGGCTGTTAGAGGATTGAATGAAGTAATTTCTGGTATCTAAGTGTTCTATAAAAATGTTTTTATGGTAGTTCTTAAAAAGTACTAATGGTGATTAAAGTATTGAAGTAAGTAGGTGCGAAAGTCCCAGGACAGGAGGTGCGTAATAAATGTGAGAAGTTGATAATTATTTTTCTCTTTTAACATTTCCTTCTTTATCAACTGAACAGCAAAGATGGAAATTAAATGACAGGGGCGCCTGGCAGTCTCAGTTGGTAGAGCATAAGACTCTTGATCTCGGGGTCCTGAGTTTGAGCTCCATGTTGGGTGTAGACTTTATGAAAAAAAAAAAAAATCAAATGGCAAAGCGGTTAAGGACCTGACTCTAGAGTTAGACTCTCAGGATTCAAATCCTAAATCTAGTTTACTAGCTGTGCAACCTTAAGCAAGTTACTTAGCTTTTCTGTGCTTCCCTCTCCTCATCTATAAAGTTAGGGTAATAATAGAACCTACCTCATCAAATTATTATGAGGATTAAATGAGTTGATATTAGTAAAGTTAATTATAGCCTCCACACACAGGGTTGTGCTCATGGTATTAAATAAAAGACAACGTGTTTGTTAATTTTTAATCCCAAATTCCAGGTGCATAAGTCCTTATTATGTAAAAACAGATGGTGGGTGATTGACACATTACCAGTTGGGTGAACCGTGGTTTAGTTATATTATAACAGCTGGAGTTTGAAAGGAAAGGAAAGAGAAACACGGAAGCCAAGTGTATACAGACTGACCCCAACCTACGGTTTTTCACCTTTGTGATAGTGCGAAAGCGACACACATCCAGTGGAAACTGTACTTGGCATTTTGGATTTGGGTCTTATCCTGGGTTACTGAGATGTAGAATGAGCCTCTCTGGATGCTGGGCAGCTGCAGCCTCAGTCAGCCATGCAACCACAACAACTGATACACCTACAAGTATTCAGTACCCATGAAATCATTCTGTTTTTCACCTTCAGTATAGTAGTCAATAAATTTTTATGACATATTCAACACTTTATTATAAATTAGGCTTGTGTTAAACTAAAAGGCAACCTATGGAATGGAAGAAGGTATTTGCAAATGGCATATCCAACACAGGCTTAGTATCCAAAATATATAAAGAACTGATACAACTCAAACACCCAAATGAAATAATCCAATTAAAAATGGGCAGAAGACATGGAATAGACATTTTTTTTTTCCAAAGAAGACATCCAGATGGCCAACACACACTTGAAAAGATGCTCAACATCCCTCATCATCAGGGAAATGCAAATCAAAACCACAATGAGATACCAACTTACATCTGTCAGAATGGTGAAAATCAACAACACAAGAAACAACAGGTGCTGGTGAGGATGTGGAGAAAGGGGAACCCTTTTGCACTTTTGGCAGGAATACAAACTGGTGTGGCCACTGTGGAAAACAGTATGGGGGTTCCTCAAATAGTTAAAAATAGAACTACATTATGACCTAGCAATCACGCTACTGGGTATTTACCCAAAGAATACAAAAATACTAATTCAGGGGACACCTGTGTGGCTCAGTTGTTAAGCGTCTGCCTTCAGCTCAGGTCATGATCTCAGGGTCCTGGGAACGAGCCCCATGTCAGACTCTCTGCTCAGCGGGGAGTCTGCTTCTCCCTCTCCCTCTCTCTTCTCTTTCTCTCTCTCTGTTCTCCCTCTCTCTCAAATCAATAAATAAAATCTTTTAAAAATGCTAATTCAGGGGCTCCTGGGTGGCTCAGTTGGTTGAGCATCTGCCTTTAGCTTAGGTCATGAGCCCAGGGTCCTGGGATTGAGTCCTGTGTTGGGCTCCCTGCTCAGCGGGGAGTCTGCTTTTCCCTCCACCCCTCCCCACTGCTTATGATTTTCTCTCTCTCCCACTCTCACTTTCAAATAAACAAATAAAATATTTTTAAAAACCCCCCACAAAAACAAAAATACTAATTCAAAGGGACACATTCACCCCAATGTTTATTTCAGCATTATCTACAATAGCCAAATTATGGAAACAGCCCAAATGTCCATTGACTGATGAATGGATAAAGAAAGGTGGTTTATGTATACAATGGAGTCTGACTCAGCCATCAGAAAGAACAAAATCTTGCCATCTGCAATGATACAGATGTAGCTAGAGTGTATTATGCTGAGTGAAATGAGCCAATCAGAGAAAGACAATTACCATATTATTTCACTCATATGTTGAATTTAAGAAACAAAACAAACAAGCAAAGGGAAAAAGAGAAAGTGAGGCAAAACAAGAAACAGACTTTTTTTTTAAAAAAAGATTTTATTTATTTATTTGACAGAGATCACAAGTAGGTAGAGAGGCAGGCAGAGAGAGCGGGAAGGAGGCTCCCCACTGAGCAGAGAGCCTGATGCGGGGCTCGATCCTAGGGATCATGACCAGAGCCAAAGGCTTAACCCACTGAGCCACCCAGGCACCCAACAAACAGACTCTTTTTTTTTTTTTTTTAAACAGGTTAACTTTGTGCCGGACTCTCCATTTAAAGATTTTATTTATTTATTTGTCAGGGAGAGAGAGCGAGCACAGGCAGACAGAGTCAGAGGGAGAAGCAGGCTCCCTGCAGAGCAAGGAGCCCGATGTGGGACTCGATCCTACGACGCTGGGATCATGACCTGAGCCGAAGGCAGCTGCTTAACCAACTGAGCCACCCAGGCGTCCCCAACAAACAGACTCTTAACTACAGAGAACTGACGGTTACCAGAGGGGAGGTGGGTGGGGATGGATGAAACAGGTGACGGGGATTAAGGAGTGCACTTGTGATGAGCACCAGGTGTTGTATGGAAGTGCAGAATTACTACATGGTACACCTGAAACTCATATTACACTGTATTTTAACTAACTGGAATTTAAAAACTTTAAAAAAATAAATTGGACTTGAGCTTGATGGTTTTGCCCAACTTCAAGCTAATGTAAGTGTTCTGAGCACGTTCAAGGTAGGCTAGGCCTACCTATGATGTTCATTAGGTTTATAGTGATGTAACGCCATCCTAAGTTGAAGAAGATCTGTGCAGTAATATTAATGAATATTGAGCACTTACTACATATATTATTGATTTATATACATGACATGCATTTTCTTGTTTCATTGTTACCACAGTCCTTTGAGGTAGCAGTTAGTTTATCCCTATGTTACAGATGAGAGAATTGAGGCTGAGAGACTGTGTAACTTGCCTAATGTCAGAGTAGAGCCGGGTTACCTCTGAGTCTGTCTCCATAGCCCCAGCATGCCACTGTCTTGCCCTGTGGCTTTCCCAGTGAAACAGGCAAAGTGGTGCCCTGCAGCTCATGGGTTAGGCTGTGGTTCTTCACAATTTGAGTCACTGACTCCTCTGAGATACAAATGGACTCTCAGAAAAACGTGCATACACCAGATTAAGTTTCCCTGGTCGAGGAAGGGATGTTGAAAGCACAGGGCCGGTATGCTACATTTAGAGTTCAAATAATCTGAAAAAGTTTTTCCTAAAATGTATTTGACTGTTTATAGAGCACAAAAATGAACATTTAATCAAAACATAGGCACTCCTGGATCTTGCTATTAATACAAAAATACATGTATTAATGAATAAATTTAGAGGAGCTTAAGACTGGCTCAGTGAAGAGTGCGGTTCTCTCTTCAGGCATACAATGCTGGACTTACAGCAGATTTCTCTGACAATTACATTCATAGTTAAGTCTCCGAAGTAGAGAGGCAACAGATATGGACGTGTGTCAGTGTGTGTTTTCTTGAGGAAGTCATAGAACAACTACACTTTGCACAGTACCTAGAAGACTTGCTTTCACCAGAGTCCTCAGCCTTCCAGAGCTTTCCCAACAGAGAGTTTCATACCGAGACTTCATTTGCTTAGGATCCAACTCTTCCACACAGAAGGCACAGGTTGCTTCAGTTTTATCTGAAACATCTACTGTTTTGGTCGCCCTCTGTACATTTACTCTTCTTCTGGGTCAGAGCACCTTGACTTTCCTTTGGTGAACCAATTCTTCCATGACTTGATCCATATGGATTGTGGACTAGATGGGCCTCCTTTCTTTCTCTAGAGGTGGAACATATGGCCTGGGCCTGACTGATCAGGATTGGGCCCTGATCCAAACTGATTCAGTTAGCGTGAATCCAGGGACCATAAGGGGGTATTAGGAAAAGGTGCTCTTGTCTGTGCTAGAATACCACGTGAGAGGATGAGAGCCCAGAGAGCCTCTGAGTAGCCGATGAAAAGGAAGTCAACACAAATAAAAGCTTTTTTTTTTTTTTTAAGATTTTTTTTTTTTTAATTTATTTGACAGAGGGAGATAACAAGTAGACAGAGAGGCAGGCAGAGAGAGAGAGAGAGGGAAGCAGGCCCTCTGCTGAGCAGAGAGCCCGATGCGGGACTCGATCCCAGGACCCTGAGATCATGACCTGAGCTGAAGGCAGCGGCTTAACCCACTGAGCCACCCAGGCGCCCAATAAAAGCTTTTTTAAAAAATTTGTTTATTAGAGAGAGAGAGTGTGTACTCATGAATGGGGGGAGGGGCAAAGGGAGAGGGAGAAGCAGGGAGCCAGACGTGGGGCTCGATCCTAGGACCCCAGGATCATGACTTGAGCCAAAGGAAGACACTTAACCCACTGAGCTACCCAGGTACCCCAATAAATAAAATCTTTTTCAAAAATTATATTTTTTGAAGATTTTATTTATTTATTTGATAGAGACATAGAAAGAGAGGGACTACAAATGTGGAGGGAGTGGGAGAGAGAGAAGCAGGCTTCCTACTGATCAGGGAGCTGATGTGGGGCTCAATCCCAGGACCCTGGGATCATGACCTGAGCTGAAGGCAGATGCTTAATGACTGAGCCACCCAGGTACTCCCAAATTTCTTTTTTTAATCCTAAAAAATCTACTTACTTTTTAAAATATAGTAATCTTGGGGCACCTGGATAGCTCAGTCATTTAAGTGTCCAACTCTTGATTTGGCTCAGGTCATGATCTCAGAGTCATGAGATCTAGCCCCATATGGGGCTCGGTGCTGGGCATGAAGCCTGCTTAAGATTCTCTCTCTCTCTACCCTGCCTCCTGCTTTCTCTCTCTTTCTCTCTCTCTAAAATAAACATCTTTAAAAAAATATAGTAATCTTTTTTTCCAATGGGTCTCTGGATTTTTTTAAAAGCAGGCTCTGTACCCAACTTGGAGCTTAAGCTCCCAACCCTGAGATTAAGAGTCACATGCTCTACCAACTGAACCAGCCAGGTGCCCCCAAAATATAGTAAGTCTTAGTGATTTTTGAGAATTTCTAGAGACCTCCACAGATCCCTAATGATTAATTGCCATTGTTGCATATATTGCCTTCCCATAAGCATCTATAACAGGCAAGGACAGAAGACGCTGCATAGAACTTGGATTCTGGGATTATGTACCACTGCCTGGGACATAGGATTCTGAAAATTAATGTTTTGGCAAAATTGTTGTTTATTACATGATGCAGACTTCAGAATCCTTAAAAAGTAGAAAAAACCTTGAGTGCTAAATCCCTAGTGCGACGGATTAACTATGTTGTCTTACTGTATTGTGTTAATTTGCCCAAACTACAGTTTATTTCATTTTCCTTCCATTTCATTGAGTCAGATTTTTTTCTTTAAAAGCCTTCATATCTAATATCCATGTTCCTGAGTGAACTTTGGTTCCAAATACATTTGGTAGCCACTAAAGCAAATTGAAAATATTGGAAACATTCCAGCTCCCTGTTTACTTTTAAAACGAACATTTAATATTTCCCTCAAGTCCCCAATTTATTGACCTTTACATTTTACATTTTTGTGTACTTACTGAAACAGGAAAAGTGGAGACATTTAAATGGGCTTCAGTTTAAGAGAAGCTGGTATTTGAGGAGCAAGATTTATGAAAAGACTATTTGAGGGAGTGATTATGCATATTTAAAAAAATTCACTTTAAACAATACATCCTCTACATTTCATATTAATAGTCATCCTACCAAGGAAGCTGTTGGACTTAATGTATAAAATTTTACTTAGAATTTTAGAATTTCAGAGCAGGAAGAATACTTGAAGATAATTTCACATTTGTGTAGGCCAAGGAAAGAGAGGAGTTAATTTGCCCAGTCAGTGGTTGGTTGTTTCGTAGCAGTTGGGAATTTGTTGCCTATAGACCCAGCTTGTTGCCTGTCCCCTCCCCCCTTTCTTTCTCCTCCCCTCCTCCTCCTCCTCCTTCTTCATCTTTGTCTTCTTCTTTAAAATATTTTATTTATTTATTTGAGAAAAAGAGAGAGAGAGTGGGTATGAGCAGGGGTTGGAGGTGGCAGGAGAGGCAGAAGGAAAAACAGACTTCCTTGCTGGGCAGGGGACCCGATGTGGGGCTCCATCCCAGGACCCATGAGATCATGACCTGAGCTGAAGTCAGCTACTTAACTGACTGAGACACCCAAGTGCCCAAACCACCTTCTTTTTAAAAAAGGTTCTTCAGGGGGCGCCTGGCTGGCTCAGTCAGTGGAGCATGCGACTCTTGATCTTAGGGTTGTGAGTTCAAACCCCATACTGGATGTAGAAATCACTTAAAAATAAAACCTTATTTAAAAAAAGAGGTTTTTCAGGAACTAACTCAAAAAGAAGGTGCTTTTTTGTGTGTGTGATTTTTTTTTTTAATGATGTATTTGAGAGAGAGAGTGAAGGGAGGAGCAGAGGGAGGGAATCTTCAAGCCGACTCCCCACTGACTGCAGAACCCAGTCTGGGTCTTAATCCAACGACTCATGAGATCATGATCTGAGCTGAAACCATGATTCAGATGCTTAATTGACTGAGCCACCTAGGTGCCCCTATGATTATTTTAAATAGTAATCTCTACACCCAAAACCAAAGTTCTTTAGAAGAAGGAAAATGATGTAGGTTAGAAACTCAGGTCTACATAAAGAAAGAAAGAACATTAGAGAAGGAATAAAGGTAAAGTAAATCCTTTATTTTCTTTTTCTTAATTGATTTATTGGATAATGATTGTTCAGAATAATAAGTAGAAACAATGCATATGGAGAGTATAGTTTATAGAGAAGTAAAATGAATGCCAGTAATGTTCTATGGAATGGGAGGGAGGGATTGGGAATACTCTGTTATAATGCTCCCATTACCCATGCAGGAGGATAGTGTCATTTGGAAGTGGACTTGGATTAGGTGTAAATAGATTTGATAAAGTCTATGGCAAACATTAAAAAAAAAGTTTAAAAAACATATATAATTGATATGCTAAGAAACTGGAGAAAATGGAATCAAATAAGATGCTCAAATAAAACCACGAAAGACAGAAAAAGAGCAGAAAACAAAACAAAAAGAAACACAGAACGGGGTAATTAATAGAAAACAGTAACAAATATGGCAAATAAAACCTTATATCAGTAATCACTTTGAATGTCAGTGGTCTAAATAGACCAATTAAAAAACAGATAGTCTGGGGGCACGTGGGCGGCTCAGTCGGTTAAGCCTCTGCCTTCCGCTTAGGTCATGATCTCTGTCCTGGGAGCCCCACATCAGGCTTCCTGCTCAGCAGGGTGTCCTCTTCTCCCTCTTCTTCTGCCCCTTTTCTCTGATTTCTCTCTCTCTCTCAAATAAATAAGTACGTAAGTAAATCTTAAAAAAAAAAAAAAAGGTAGTCTGAGTGGACTAAAAAAAAAAAAAATCTATGGCCCAACTATATGTTGTCTACAAGAAACCCACTTTCAATATAAAGTGGATAGGTGAAAAGATAGATTAAAAATACAGACAGATTTTAAAAAATAAAGACAGATTTAAAAAGATGGAAAAAGTTATATCATGCTAACCCTAATCAAAAGAAAGCTAAAATAGTAGTATTAATTTTAGACAAGCAGATTTCAGAAAAGGAAAATTAATAGGTATAATGTGAGACATTTTAATGATAAAGGATCAATTTACCAAGAAGACATAACTCCTTAATGTACATGTTTCCAACAAAATATGTGCAACAATACTGTTAGAGCTGCAAGGAGAAACAAATGAGTCCACTATTACACCTGGAGACTTCAACACCTGTCTATCAGTAATTGGCAAAAAATCAGTCAGGATTTAGTTGAAATGAACAGCTTCCTCAGTCAACATGATATAATTGACATATATAGACTATTTTATCTAACCACAGGAGAATACACTTTTTTCTCAAGGTCACACAGAACAATTACTATGATACACATCCTGGGCCATAGAAACACCTTAACGCATAAAAAACACTCAGACATCATACAGTGTCTGTGCTTGGTCCACAAAGGAAGTGACTAGAAATCGGTAACAGAAAGATAGTTGGGAAATCCTGAAATGCTTGGAGGTTAAACGATAACACAATAACACAATAACACATGGGTCGAAGAAGAAGACTTACAAGAAATTAAGAAATATTTTGAACTAAATGAAACAGAAAATATAATATTTTGAAATTGGTGGTATGCAGTAGAAACACTGCGTAGAGGAAGATGTATAGCATTGAATGCATATGTTAGAAAAGCAAAATAATCTAGAATCAATAATCTAAAGCTTCTATTTTAGGAAACTAAGAAAAAAGGGACAAATTAAATAAAAGTAAGCAGAAGAAGGGAAATAAAATTAGAGCAAAAATCAGTGAAATTGAAAATTGGAAATGAATGAAAGAAAAAAATAGTTCTTAAAAAGATTGATGGGGGAGGGGGGTGGGGAGAAGAGGGTGGGGTTATGGACATTGGGGAGGGTAGGTGCTATGATGGGTGCTGTGAAGTGTGTAAACCTGGTGATTCACAGACCTGTACCCCTGGGGATAAAAAATATATGTTTATTAAAAAAAATAAAAAATTATAAAAAATTAAAAAAAAGATTGATAAAAATTGATAAACTTCTAGCCAAGCTAACGAAGAGAAAGAGAGAAGACAAAATTACTAGTATCAGAAATGGTGGGGCGCCTGGGTGGCTCAGTGGGTTAAAGCCTCTGCCTTCGGCTCAAGTCATGATCTCAGGGTCCTGGGATCGAGCCCCACATTGGTCTCTCTGCTCAGCAGGGAGCCTGCTCCCCCCTCCCCCCTCCGCCTGCCTCTCTGCCTACTTGTGATTTCTCTCTCTGTCAAATAAATAAATCAAATCTTTAAAAAAAAAAGAAAAAGAAATGGAAGAGGGACATGACTACTGATCCATCCCATTAAAAAGAGAATGAAGGGAGGGGCATCTGGGTGGCTCAGTTGGTTAAGCGTCCAACTCTTGCTTTTGGCTTAGGTCATGATCTCAGGGTGGTGAGATTGAGCCCTGCCTTGGACTTGATGCTCAGTGTGGAATCTGTTTGAGATTCTTTCTCCCTGTCCTTTTGTCCCTACCCCCTTCTCTCTTTCTCTCTCTCTCTAAAATAAATAAATAGGGTGCCTGGGTAGCTCAGTTGGTTAAGCAACTGCCTTCAGCTCAGGTCATGATCCTGGAGTCCCAGGGCTGAGTCCCATATCAGGCTCCAGCAGGTAGTCTGCTTCTCCCTCTGATCTTCTCCCCTCTCATGCTCTCTTTTTCATTCTCTCTCTCATGTAAATAAATAAACGCTTTTAAAAAATAAATATTTTTATTTATTTATTGTTTAAAATTTTAAAGATTTTATTTATTTATATGACAGAGAAAGAGTGAGAGAGTACAAGTAGGGGGAGCAGCAGAGGGAGAGGGAGAAGAAGGCTCCCTGCTGAGAGGAAGCACGATTGGTGGGGTCTGTGTCCCAGGACCCTGGGATCATGCCCTGGGCGGAAGGCAGACACTTAACTGACTGAGCCACCCAGGTGCCCCATAAGTCTTTTTTTAAAAAGGAAAAATAAAGGAACGTTTTCAGTAATTCTATGTTTACAGATTTGATAATCTAGATGAAATGGACTATATCCTCAAATCTATCAAAATTCATACAAGAAGAAAGAGATAATCTGATTTTGCCTTTGTCTATGAAAGAAATTCAATCAATGATTCATAACCTTCCAAAACAAAGCACCAGATGGATTCACTGGTGAATTTTCCCAAACATTTAAGAAAGAAATGATGTCAATTTCTTTGAGACAATAGAGGTAGAGGGAGCACTTCCTAACTTACTCTATGAGGCAAGACCAGACAGACTTAAGGGAAAATTACAGATTGATATCTCTCATGAACATTGAGGTAAAAATTCTCAACAAAATATTAACAAATCAAATCTGACAACATGTAAAACGAAGTACACACCACATTCATGTGCGATTTATTCCATATGAAAAATAATCTGAGGGGCACCTGGGTGGCTCAATCGTTAAGCATCTGCCTTCAGCTCGGGTCATGATCCCAGGGTCCTGGGATCAAGCCCCGCCTTGGGCTCCATGCTTGGTGGGAAGCCTGCGTCTCCCTCTCCCACTCCCCCTGCTTGTGTTTCCTCTCTTGCTGTGTCTTTTTCTAACAAATATATAAATAAAATCTTTTTTAAAAAGTGAAAAACCATCTGATCATATCAGTAGATGTAGAGAAAGCATTTGACAAAATAGTACATGGAGAATGATTTTTGTATATATCTACTTGTAAATATCTATTTTTGTACATCTGTCTAAAGTCTGTACAGCAAAATTCTGACAGATGAGTTTTATTTTCTTTTTGCTTCTCTGAATTTTCTAAGTTTTCTGTAAAATTTTCTAGAAAAGAGCACTAACCATGACTTTAAAAACCTTTATTGGTGGGGCACCTCAGTAGCTCTATGGGGTAAGCTGCCAACTCTGGACTTTAGTTCATGTCCTAATCTCAGGGTTGTGAAATCGAGCCCCATGTCTGAGCTCTGCATGCAGTGGGGAAACTGCTTAAGATTCTCTCTCTCTCCGGGGTGCCTGGGTGGCTCAGTGGGTTAAGCCTCTGCCTTTGGCTCAGGTCATGATCTCAGGGTCCTGGGATAGAGCCCCGCATGGGTTGCGGGGGGGGGTCCTTGCTCAGCAGGGAGCCTGCTTTTCCCTCTCCCTGCCTGCTTCTCTGTCTACTTGTGATTTCTCTCTCTGTCAAATACATAAATAAAATCTTAAAAAAAAAATTCTCTCTCTCCCACTCCCATCCTGCTCTCTCTTACTCTGAAAACAAAACAGAAACAAAATCTTTTATTGATTTGGCAAGAATCCACTACTAGAAACATTTGTTAAAAGAATGCTACTAAAGGGAATAAGGTCACAAGTCTTTTAGTGCCCTGCTGATGGGGGTGAAATTGGGAACTGGAATGAGCTTCCTCTGGTAGAGTACTCAAGTGGCCAGATTTGGCATTTCCAAACTGTAGGCAAAATGCAGACAACAGAGCCGCACAGAAACCTGTCCCCATCTCTTCCCCACAGTCTCATCTTATATGAACCCTGGTAATTGCTGTCATCGATGGAGAGAGATCAGTTTCTTTTTGAGGTCCATCCTTAACGTCAACCGAAACAAGTGAACCTGTCAGTCATACACACAGACATCCACACGCACACTTGACTACAATGCTGAAGATTCAAATACAGGTGTTTGTAGTATTGACTCTTTTTTCCTCCCCAGATGGGGCTATATGGTTTTGTTTGCCCCCCAGATGGGGCTGTATGGTTTTGTTAAAGCCTAAACCAACTTTATTTTCATTGAAATGTCTGTCAGCTCCCCTGTCTGGTCTCTGGAAAGAGGTTTTCCAATTCGGAAATTTGACTTCAGGTAGACTTGCCATCATATTCATACACAGCCATGCATCTTACTTCCTCAGATTATTTCCTTTTAGTTAGTTGCCCATCAGGAATATTCTTCTTATTATTTTGAGAGAGTGAGAGTACGAGAGTGAGCTGGACTAGGGGTGGGGTGGGGCTGGGGTAGGGGAAGGGGAGAGGGACAGGGAGAGAGAGAATCTCTGCACAGTGCAGAGCCCAACGCTGCACCCCATCTCGTGGCCCTGAGATCATGACCTGAGCTAAAATCAAGAGTCAAACGCTTTGGGTGCCTGGGTGGCTCAGTTGGCTAAGCATCTGACTTTCGCTCAGGTCACGATCCCAGGGTCCTGAGATGGAGTCTTTGGTCAGGCTCCCTGCTCAGTGGGGAGTCTGCTTCTCCCTCTCCCTCTGCCTCTTCCCTCTGCTCATGCTCTCTCTGGCTCATGGTCTCTCTCCCTCAAATAAATAAAATCTTAAAAAAAAAAAAAAAGAGGGTAGCCTGGTTGGCTCAGTGGGTTAAAGCCTCTGCCTTCGGCTCAGGTCTTGATCATAGGGTCCTGGGATAGAGCCCTGCATTGGACTCTCTGCTCAACAGGGAGCCTGCTTCCCTTCCTCTCTCTCTGCCTACACATGATCTCTGTCAAAAAAATAAATAAAGTCTTAAAAAAAAAAAAGACTCAGTTGCTTACCAACGGAACGACCCAGGCACCCCATCCATCAGGAGAATTGTAAGCACAGACTTACCGTGGATCTCCACCTCTGACCCTAGGAAATCACCTTCATTTCCATTGTTTCTTACTTCTAGGGTCTGTGGCAAATTGGCAGTGCCAAAAGATTGGCATTTGGAGTTAGCTCTATCTAGATTTAAATCCCTGCCCCAATATGTACCAGCTGGATGAACTTTGGCAAGTCATTCTCTGAGTGACTCCCTTCATCTAATAAATGTGGGTAATCCCGGCTTACGGAATTGTCATGACGATTAAAGCAGAAGTCCTCTGTGTAATGCCTGGCACGGAGCAGGCAACCAACAACTGGGGGCTGGATGCTCAGAGCCAT
Organism: Mustela erminea; assembly: GCF_009829155.1. Classification (NCBI taxonomy): domain Eukaryota; kingdom Metazoa; phylum Chordata; class Mammalia; order Carnivora; family Mustelidae; genus Mustela; species Mustela erminea. The sequence continues at coordinate 13,055,906 of NC_045624.1, read as the reverse complement.
TCTTCTGACCCGCCTCCTTCCCGTTATCAGAGTTGATTCTAGAGGTTTTCCAGATAGGACTATCCTTGCCCAGCTCCAGAATCTTGCTTTTAGTCCACAGTTCCTGCTGCTTCTGTGGGTACTTGACCTCTCTCATTTTGTGGACATTTTGGGTCCCGTTACCTTGATTCTACATTCTGTCCTTGTGATTCTAGTTCTGGGTGGTGACTCACCCTCTCTACCTCTCCCACTTGACACAGGTTAGAGCCCCACCTGTCAGTCGCTCCACAGTTGGCCTTGTAAACTTGGCAAAACCATTTAAAGTCCTGACCACATCTGTGCTTCTTTATAGCACATGCCTGTGGGATCAAAACATAATGATCCAGATGAGGGAGGTCATGGCTTTTTGCTTGCACATGTCAAACAAAGATGGAAAATTAAAAGCAAGGAGCAGAGAACCCTGGAAAAACCATGACTTTTTTTTTCTCCTGAAAAGAATTTTTACTGTCAAAAAGAGTAAGGCGAAAATATACAGTTCGAAGCCCTTAGAGGCAGAATTATCTCTAAGGAGAACACTTTTAATTTTGGATGTCAGTGATTCTTTCATAGATTTTGTGCTTTTGAATGAATTTGTTCAGTTGGAACCCAGGGAAGCCTGGTTGCATGGGGAATTAATCATACACATCAAAGTTTGAGCATGAATAACTTTATTATCTTAATACAGCTATTGTTTTTAGACAAGTAGTACACGTTCATTATATAAAATCTAGAAAATATAAAACCCTTTATTAATATTTTAAAAAAGATTTTATGTATTTATTTGAAAGAGAGAGTAGAGAAAGAGGGAGAGTGAGAGAGAGAGGGGTGTGGGGAGGGGCATAGGAAGAGGGAGAAGCAGATTCCCCACTGAGCAGGGAGCCCGACCTAGCGCTGGACAGCAGGGTTCAGTCCCAGGACCCTGGGATCATGACCTTAGGAAAAGGCAGACGCTTAAACAACTGAGCCACCCAGGTGCTCCAGAAATACAAAACCCTTTAAAGAGAAAGTAGTCCAGAAATAATCCTAACATTTTGGTGTATTTCCTTGTTATTGATTTTTCTTTATGAAATTTGGATCATAGTTCATCCACAGTTTTAGATCCTTTATATACTTTTGCACCTATTGGCATTTCTTTTTTTTTTTTTTTTAAGATTTTTAATTTATTTACCCGACAGAGAGAGAGGGAGAGACCCCAAGTAGGCAGAGAGAGAGGGGGAAGCATGCTCCCCCCCTGAGCAGAGAGCCCAACGCGGGGCTCAATCCCAGGACCCTGGGACCATGACCCGAGCTGAAGGTAGAGGCCCAACCCACTGAGCCATCCAGGCGCCCCATGCACCTATTGGCATTTCTCGAGTGTTTTTCTACATCCTTAAATACTCCTTTATTTTTTTTTAAGTTTTATTTAAATAACTTCTGTATTCCATGTGGGGCTCAAACTCATGACCCCAAGATCAAGAGTCACATGCTCTTCCAATGGAGCCTGCCGGGTATCTCCTTAAATAGTCCTTTAAAAATGCTATTTTTTTAAATATAATTTTTTATTTTTTATTAACATATAGTATTATTAGCCCCAGGGGTACAGGTCTGTGAATCACCAGGTTTACACACTTCATGGCACTCACCATAGCACACGCCTTCCCCAATGTCCATAATCCCACTAAAATGCCATTTTTAATGGCTTCTTATCGTTCCACTGAATGACTGTACCATGATTTATTCATCTAACCCCTGTTGTTGGACATTTGTGAATCCTATTACAAATAGTACTTCAGTGTAAATATTTGAACCTTCATTTTTGAGTACTTATTCAATTATACCCTTAAAATCAGTTCTTTTTGAGCATTTTGCATTTCCCAGGTCCCCCGGCTCTTTGTGGAGCTCCGCTGTCCATGCCGCATGGCCGGGGTCAGCTGCAATGGGCTAAATGACCACAGAGGCCTTGGGTGCATGAGTCTCGCTTGGTAGGAACTATTTTTATTCCCTTCTAGAAGAGGGCTCCTCCCAGTGAGTTTAGCTGCTCAGCACACAGGAAATGGTCAACTTGACAAAGTCTTGCTGGCTTGTTCTGAATGGTGGGCTTTCTGCAGCTCCTCTGGGCTGTGGGAGCTCCCTGAAGGGAGGTGTCCTGGCCAAGCCTCCAAGCAAAGACCTTTATTGGCAAGTAATCCCCTTTCCGAAGTGGGGCGATTGCAAGGCCCCACTTGCAGGGGGTGGAGGAATGAAATTCGTACCCTTGAGGCTCTCCCTTTGGGATGACTGGTCCTTGACGTCAAGGCTGGAGTTGGTGGTTGGCTGGGTAAGCCCTGGCCTTGCTATGATGAGCCTGTGTGTGTGTGTGTGTGTGTGTGTGTGTGAGGGGGATAGGTAAATAAGCTTTGCCACCCCTGGTAGCAAATTCTCTGGTGCCTTCCAAAGACTATCCACTTTTTTCTCTTTCATGAGAGGACTTCTCTTTGTATGAGTCTCCCAGGTGCCTAACAAAATACCATACACAGGGCGGGGGTTGGAGGAGGGTTAGACAACAAAACTTCCTCACAGCTCTGGAGGCTGGAAGTCCCAGATCAATGTGCTGGACAGTTAGGTTCCTCAGAAGGGCTCTCTTCCTGATTTATAGAGGGCTGTCTTGGTTCTCAAATGGCCTTTCTTTTGTGGCCAAGAGAAAAGAAAGATGGAGGGCAGGGTGGGGGGAAGGGGAGACAGAAACCTTTTTTTTTTTTTAAGATTAAAAAAAAATTATTTGACAGAGATCACAAGTAGGCAGAGAGGCAGGCAGAGAGGGAGGGGGAAGCAGGCTCCCTGCTGAGCCGAGAGCCTGATGCAGGGATCTATCCCAGGACCCCAGAATCATGACCCAAGCCAAAGGCAGAGGCCTTAACCCACTGAGCCACCCAGGTGCCCCTTCTTTTTTCTTCTTCTTCTTTTTTTTAATGAGGCCACCAGTCCTATGGGATTAGGGTGTCATCCTTATAACTTTATTTAAACTCTAACCTCCTAAAGATCCTATCTAAAAAGACAGTCACCTTGAGGGCTGGGACTTCAACTTACGAATTTTGGGGGTCTGCAGACATTCAGTCCGTAACACTCTTACCCACTGCTCTGTTGTTTTCTTATAAGATTTATCATCTTCTATAATACTCCTTTCTTTCCTCTTTCCTTCTTCCTTCCTTCCTTTCTTTCTTTCTTTCTTTCTTTCTTTCTTTCTTTCTTTCTTTCTTTCTTTCTTTCTTCCTTTCTTTCTTTCTTTCTTTCTTTTCTCTCTTTGATTATTACTTGTCTCCCACTACTAGAATGTGAGCTCTATGAGGTCAGGTGTCTTTGTTTTTCGCTGGTGTCTGCAAGAACCTAGAAGAGTGCTCACACATGAAATGTGAGCGAAGAAGTGACTGGGTCAGCCACCATGGCTATCAAGGTGGGAGAAGAGAGAGAATGAGGGCTAGAACTGCTGGTAATACACGGGAAATCCCAGGAAGTCGCAACATCTAGGAAGGGAAATTGGGACCTAACCTGTCTCGGGACTACTAATGCGTTGTCCAGCAGCACGCGGATCATTTCACTTGATTAAGTATGATGAGGTGGAGACATTCCACTTTGTGGTGCAAACTTGGGTCCCTTTGAGTTGCTGTGGAGTTTATGATGTTGTAATCTGCTTGGGCTGCCATAACAAAATGACATCAACTAGGTGGCCTAAACAATAGAAATTTAATTTCTCACAATTCTCTAGGCTGGAAGTCCCAGATCATTGTGCTAGAATGATGGAGTTCTTACGAGAGCGCGCTTCCTGGCTTACAGGTGGCCACCTTCTCTCTGTGTCCTTGTGTGGCAGAGGGAGGAAAGCAAGCTTTTTGAGCTCTAATCCCATCATGGGACAATGCCCTTATGCCCTTGTCTAAACCTAATTACCTCCCAAAGGCCCAGCTCCAAATACTATCACACTGGAGGTTAGGACTTCGAGTTGCTATCCACATAGACTGTGAGTCCTCAGCCCTGGAGACTAATGCCTGGAAAATAATCAGGTTATCACATTAGCTAAATGCCATCACAGTGCACGCAGACTGGTCAGAGCCAGGGAGGCTGTTATATGCTCATCATATTTCCAGATTTTGTGGAATTGTAGTCTCTAAGAGGTCGAATTTCATACAAATCATATGTGCCGTGATTAGATTGAATTCCTTATTCTTTTCATTTATTAAAAATTCTTGCGCCTTCTGGGGAACAAGTGCAGGGTCTGAAAAGTGAATATCATACTGTTTATTTTTTTACCTTTTAAAAATTATTTATATATTTATTTAAATTAAATTAATTAACATGGGTGTATTATTAGTGAGTTCAGTGATTCAGTGAATTCGGTCTTCTATAACACCCAGTGCTGATTACATCATATGCCCTCCTTAATGCCCTCGCCCAGTTCTCCCATCCCCCGTCCCCAGCAACCCTCAGTTTGGTATCACACTGTTTTTAAAATACTGTGGCTTTAAAAAATAGTTTAATACTTACGAGAGAGAAATTATCAGATAAAAATATCTTAGCTATTCCCACTACTAGTTTTTTGCAGATGCGCTTTAGAATTATTTTCCAAGCTCCAATAGAACCTACTGTGTCAATCTAAGAATGATTTTGTAAAGCACTGACATTTTTATAGTATTGAGTTGTTTCATTCAGGAATATGGTGGGTTTCTGCATCTTTTCCGGTCATCTGTGTCTCTTGATGAATTTAGTCGTTTTCTTAGTATAAAGCCTGTACTTTCTTTGTAACTGTTATTCTTATGTATATTATAGGGTTTTTTTGTTGTTGTTGCTGTTGTAGGGATAGTTTTCCAGTGTATTTTCTGACAATTAATTCTATTATGTTGGAATGTATTGATTCTCGAGTACTTTTAGTTTATTCTTTTGAGTTTTCAGTCCTACTATCCACATGTAATATTCGTTTTGTATTTCCCTTTGCAGTTGTTGTGACTTTTAATTTCTGTTGCCTGCTCTACTCTTGACCCCCCAAAATATTAAACAGTGATGGTAGAGAGAGCACATGTGTTTTGGTCCCAACTTGATGAGAATATCTGCTGTGTGCTGGTCTGTCCTGGCCTATATGCCCTCAGATTTGTTCCTTGACTTTCTCTGCTCCCTTCTATTGCAGGGGACTAAAATTTGCAGGCTGCGCATTCCAAGGCCCCAGTGTCAGCTGATGTCCATCTGGGTTCAGCCCATAGGAGATTCATGGCTCCAGCTCTGGCCATACAGATGTCTCTATAGTTTCAGCCTCCGTTGGGTGAACCTGGGACCCAGGCTCAGGAAATACCCTTTGTTCTTTTTACTCTTCCAGCGAGGCTGCCCTCAGTCTCAGCAAGAGGGACCCTGCCCTAGATCCCCTGTCTTACAGGCCCGCATATCATAAACACACAAATAATGGTCTTGGGTACTCCCGGTTGCCCCTGGGTCTTGGGATCCTGCATCAGTCAGCACAGCCTGGCTTGTAAGCCTCATCACATGCTCTCTTGGCTTATGCAGTACAGGCCCCAAGGAAATGCCTTTCTGAACCTCTTGCCCTGTGTCCTCAGAAGAAAAGACAACTGCATCTAAATTCCTGTAAGTTCCGTGGGCTGTAATGCAGCTGATGTTGGAGTTACACACTGCTTAGAGGCCTGGAAAGGGTCTGAGGATGGAGGCACTTTGATCAAAGAAAAGATGAAACAGTGAACTTGTCAAACCCTTCCTCCCAGATAGCATGCATGCAATAGATTTTTGAACACGGAAGTGTCACTTCCCAGCCATGATGGGCATCCATTTTCTCACTTCCCTTTGTGTTCCAATTCATGTTCTGGAGTTACACATGAATTAGATATTTTGAACAGTGGCGCACAGTGACGGAGGCGCGTTTTACAACATCATGCTCTTGTGATTCATACCGCTCTTAAACTTAGTGCATTTCTAGACCTAACCTCGATTTTGGTCTAAAATCCAGAAACATTCTTGATAACACATACAGAAGGTAGTTTGAATTTGTTACTAGAGACATGGCCTCAACTGAGCCAATAGTCGCGAAGTTCTTTGGAGAGACTCAAAGATTATTTGTATGTCTTGAATATATCCATAGACAAAACACATTTAATTTGACTTTATAGCCTCTTAAGACATGCAATGGAAATGCTGACTAAAGACATTAAATTTAATTTAGAAAGGATGTAAGATGTACTAAGAAAGCTGAAGGAAATAATAGAAAGTCCTCAAATACAGAGCAAAATGTGATCTTTCATGGAAATAAAATTAATCTCAATTTGTGCTATCTATAATTTTTTGATATGAATTATTGCTTACTGTTAATAATATAAACAAAAGTATATCTAAGTTTGGTGATTTCTCAGTTAGATGGGTTAAAAATACTTGTTTTTTTTAGAGGTTTATATTATGTTTTTTTAATTTTTTATTTTTTATAAACATATATTTTTATCCCCAGGTGTACAGGTCTGTGAATCGCCAGGTTTACATGCTTCACAGCACTCACCAAAGCACATAACCTCCCCAATGTCCATAACCCCACCCCCAGAGGTTTATATTATGTTTAAAATCCAAAATGCTGAGTGTGAAATGACAAGTGAGATGCTTTTGTTTGGTAAGCACAGTATTTGTGTGTGTGTGTGTGTGTGTAATTTAAGGGATTAAAAATACTTTTAAGTCATAAAGAAAATGGTTTTCTAAGTAGAAATAACCTGCATATGAGACCAAAAGTGATATTCTTATAAAATATAAGGAAATAGAATAAGGAAAGCAAATGTTTTCTGACTTTCAGGAAGAGGGTTCAGGTACAAATAATCCCCAAATAATGCTGGTAGTAACTCTTTTCCAACCATTATCGATCAAGGTATGGTCTTGACTGTAGAGAGGTTTGAACAAATTAAGCAATGTACTATGATTTCTGGTAGTTTTCTTGCTAGCACAGGAATATTTGAAAGAACTGAATGCATATTGTAGGGATCTAGATATCACTTTGATAGTGAAAATCATATGTGTGATAATGACTTATACGATAAAAGTAATATAGTATTTTTTACATTAATAATAACTGTCTTATATGGTTGTTACAGTGCTTGAATGTAATATGTAAAAGTCCGAGTATTAAGTATCGCTTTAAGAATTTTATTGACATTTCCAAAAAAGTGTTACTGCTTCAGCAGAGGGAGTTTCCTTTAAATTGAAATTAATTAAAAAAAAAAACTATTGGGGCATCTTTGTGTCTCAGTGGGTTAAAACACTGACTCTTGATTTCAGTTCAGGTCATGATCTCAGGGTTGTGAGATTGAGCCCCACTCACTCTCTCTCCCTCTTCCTCGGCCCTTACCCAGCTCTCTCTTTCTCTCTCAAAACAAAGAAAAAGAAACCAGTTGGCATTACCATTGACAGAACATATCATATGTGAAAATCTTGACTATAACAATAGAGTGATTTTTCTGAAATAAAAGTCAAGAAAAGTTAAGTCTTATGAATATGTATTATAAGTTATGAATTATGAATGCCTTTATTACTTGCCTGTATATTGCTGGCCCATCAGTACATGAGCAAGCATAATTAATTTGGTTGCCTTTGATATTTTGCCAAATCTTATTCATACCTAAATATAACTTTACAGATACTTACAAATTTGTCATCCTAAAGGTGTTTGTAAGGTAGAAGGTTCGAGTATTTTTGTTTAACAATTTGTCATTTGACTTACACCTGTAAGCAGATAGTGGGATGCGGGCCTCCATTTGTATGTTTGCCCAGGACTGTCTGTCAGGGCCAAGCCTGCTTTCAGCCTAACGGTGATAGTGGCTATCTGCTATCACCTTCCTTTGTTTGCTAGGTTTCTTGGTTCTTCCATCACTCTTTCATTTTGCGCAGATAAGTAGGTACAGATATGTCTTCTTATGTCCTCTTCTTTTTAAAAATTTTTGAAGATTTAATTTATTTTTTATTATTTTTTTGGTGGGGGAGGGGCAGGCGAAGAGGAAGAGAGAATCTTAAGCAAGCTCCATGCCCAGTGTGGAGCCTGGTGTGGGGCTAGGTCTCACCATTCTGAGATCATGACCTGAGCGGAAATGAAGAGTTGGAAACTTAACTGACTGAGCCACTCAGGCGACCCAGGATTTTATTTTTAAGGGATCTCTGCAGCCAACCCAACCCACAAGCCTGAGATCAAGAGTCACAGACTCCACCTACTGAGTCAGCCAGCCTGGTGCCCCGGTTCCCTTCTTTGTTACCTGAAAGGTAGAGTTATGGGTCAAATAGTGTCCCCCTTTCCCTCCGGGAAGATAATGTTGAAATCCTAACGCCTATGACCTCAAAATGCAACTTTATTTAGAAATAACATCATTGTAAATGTAATTGATTAAAATGAGGTCAAGCTGGCATAGGGCAGTCTTATAATCCAATATGGCTGGTGTTCTTATAAGAAGAGAGAAACTTGGTGACAGAGGAAGGAGGATGTGAGAAAAGACAGTCATGTGACAACAGAGGCAGAAATTGGAATGAAGCATCGATAAGGCAAGGGATGTCAAGGATTTTCAGCAGATACTTGAGGGCAAGGAAGTATTCTCCCCTCCAGGTTTCAGAGGGAGCATGGTCCTGCCAGCACCTTGATGTTGGACTCCCAGTTTCTAGAGCTCTCTGATGATAAAGTTCTGACATTTTAAGACACCTAATTTGTGGTGTTTTGTCATAGAAGCCCTAGGATGTGGGCAGCATGCTAAAGATGCTCTTTGCCCCTCGTGCCCATGCTTCTCCAGGCTAGATGTCTAGAAGTAGATCTGCTGGGTCATAACAAATGTCCAGTTTTCATCTTAACAGCTACTCCACACTGCCCTCCAGAGTGGCTCTATCTATTATGCTCCTACCAGCAGTGCACGAGAGCACTTATATTCCTTATGCCCTGGCCAACGCTTGACATTAACAGACAAGTAAAAAATTTTTTCCATCTGATGGGCAAAAAAGAAGTATTTAAAAAAATTGTATTCTCTGGGTACTAGTGAGGTTGAATGTTCTCTTTTCTCATATGTTAATTTTCTGTTTGAATTTTTTCTTCTGTAAATTTTCTTTTTATGACCTTTGATTATTTTTCTATCGTGTTATTTGTTTTATTCCTACTAGTTCGGAATAGTTCTTTATGCAGGAAATGATCTTATTCTTTATAAACCATTCCTAGTTTAGGAAGAGGTTTTAAATATCAAGAATGTTTGTTGGCTTTAATTGGTTCTCTTTTCAGCTTCTAGTGAGATGATCAAATGATATTTATTTGACCTACTGATACGTGGCACCTGTAATTATAAGAACTTTAAGAAGCAGAGCAGTTAGGTATTTTACAGACAGGAGGAATGATGCCATTGTCGGGGCTTTTCAAAACATGTTTAGAGGGCTGCCTGCTTAGAACAGAGGGTGTGTCTAAGGGAGTGTGACGGTCAGCTTTGGAAAACGGCCTGAAGCCTTTGTGAAACCTTGTAAGGGGGTAAAGAGTTGAAGCTTTAAACTACAGGCAAGATGAAATTACTGCAGAATTCTTGGTAAAGGATAACTGTAGAATAAAGAGGATTAGCCTGGTGGTGTGGTAGAAGAAGAAAATAAAGCGAGGAGAGGAGTTGGATGCGCAGGGGTGAGATGATAATGCTCTGATGACCCTAATGAGGAAGGAAAGAAGGAGAGTCCCTAAAAAACCAGTGTGGCTCTGTGATGAGTTGAGATGTAGAAAGAATCATAAATACCAGCATATTACACTTAGGGGACAGTCAGGAGGCCTAAAGTAGAAGATAACTCTTGGGTTTCGATTAATGTCCCAGTTGTGCAACATTAGTTAGGAAAACAGGAATAAGAATACATAGGGGGCTTTCCTCTGAGCAAATGGTGGCATGTTGATAGATGGCAAAGAGAAAACACACCTCATCAATTTTTATTTTGCTTCTAATAGACAATGTCAAGGAGAGTGATTTCCAACTAAAGGTAGGTTGTAAAGTAGAACAAATATGCTATCTGAAGACAGTTCCTAGTAGGTGAAGAGATTGTAGGAAAGCATGTATCTGCTCTGGGTGAACTATGCCCCAGGAAACAGAGAGAACTTTTTTTTTTTTTTTTTTTTTTAAGGATTTCATTTATTTATTTGACAGACAGAGATTACAAGTAGGCAGAGAGGCAGGCAAAGAGAGAGGAGGAAGCAGGCTCCCTGCTGAGCAGAGAGCCTGATGCGGGATCGATCCCAGGACCCTGGGACCATGACCCGAGCCGAAGGCAAAGGCCTCAACCCACTGAGCCACCTAGGCCCCCCCAGAGAGAACTTTTAATGATATCTCTGCATCTTTGTTGTTGGCCTTGGAGAAAGCTTGGAGAATGTGAACATCAATTAGAGAGAAAGTAGGGGAGGTTGTGTGTGAGCAAATGAAATTCCAAATTTCAAAAATGTGGATTTCAGAAACTGCAAACCAATGATTTTAACGTCATTTTGGAGCAAGATCCTAGGGTAACATTCAGAAGGGATGAGTTGTGGAAGAGATCCTAGAAGAGAAAGTAGGATTATTAGAACTTTACATAGGATTATTAGAACTTTCATGTGAAAAACATGACTGACCGTGTGATAGTGTTTTTAATTTTTTTTTTCTTTTATTGGTTACTTGACTGTTAGATTAAGGAGTCACAGGACTGCAGAGGAGGACCATGGGAGGAGGGGCAAGGCACATCCTTGGAAGCAGGCCTAAGGCACAGGCCCAGAGAAAAATGTTAAAAAGGAAGAAGGGATGAAATAATGGAAGAGGGAAGACAGGGATAAGAGGGAAAGATTCCTTCATTGCCAAGTGGGTAACTGTCTGGGCTTCTGGGGGTCTCCCAGGCCCCTCCAGCAGCTGGCTCTCCGGGAAGGGCAGAGCTGGGAATCAGGAGGCAGAGGCTCTAATGCTGGGTGTGCCCCAACTTGCCCAGTGACCTTGTAGGTACCATTTCACCTTTCTGCCTCCTCCCTGTAGTCAAACACAGACATCCTGTTAGCCTAAAAGTGCTTCTGAGCTTTACAGAATAAAATAGCTCCAGAAATTTCAGACATGGTCTGCATGTGCAAAGTGTTTGCTCTTGTTGCCACATTTTCACGGTTGGGGGAGAGAGGGAAGTGGTGGGAGGAGGGTAGAAAGGAAGGTGAGAAGGCACTGTGGCCAAGTCCCTTGGCTCCACCTCGCCATCCTAGGGAACCCAGGGGACCAGGCGCTGGCAAACGGCACATGCCCACAGCCTCTTCACTAGCCAGGCACCCAAGAACCTAGCGGACTTCCTCAGGCTCTGCTATTCCTTTCAGCATATCCCATTGCCGCATCCAGGGACGGAAAGCGAGGCACGCCCCTCCCCCCACTAGATGGCACTGAAACGCCTCGTTCCAGATTTTCAAACTGCAGGGAGGATGAAAAAAGACAAAAAGAATATGGTGGAGGTGCGCTCTTTCTGGCTCGCAGGCCCAGTTGTGCAAAACAGGGTGCCGGACCCTCTTTTCCCCCCGGGGTAGCTCTTTCCCCCGCAGTGCGGGCCCCCGGCTTTGGAGTGCGGGTGCAAATGAGGGGAGAGCATTAGAGAGAAAAACCCAGGCTTTCAACCTGGGAGGGAGGCTCCCAGCCTTTGCGGCGCTGTCTCACGTGAGCCGGGAGGTTGGGGGGGGGGGCGTTTCTGGGATGAAGTGGGGCTCGCTTGCGGCCCACCCGCTGAAGGTCTGGGGTGCCTCACTGCCTCCCAGAGCCCCTGCTGAGCCTAAATCCAGCCGCCACCCAGATGAGGACAGATGCGGCGCCGGTTTCATATAACCCCACCTCCCCTTCTCAAAGAGCGAGCCCCCGGGCGTTTTCAAAATATCCATTAAGCACCCCCCCCCCCAACATTCTCTTCCTCCGGCCTTGTAAGGATCAATCAATTTCCTTTTTTTCTTTTCCCGCTGGGGAGTGAGGGAGGTGGAGGCAGGTGGAGGTGGGTGTGTGTCGGGGTGTCTGGCGCTGGCGTGGGGCTAGACTGGGGTTGGCCGTAGCAACCCCGCCGACGCGCTCGGCCCCAGGGGGAAACGCCTGTAGCTAGCAAGGTAGCGCCTGTAGCTTTCTGGGGGAAAACAAAGATCAGATGTGATCCAAGACACCGGCGACCAAAACTGGGGACGCAGGGAACTTCCTCAGCCCCTCTGGATGCCGACTCCGCAATAAGCAGTCTTTAAAGAACTACGGTCGATTTGAGGGAATTTTCCACCACTGAAAAGAGATAAATAGGAGATGGAGGCAACATCCTTAAATTTATAATAATGAGTGTAAACATGCTACATACCACATATATGTATATGTGCATAAATATGGATGTAGTTGGGCACATACCTATCTAGACACCATTGACTTGCCTGGTCAAAGACTAAGGCTTAGACATTTCGTGCCTGGGAAATGGTGCAGTTTATCTTTAAGGATGCTAGAAAAATAAGAGATGAGGCTCACGTTGCACGGATGACATCACTAGCTTTTGGCTGCGCGCTCCGTGTTCTCGTCTGTGGGTTTTAGCCAAGGCTGCAGCGCCCGGCGCCTGAGCGAGCGAGCGCGGCGGCGGCGGCTTCCTCCGGCGCTCGCAGCCGGGCGTTGCGATTTCCAGAGCACCCCGGGCGCAGCCTGGGCTCTCGCTCCCCAGCATTGGCCGGGCCCGCGAGGCCCCGGAGCCGCCGCGGCTAGAGGAGGAGGCAGGGAGCGGAAGCTCAGCGACCCAGCCTCCCTCCCCCACCCTCGCCCCATTCACCTCGGCGGGCACCGCGCGCCAGGAGCCTGATCGTGGGACGCCGAGACCGCGACGGGATTCTCTGCACGCTGCCGAGTGAGCCGGTGCCTCGGCTCCTGGGTGGGCTGCGAAGAAAATGGTGCAGTCTGAGAGCGGCTGACCCCAGTTGGGTAGAGCAGACAGCTACAGTGCCGGGCTCGGGTGGCGGGAGAAGGGGGCGGATTGTTTTGAAGGGCCGGGGCCGCTGTTTTCCTCCGTGCCTACAGCATTTTCTTTGCACCTGGGCAGCACGTTCCCGGGGCTACTTGGGAGCCAGATGAAGTGAGGCAGAGGCGTCGCGGGAGAGGCGGGTCTGGAACCTGTCGGGTGGATACTCAGGAAGAAGAGGGCGCTGGGGAGATCGGCATGACGCCCGGGGACTGGCTGCCCAGCTGGCGGTGAGCCCCGATCGCGCGACCTGTCCATGGTGTTGAAGGCACCGCGAGCCGAGCTCCGCGCGCCCCGCGCCGTGCGTCCTGCCGGGTGCACCCTCCTCTGCGCAGCCAGCCCCTCGCACCCGCCAGCTGCCGCCCAGTCGTCCCTAGTCCCGGGGCCAAGGCTCGTCCTGTAACGCCGTCCGAGTGACCGCACCGTCGGCCCGAGGGGCCTCCTGAATGGCGAGGCCAGACGCAGACGACCCGGGAGCCCGCGCGGAAAGGTCGGCAGCGACCGTGTGCCCACGGGCTGCCCGCCTTTGAGCACAGCGCGCTGGCCCGGCAGAACAAGGGACCTGCTGGTGACCAGAGGACGGAGATTTTAAAAAGACCAAACCCAGAGAGGAAGAACATTTCTTCGCTTGCAGACCGGAAAGGGGAGAGTCGCTGAGTGGGAGACCCAGGCGGGACTCAGGACAGCCGGCCCTGGCATCTCGAGGTTTCCTTCGCTGGCCGGCCGCCTCGCGGGTGCTGGGGTTCATCCGGTCGTCGCGCAGCTCCTCGTGATAGCCTCCACCCCCTCACCCCAAGATAAAGCCAGACGAGTGGGTCCCCTCGCTACCCTGCACAAAGAAAGCCCGGCAGCCCCACGGCAGCCGAGGGCAATTGGTGTTTAGTTTCTGGCCCCAGGGCAGCGGCACCCGAAGCCCGGCTGCGCGCCGACGCGGCCGGTTCGGGGCAGTCGCTTCCTGCGGGGCAGGGAGGGGGCGGGAGGCAGTCTTGTCCGCTCGCCGCCGCCCGAGGCTGCACCTGCCCCGGAGGATGCCCAGGAGTCCGCCCGAGCCTCCCCGGATCAGAACTTTTTAGGCTGCTCGCCGCCATCCCTGCAGTCCCTGGGCCGCGCACCGGCAGGCGGGGGCGAGGGGGCGCCGCCGCGCGAGTCCCCCTCCGGTCCCCCTCCCCCTTGGCTCGGCCGCCCGCCGCTTTGTTCCGGGCGCGCGGAGGGAAGGCGAGGCTGCGGCGGATCATGCCCATGGTGTAGCCGCCAAGCGGAGGCATGGCTGCCGGAAGGTTACTGCTCTATACGGGCCTCTCGCTAGCGCTCTGCGCCCTCGGCATGCTGGCCGTGGCCATCTGCTCGGACCACTGGTACGAGACGGACGCCAGGAAGCACAGGGACAGGTGCAAGGCCTTCAACACCCGCCGGGTCGACCCCGGCTTCATTTACAACAACAACAACAACTTGCCGCTCCGGGCGAGCCGCTCGCGCCTGGACCGCTGGGAGGGCAAACTCCTCCGGGCCCGGAACCGCCGGCAGCTCTTCGCCATGAGCCCGGTGGACGAGTGCAGCCGGCAGTACAACTCCACCAACATGGGCCTTTGGAGGAAGTGCCACCGGCAGGGCTTCGACCCCGAGATCGCAGCCCTTATTCGGAAAGGTAAGAGCGAGGCGCGAGGCGTGGCGCTGCGGAAAGCCCGGCGCCTCCTAGGCCCGGTCACACTCTCCCTTCTCCTGGCCACAGTCTCCCGGGCCTCCTGGAAGCTCAGGTTATCCAGGCCCCGCTGAGCCTCGGAGTGGCCAGAAGTTGCCTCCTGGTAGCTGGTTATGGAGGTTTACTTCTCTCTGGCTGGCCTCTGGTCTTGCGTTGGTCCGCTGGGATTCCCGTGGGATATCGTGGGCCAGGGATTTTAATCCGGGCCTAATGCTTCTTCAGTCTCAGAACGTAGGGAATCCCTCATGTTGTGTTGTTTGCAGAAGAAGCCCCCAAATTGGAGAATGATGTGTCAGGCAGACAGCCTCCTAGTTTTAATCTTGGTTTTGGATGTTGAACTGATTCAGGGGAAGCATCTCATCGAGAAGGCCTTACTCACGCCACAGACATTTATTTGCTAAGTGCTAGACTGTACTATGCACCGTGCAGGGATTAGTCCCATAAACATAGTCAATCACAGCCCCAGCCCCATTGCAGCTGCAGGCCTGGGGACCAAGAGCATCATACCACGATGCTTGAATCCTCCTTCTGGGGAGGTGGTTGACAAAAGTGACTTGTGTGCATCAAATTTTAACAGGGCCTAATAAACACATAAAAAGTAGTTTCTCAGGTAACACCAAAGTGGGCGCTTAAGAGGAAAAAAAATGACCATGTTCAGAAGATTTGTAACAAAAATATGTAAAGTATTACAAAACAGAAAACAGACTGCTTTTGCTAATGATGAAAATTTCTCGGATACTTGAGTGTGATCACATAATTTTTTTAAAAGTCTCCTCATCTGATGCAGTTTGTAAGATCTTGGCTGATTTATACTTTGGGGACTACCCTGTTCTGTTAATCCACTGAAATACTGTTTGGACATATATTAATATTGCTCTGTAGAAGGGAATGCATTTTGTTCCATGGTAGTTGCATATGGTGTGATTTTCTGGGTCTTGTGACCCCCCCCCCCCCCCCCCCCGCGCTGTGTTTCAGTCTCTTCAACTATTCAGTGGTGAAACCAGGGTGAAAATGATGTTGTTATCTGCAAAGTCTTTGAAGCCAAGATGAAAACCACTTCTTACTGTCCCTTAATATTATAATGCAGGTTTGCTGCTGTTTTAAAACATTTGTGAGAACTGATGTCCTTTGATTTAGAAAAATGTTGAAATTGATCAGAAAAAATAGTTAATTTGAAAAAAAAAAAAGTCAATTGTTTAGGAATGACAAGCAGTGGGTATGGTCTCGGTGGCTAGTCAGATGTAGGTGAGCTGAGTCCAGAAGGAGAATCCATCTTCATTTTTGTTTTGCAGCTTCTGTGGAATGACTAGGGATTTTAGCTCATTCCTTTGTGAGTGTGTTATTACTACAAACATCACAACTGCTTCATGGTTAGGCTGATGTTAGAGCAGGGTGACCCATTTGGAGCTCTACAACTTTGTAAAGATGTGCAGGATATTAGAGCATCCAGAAGAGAGTTACTTGGTTTGGATTTAGAAGTAGGAAAGCAAGAGAAAACGGAATAGTTTCTGACAGCGGGTGACTGTAACAGTGTTCAGATTCACAGACTCATGAAGTGTTCTGTCCTTTCTTGTTCTCTGCATTCATTAAAATTGACACGGTAGGAAGTAGCTGAAATGAGAGGAAGAATTCATG